>NC_031771.1:64463553-64537015 GCF_001522545.3 Parus major
TTTGGTGGCTTGGAGGTTTTTTTGGGTTTGGTTTCCTGCTTGCTGGTTTGGCTTTTTTTAATTCAGATGCACCCTTCCTCTGTATTGTACCTGGATTTTCCCTCTCAATAGGAACAAAAAAGGCTACATTTGAGTGTTCTTATCTATGTACAGATGCACTTTATCTTCCATTCCCAGAAGTCCTAAATAACAGTATTGATTTACAAATTTCTTTCTGATACATCTTGATAAGTTGATATTTCTTGACAAGGTGATTCCAGATGTCCCCTACATGTGGGGAACATCATTCTGCTTGTTTTCATGGACTTCAGATTACCCAGAAAAGAGAAGTAATCAATATTTTGCATTTCTTCCAGATGGGAATCTGAAGAAATAAAGTGACTTTACTAAGGGGTGAGGAAGGGGGAAATTCCCATATGAAAATCATGATTTCTGTCTAAATGACTACATTGTACCACACCTATCTCTGTCCCCAGTGTAGAAAAAATGATAAATTGCTTCTAAACACTTTTGCATTACTGAAGGTGGTTGTGAAAGCCATGCTCAACAAGCCAAGCAAGCAAATAGATTTGAACCCTGGCTCCTTAGAACCCCAGAGTTATTTAAAAGCAGAGTGGACGTGGCACCTGGGGACATGGTTTAGTGGTGACCTTTGCAGTGCTGGGGGAATGGTTGGACTTGGTCACCTTAGAAAGCTTTTCCAACCTAAATGTTGCTATAATTTTATAAGAAAACAGTAGAAAACATTGTTGAGAGATGATTATCAGGCAATAAGAAACACAGCTGGGCAGCTCTAACTAAAGGCTTCTGGTTACTGCACCTGAAATTTGGAATGAAATTAATTTCTGCAGAAATAAACTTTCTTAATATTGGTCATTTTCATTTTGTTTGGTTTGATAGGAGTCAGCTCTTAATTAGTTCTCTGAAAAGAAGCAGTGTAAAAAGGCTACTGCTTTAACTCTGTTGATCTCGAGCCTTTGAGATACATGTTTATACTTTATTGAGGGAAATATTCTCCCCCCCAAAATCACTGAAAAAGCCAATGTTAATGCAGCTCCCTTCATTCAAAGCCAGCATTATTACAGTGCATTCAAAGCCAATGTTAATACAGTTTAATTACAGTTAATTTTGGAGAATCACAAAATGCAACACTCCTAAGATGAACTTGTCCTTCCCTGCACTTGTCAAACCATTTCAAGGGGGCCTCTCACCAGGTTTTTCACTGAGGATCCTCCCTCCTGAGAGCTGACCTCACCTCAAACCTCCCTGAGAAAGCCAACATCCAGTTCAGTTAAAATAGAAACTCTTCTCCCCCTTCACACACTAATCTGTTATGGCACTAAGAGGATTTAAGAAGGTGTGAAGTAAATGGATTTTTGTACTTTCACTGGAACAGCTCTAGCTGATTTACCAATGTAATGTGATCGTTGTTTTTACTACTTCAGGGAAATGCTAAGAGTTCTTCACTAATTTTAATCTAACAATAATAGAAATAATATCCAAGAATCAATATTGTTCTTATTAGATGGACCTTCATTGGCTGCTGTTGTACTTCCCTGGTATTTAGATGTGCAGATGGTTTCAAATCTTTCTGTTTATTTAGGGAGAAGCCTTTGCTTCTCTTCTTTGTACTCATGGCTATTGACCTATCCCCTGAATAAAATCATTCCACTTCCAAAGTTAAGACTCATCAACTAAGCAAGGGGAAAAAAAATGTGAAAAATTAAATTACAGTTTTTTTGGTTCTAAATCAAAATATTTCATTAATGCTTCCCCCTCTCTGTAGAGGTTTTTGCACCATTTAGATCAATTAAGGGGAGGTTTTGAAGGATATTACACCTGCAGTTGCTCTATCAAAATAAAGGCTGATGCCACTGATGTTGTGAGAGTACATTTGTCACTGTGCAGCCACCTGATAAAATGGCTTTTTAAAGCCTTTTAGATTGCATAAGTGTCTCTAACTATTATGATAAGGAGTTCTGCCTTATCCAGATTAGCTCCAAATAAAAATAATTTAATTTTCCTGCAGATCTCTGAGGGCACAGTTAATCCATTAACCTCCAAATAGCTTGTTTCCCATGTAAGTGCATTCTCTGTTTGCTCTGTGACAAGCTGAGAACAGCCTGTTTCAGGTATTTTTGGTTTTCAGGAAGTCAAATGTAAGCACCAACAGTGAGAAAGGCCAGACTCCAGGGGTCACAGTGATAAGGTTTTCCTTTAGAGAAAGCAAACAGGTAGATAATTACCTGGACATTCTCAAGGAGCTCAAATGTATTCTGAAGAGGGAAGCATTTCTGCAGGAAGCATGGCTGTGCTGTTGTAATAAGCAAACAGTACAATATACACAGTACAATGAGACAGAAAAACAAAGTGATTGAATACAATCTTTTAAATTCAAGAGAATAGGATTTGTTTCTGCATGTGGTCCACTTGTAATATCAGCAATTCTGCTTGGCTCTTACAGAGCTTCTTTCATCAAAATGTCTCAAAGAATATTATAAAAAGGTGTGATATCCCTTTCTGTAAAATTGAAATAAGACTTGTACGAGGGTACTCATCAGTCACTTTGATCAGGCAATAATAAAAACCACTTATTGAAAATTTTCAGTGTTCCTGCCATTTGCCAAAGCTGCTTCTCTCTATTACCTACTCAGAAACCAGCCAGGAACTACTTCATTGAAATAACTGTAATTACACCTCTGAACACACAGTGTGTGTAGAACTCGTGGCCTCCTGTCCTTAAAAGCAGAAGTCTTGTGGTGTGCACACCCACGTGGCTGGGAACAAAGGGACTCAGGGCATCCCTACAAGGCTTCCTGGAGTTTCCCTTAAATAATGACTAGTAAATATAGATTAGGGTCCATACTTGAAAAGGGAAAATTGATTCTACCCTGTAAACCAAGTATCTCCATAATTTATGTCCTATGCTGTTTGGTTAACTCCACTTTAAGCTAACTATTTACTTCACTGTAAGAGAATTTGATTGCTGAAAGATCAAAAAAAAAAGCAGACTGCATTTTTCTGTGAAGTTAAATATCCACAGTATTGCTTAGCTGGATCACTCAACTCTTCTTAAAACTGAAATACAAATTGAGAGCAAAGCAAATCAATTAGAGATACCAACCAGCAAACCTTTCTAATCAGAAGTGAAGCCTTGCATTTCTCTCTCAGCATTTAGGAGATTGCTCTGCAACCCTCTCACTTAAATTGTATTCATCTCCTCTCATATCTGATGAGTTTATGTATGCAACAAGAAGGGAACAGATGATGTGGGATGTGCAGGGCTTTCAGAATGAATGGTTCAGAAATTCTGCTTCATGGAAATCAGGTAAAAGCATTTTCTCTAGAGAGGTCAGGAAATCCACAATATGGGATGAAAGGGGAGATGGATTTTATTTCATGATGGAAATTCATTGCTCTCTTCTTCATCAGATTTCATCATCTTCTCAAAAGAAAGAAAAAGAAAAAAAAGTAGAAGATGGACAAAAAGATGGACAAAAGTGTAATGTGCCATTAAAAAAAATAAGATAAAAAAGGATAAAAAAGTTTTGCATTTTGCATTTGCCTAGTGTATAAAATGTGAGTTCCTATACCTGACTTCTTATCACTTGGCTGAACTATGCTATCAGTTTCTCCCAGCAGGTACCAGGTCTGTGTGTGTGTTTGCAAGGTTTTTTATTCACTTATGGTGCTCTGGAAATAACAGGCCTTCATGGAAGTACTTCACAGAACAGCAGGATACCCCTCAGTACATCTTACAGAAATTCCTGCTGGTTTCTGTGTTGTTTCTAGGAAAAGAAACACAGGTGATAATGTAAACTGCCTCAAAAGGTGCATTTCAGGGGAATGACTGCTACCTGCAGTGCAAAAATTCTGTTACTTTGGTGACACTACAGAAAAAAAATGCATTCAGTATTTTTGGGTGAACCCAGATGAAAGAGTTGAACTTTTTTGTTTATTCAAAGCTGCACTTCAGAGGTTGATAGGTTCAGAAAAGGCAAAGGTGTCATTTGCCATGTAAATAGGAGTTTGTGGACTGTCATGATTGCAGTAAGAAGTAGGGAAATGCAACCTGTGGGAAGTGGGGAGAGTTCCTTGCTCTTGATAGGAAATCAAAGAGCACCTGCTGGAAGATGCCTTCAGTGTCAGTGGGACGGGAGATCTGTGACAACCCCAAATTTCACTGAAATGCTGAAGTTTAGAAACACTGTTCTGGTCACAGCTCCTCCCTTTCCTGCCATAGGGTAATAAATAATGTCCATATGGTTCACAGAATAGTGTATTTACATCAAGCAATAAGGACATTCTGCTTGGATGAGGGAGTCTTCAGTTTAAGTTTCAGATCTAATGACCAGTTTTGGGCTCTGTCAAAGACATGTCCCTCACAACCTCCAAAAATTACTGCAGTCATAGTGATTGATGAAGAATTCATTGATTTTATGTGTTTTTAATGACTTAAGAGATTGGTTCCTTTAGTGACATTTTATACATTGAGCTCCAGACAGTAAATTTCAAATGAAGCTTTGTACAAACTAAATCGTTTCACCCCTGAAATTGCTGTCTACAGATTGTAACACTTGGTCAGAGATTTTTCCTTGACCTGTAGCCTGGAAAAAGGTTTCTAAGCTATATTGCCAGAGTGTAAAATGATTTTGCCAGCTCACTGTAGTGTTGTCTATTACTTCTTCCACTTATAAACCTGTCAGCAAGGGAGAGACACATACATTGTTCCTTATTCTCAATCATCTCCTCTAGAGTGACTGGGGCATAATCTTCTTTTCTCCTAATATCCAGGTCTTCAGACTGTTTACTGACTCATGGAGATAAACAAAGATAAGCAAAACTTCATTTCTTTGGGTAAAACAATTATAATTTGATTTAATGTTACAAGCTTTATTATCTGACACAAGTCTTAGGATTTCCATCCTTAAAATTCAGCAAAAGGCCATAAACTTTCAGATTAATTGCTAAATGCATAGCATATAGTCCATGTCAGCATGTAACCTACAGCTTATATGAATGAAGCCAATTGTATCATCCCATGGAACAGTTCTCATGTTTCCCCCAATCAGTGACAAAAAACATCAAAGGAAGACAGGAATATTTCAGTCTTTTCCCTATGACTCGCAATAATTTTAATCAAATTTTCAGTCTATTTACTAAAATTCCTGATGGCTGACCAGAGCTACAGGGAGCTGTTCATCTCCAAGGAGATGCAGTTCAGTTTCTGAGTGTCTCAGTGTTTCCACCTGGCACTATTGATTATCCCTCAGGAAACACGAGCACAGCAGCTTTCCTGCCCTCTATCAGTGCATTGATCCCTCTTGGCTGGCTGCAGTCACAAGCTCAGGGTATACCTGTGAGCAAAAAAAAGGAGTGAAATTCTTCCTCTCTGACATGACAGAGAGCCTGTGTTTGAGTGGCTTGGGAGGGTTTTTTGGTCAGGAAATAAACCTGTGCCCAGGTAACAGCCTGGTTTAACTGCGTGGCTCCAGCTACAACACCTGGTGCAGGCAGATGAAGATGGGAGAGAAGGGTATTAGCCTTCTACACTTCTCTGCCTCCCCTGACTAAATCCAGGTATTTTTAGAGCAGTGCCAGGATATTTGCATCAATCTGATGGTGAACAGGAAGGCAGCTCTGGCTCCAGAGAGCTGGCAGGCTGCTCTGCCTTTGGCTCAGGCCAGTTAGGAGTCAGGCAGATGAGACACCAGCTGTGTCTTCTCTGTGAACCTTCTGTAGATTCTGCGAGAGTCACTTGGAAAAAGAAAGTCTGAAGATGATAAATAGGGGTGATATTGTTGCCAAGAGTTGGATAAAGGGAGCATCTGTTGTGAGGGACAAAAGCTGTAGAGGAGATAACTTGTACTGATGGTTTTTATTTCAATACCTGGAGACAATAGTGAGCCTAATGCAACTTTTATGAGGGAGGATTGACCCAGAGTCCTTGGATCATTTTAATTCCCACTTCACAGAGCACTCTAATGCTTACAGCACTTACTGGTGACCATGGGCAGAAACAGACTGAGGTCCCAATCCCTGCTAACAGGAGATGCATTTTACATGAAAACATAACTGGGAACAATCAAATAAAGAGCCTTTGCAAGTGGAGCTGAAGCCTCCCTGTCCTCCCAGAGGACATCCCCAGATTTTCTGTTGGAGCTGCCATTGCCTTCATGTTCTCTTTCCAGTCCAGTGAATTCTGAATTCGTTCTCTGTGCACTGCAAGGTTTTTCATCTGGCACTGCTGAGGCATCCTGCCCTCACTCCAAGCAGCCTTGAATCTCTTGGCTGACCTACTTGCCAAAACCACGAGGAGTGGGGAGTTAAGTCCTGTTAAGCAGAGACAACTGAGCTCAAATCTTCAAAACTTCTGCTGGATGCTGATCTGCTGCCACATCCCCCATTGTGCCACTGAGTTTGCCCTGGAAAAGCAGCCACTGCTACATTTTCTGGGCCACACAGGAACCAATAAACACATTTTGTCTGTGTATTTAAAAAAGCTGTGACATGGAATTCCATGGGCTACTCAGGAAGTAGAAATCCTCCTTTGGAAACTCTGCATGGGCTTGAGCAATGCAAAATGTGCCAGAGCATGGGCTGAGACAGACCAGTAATGTTCAAAACTGAAAATTTGAAATTATGGGTCCAAGACTGGTCCAAATCTCATTTACTGGGTTGAGGTCTTTTGAGTCTTGTGTCAGATGTCATGCTCAGTGTGTCACAGGGAAAAATAAATCCCAGAGCTAACTGAACCAATCTCAGATGCCACCTCTGGTGTTTTGTTGTGGTTTTCTCCACTTCTATTTTGTTTTGGGCTTAACACTATTGAAGGCAATATAGTAGAAGATAGACAACATTTCTCTTTTTTGTTACAGTAAAAGAGTATGACTCTCCAAATCTTGTCTAAAATAAACCTGTTCTTCTCAGTATTCCTCTCTTTTTCAGAAATAATCATTTGTACTGATAGTTTTTTACTGAGAGGTGAAATCCCTATACATGCAGTCTGAAGTGATAAACAGATTTTCTGTTTCCTTTCTCTCTCTGTTCTGTTGGATTTGTGCCACCACTGTATTTTTTTGCCAGGTGACACCTGACTTTGACAGTGGGAAGGTGCAGTTGGAAACAAGCACCAGTCATATCAGGGTGTACTACATTAATTTACCTGTGATTAAACATAAGGTTGAATGGAAAATCATTAAGTAGCACGAGTTCATAATTTTAAGACCTATGAAAAGGGCACTGCCTAGACATCCCTGCAAGAAGCTGGTACAGGTGTCTGGATAACAGCTCATCCAGGTGAGCAGCTCATCTGAGGCAATTAATAAATGAATATAAATATTTGACAGTCTCATGAACATGCTCTCTCTTTAGTCAGACAGTTTCTGAATTCCCTCTGCTCCATTAGCTCAGTTTATTCCAGGATCTCAAGTCCCCACTTTATGTTTACAGCACAGCAGGACTCTGCATTTGGTATCACTGATGAACCACCAGTGAGAAAAGCCCCATGGAAGGGAGCAACTCCATCTCTTGTTAAAAGAAAGCAACAGCAAAAACAGCAAAGCATGAAAAACCCACCCCAAACTACCAAGTCAAATATCTGAGTTCAAATATGGCACTGTAGGTAACACAAAAGGACTTACTAAGGAATTTCAGACCTCAAAGCACACACAGCAGCTTCCATTTGTCATTCCTTTGTCATGAGTACTTTGTCCATGTAATCTTGGGGAAATTCAGGAACTCACAGCTTCCCTGCCCCATAAATACCTGCAGTACAAATTCTCTGGGTTTCTGCAAACCTCTGCTCAGTTTATCCAGTGTAATTTTTAGGAATCGAGGGAAAGGGGAGCTTCTCAAGTTTTAAATGGCAGCACTGGTTTAATGGCAAATACAGTACTTGTAATTCTGAGCACAGGTGAGCCCCTATGGGGACAATAGCTTTTCTAAATTTTGTCTTGGCTTATGAGTCTGAGAAGTTGAAATCTTGACATTTCACCTGCTCTTGGAATTTGGTTGAGAAGTTTAATTTTCCAGATTAACAATACCATGTTGATGTACTTTGAAGGAAGCAAATTTGATAATATTCCTACTCCAAGGCCGTTTTTGTTTGTTTATAATATTATTTTTTTTCTGTGAGTCTTTTCATTGCATTTATAGCCAGTTCTTAGAAAAAGCCTCATAATAGCAAGTAAAAGAGCCAAAATGAAATACCCCAAAGCACAGAGAACAAGTTCTATGTAAACCAGTGCTGTCATTTAAAAATCTTTGGATGCTCCCATTTCCCTAGATTCCTGAAAATACATCTTCTGAATAAGCTGGGCAGAGGTTTGCAGAAACACTGAGAATTTGTACCAGGAATGCTAGAAACCAAGATGGGAAACCACCACATCCAGGTGACCACAGTATAAAAGGATTAAAACAGTATAAAAGTATAAAAAGGATTAGTCCCTGTTGTCCTCTCAGGGACTGTAATAGCACCTTCCATTTGTTATTCAAAATGCTGAACCCCCTCCAAGAAATTGTCAACAATGTACATATCTTTTTTAAAAATATGACCAGAGGAAAGAAGAGGTGATGACCTCCCAAGGCACAGCACTGAGGAAGTCTAAGCAATAAGTTTAAATCTCTTCAGTTTTTGAGAGAGTTTGAAAACTAACATTAGGTGAATTTTCAGAGTGCTGGGACATTCTGTGAAAAAAGTTCTTCCTCCTGAGGCTGTCCCTCTTTGTGAGGCACAATTAAAAATTAATTGAGCTGAAAGGCAAGAAAATTATGATTCTATAGGTAAGTGATCAGGCAACTTGCTGTTTCTGCTCCAGTGAATACTTCACACAAAATTATGTAAATATTCATTGGAATGTCAGGAGCTCACGTCTCCCCTGCCACATGAATACCCTAATCACTGGGATCACAGAGTCTTTTGCCCAATGAATATTTAGTTGTTCTCTAAAGTCTAGCAGTTTCAGCAGGAGGCTCAAAAGACTCTCCTCACGAATACCTAAAACAGAGGGGCTGAAATATTGGAAGTTTGAAGTTTAACCCTGGCCAGTGAGGGATGGAATGAAAGTCAGATATCCCACAACCATTAATAGATTGAATTAAAGAAAGAAGTCAATGCTGTTTGTGCCAATCCATTATGATGTTTTGAGAATCAGCTCCTGCATTGTGCAGACAGGCAGGGAAAATGTTTCTGGAGCAGAACATACCAGGTATGAATTACCAGGCTGCACAGGAATGCTCTGATCACTGCAGCATTAGCTATCTGACAAAGCAACAGTGAAAGAGATTGTAATACAAATATACATAATTAAGACTAACAAATTACCAGGACCAGATTGCCTCTAGAGTTCTACAGGAACACACAGATTAAATAAATATACTATACATGTAATCTCTCACTTAAAACCTTGTGGTATCTGAGGGTATGAAATAACAATTCTTAGAAAATTTGTAGATGGGCTAAGAGTCCTTTAAACCAAAGATGTCCCCTGGGAAAATTAATGGTAACACTAAAATAATAGAACAGACCCTTGAATATTTGTATTATTTTTTTTATTTGAGAAGAGTAATCACAGCTTCTCTTGATGGATCTGTCTAAAGAGGTGAAGAAATGTAAGGGATAAAGTGTCAGAAGCTATATAGTCTGCTTTAATTTCCTACCAAATTCTAACAAAGGCATTTGCATAGGCTGCCAGAACATGGAGTATCGTGGGATAAGAGGGAAGACCCTCACATGCATTAATTTTTGGTTAAAAGGCAGGAATTCAAGGATAACTGCAAAAGGTCATGTCTTGCAATGCAGGGTGGTTTTCAGAGCAGTTGTGCAGGAGCCTGTCCTGGAACTCACTCTCTTTAGTCTGTCAAGAAATGACCTACAGAAGAGGGATGAGCTGTGTGGTGATAAAATGATGTGAATTATGATGATCCAACATTATATGAGGCACTTAGGAACGGGACAGGCTGTGAAGAATTTAAGGAGGACCTTAGAGGCCACAGTATCTCAGCAATAAAATGTCAAATGAAGTTCAACATGGATAAATATAAAGTGATATAATGGGGAAAACCAATCTTACCTGACCCAGGCTGAGTTAGCCTTGGCCTCCAGTCAGACTCCTCTACCCTTTCCCCTCAGTGGGCCAAAGGGGAAAAATAGGATGAGAAACCTTGTGGGCTGAGAGAAATACTGGGAGATTGTTTTCCAATTACCATTGTGGGAAAAGCAGGGGAAATTAATTTAACTTATTGCCAGTAAAAATAGTTATTTAATTATGGCACTTTTAATTATTAATTGAGGTGGTAAGAAACTAAAATACAAATGTTAAAACAACACTTTTCCTTCCTCCTTTTCCAAGCTCAGCTTCCCTTGCTCACTTGGCTCTTCCCTGGCACTGGACAGTCCAGAAGGGTGAGGAGAGGAGGTTCCAGCTGGTAATGATGTATCTTAACTCTCACTTTTCCTGGGACTGTCCAAGGGCTGCATTCCTTCACAAAATCTATCCCAGCACGAGCTCTTCACAGGCCAGTCTCCTTCAGGAACAGCACCTGCTCCATCAAGGGGCTCTCCATGGTCTGCTCTGGGAATCTGCTCCATCCTGGTCTCTTCCATGGCCAGATTAGACAAAAACTTGGAAGAAAAATCTGTTTGAAATCTGAATTTTGCCCTTAGGCAGTTTTAGTGATATTTAAGTGCAGAATGGTGGACAGATTTTTTTTTTTTATTTTAACACAGTACAGAAAACAAATTAATGAGTTCTTGCACATTGTTTTCCTGTGGCAAAGAAGCAGCATTTTGGGAATAAGGTACCTACACATCTCTCTTGATCTGACTACTCCTCTACAAATAAAAAGAGGAAAAAAACCTGAGCAACTACAAATCTATTTTAACAATGAACTTTAAGAGGAAGCCTGATTGATTTGCATATTTTGCACCTCAAGTTTTAGGCACCAGGGTCTTAGATATAAGTGCAAATTTGATTGTCAGGTTCCTTTGCACTAGTTACCATCTTGCCTTATTCTATTAAATTTTTGGATGACAATTCAGTTTACTTCGCAGAAGTTTTGTGTTTTCTCTTGAAATTCAGGGTTCTTTCTTTTGTTTAATAGTTTCTTTTTTTGGAATGGTAGTAAATGAAGTTAGGAGATAAATGAGTATCATATTGCGAAAGAAATTTCATCACATGGATTTCCAGTGTGTCTTGAAATCACAAGATTTTAAAGACTGTATCAGAGAAGCAGTTACCAGGAAACAAGGCAGGAGAATTTGTCCTGGAAAAAATCTTGATGTTGGCTCTGCCTAACCTGGAAAGCATTGCAGAATGTATTTTGTGTCAGGTCAGAGATATTCTAGTTTAGAGTTTAAGTCATAATGTAGAAATGGTACATAAGTCTCTTCTAACATAAGTGTTTTAGAGTTTATAAAAAGAGATAATGAATTCTGCTAAAAAAGCTCCAAAACCTAAACTCTGAACAAAAATTGACTAATAAGGTGGAGTAACAATGATCCTAAGTTAGATCCTGATAAAGACAATGAACACCTGCAATATAAGAGATGGTTTACATCCAAACATTTCAGATATATTAACAATAAACTATATGAGAGTTAAACACATCACCAATATTACATTTTCATATAGAGTGCTGTACTTTCAGTCTGAAGGACTTCTAATGAAAAGGAAATAACAGGAATGGAAAAAACAAAGAACATTCTCAGGGAAAGGTTCTGTCATACAGGTCATCTGATACCTTTGCAAACCAAAATATTCTAGGATGTTTTCAACTATCAGTGGCTTAGAAAATGTTGATGAATTAATTTACAGAAAAGACTTAGAAGTTTGCAGTATTACCTTTGAGACACCGATAATTCTGCTGTTCTTTAAGTACACAGAGTTATTTCAGAGCATCCAGTACTCTGATATTACCTGTAGACTGAAAGGAACAATGCTACTCACGTTCAACAGAAAATATATGAAATAAAGAAGCCATTCTGATATATTTTTCAAGCAAAGAAAATATTTAATCTTCAAATCAGCAGTGGACAAAGGACAACACGTCCTAAAAAGGCTAAAGAGGTCTTTATCTGAAGACTGCTCATTTAGACATCTAAATTTAAGTTTAGAGTGCAAAGATGAAAGATCTGAGATTTACTCTGGGTGGTTGCCAAGGCACAAAGCTATCAAAAAGCAAAATTACCAGAGATCACTTGGCCACTAAAAGTTTTGGAGGTGCAGAAATAATCAGGAGGCGTATGCAGGGCACAAAGCCAGAGTGTTAAACCTCTCTGGTTATCATATTGTTGCATAAAAGAAGGCAATATATTCTGTGGAGCTTTGTTCTGCTGTCAAGGAGGTACAGGATGTCAAAGATTATTACAAACTGCATTTTTTAACAAGATCTTGACCTATTAAGCTATATTCTTTATACAGTAATTTTGTACATGAATTATACATACACTTTAATGCAGTTCCAGAACTCCTGTTTCGAGCCTTTTATTTTTTTTCTGAGATGGCAGAACACAATGCAAAATGGTTAAAGCATTTCAAAGTGCTGCAGCTTTGACATTTAACTGAGACTTTGACTTGTGCCAATGAATGTGCATAAATCATATTGTTGAACAGAAAAATATAGCAACTGGGATTGGAAAGTGTGAAAGATGAGATCAATTTGTTTTGAATTTTTCATGAAAGAGGCTTGTATTTAAGGAGTGACTATCAATTCAGCTCAAAGAAAAGGTATATGATATTATGGAGGAAAATACTGAGAAAATATTGTGATTTTAAGGAATTAGATGGAGGTGTGTCTTTCTTAGACTGGATTACAGGCCCGCATAATAAATCCTTTATGCTTCTGTGTTGTATGGAGCTCCACCTCTAGAAGGCTTCAAGCCCTGGGGAATTTTTCTTTCCCAGTTCACCAGAGACAAAAAGCAGCAGAGTTTCTGCCCCAGGAGCACCATCACATCCCTACCCAAAACAGCCAGGCTGCAATTCCCTGTCCCTTGTCCAGCCAGAAGGGAGACTGAGTGTGCATTCCCAACAAACACACACCTAAACACACACACACAACTCTCCAGTAGCTGGTCAGCCCCTGCTCCCAGCAGCCCTCTCCTTTGCTCACTTGAAATTTGTTTTTCTCTGCCTTGGCCACCTCCAGAATTATAATAAAAACCCCCAAACCCTTGATGAAGTGAAAATAACCAAAAATAAGTATGTGACACCTTTTATATAAAAATTTAGGATGAAAAAGCTGGCCTTCACTCCTGTTTTAGATCATGGTGATTTCACTTCATCTGAGCTTTTCCAATACCTGCTGGAAATACAATTTGAGCAGGACCTGCATCAGTGCCTTGCACACAAACCACCCCAGAGCTTCATCAATGTGCTGTTGAGTCACTCATTTGGATGCATTGTTTTGGAAGCTGGAAGAGGAACAATAGCTCTTTGATGAAAAATTCTAGAATTTTGGGGGCCGACCCACTCAGCTGTGCTCCCGTTTTCATTGACTTGGAGAATACAGCTTGCCCTTCCAAAAGCAATTTTGTGTATTGATGATACACTAAGAAGTACACAGATTTCCTGACATGAGTGATTTCTTTGTCCCTTTGTGTAGCATACCCAGTTGTCAAGGATATCATGATATTTTTAATGCACCCTACTGCTTTGTAAAGATAAACTAAAATAAATAAATAAATAAAATATTGTGCTTGAAATTTGTTTTTCAAAAGAAAAGGAAGCAGAACACAGTGTCTCAAAGGATTAATCCCAACTGAAAGCTCTTCATGAAGAAAACATAAAAGCCTTTAGGTTGTTTGCATTTCCCTTTTTATTTAAAAAAAAATTGTATTCTTTTTTTAATAATTTGTAAATAATAATTGAGAGCATTTTGTTGTCTTTATGTTATCCCAAGAGTAATGTTGAGAGCTCTATAGATCAAAATGTGATTAAGAACATAAAATAACAACAGGATTTGTCCTACTTTTTCTTTTTCTTCCTCTGGGCTAAGAATAGTGGTAATTTATTCCATATTGTTATTAAAACACTCATTTTCCCCTTCCATCAGTTATGAGACAACATGGAGGGTTCACCAGACATAAATGACAGCTGAGCAATAATTCTGAATACACTTTTGGCATTGCCAGCTGCACAGGTAGGTCTGGCACAGCTGTTGCTCTGCCTCAGATTTTTTGTTTGTTTGTTTGTTTTTCCTAAAGAAACTCTTGTCAAAGGTAATAAACTCATTCTGCATTCACGTGGGCAGTGGACAGGAGCCACATCCCATCTGCATTTTCTTACTGAGACCAAAAGCACCTTTAACTTCACTCATGGCTTCTCACGAGTCTTAGAAACATCTGGAAGTTTCTTGCCTGTGAAGTTAATGTGGACTAACTAAAGTTAGTGCATTGAATTCATCTTTCCCTAACACTTAAGACTCCCATGAGCTCTGGTTCAAACTCCTGTGAGTGTTTATACATTATATAACATGTTCTGGCATTTCCTGGTCTTCACTCAGAAGTAAGTAATAAATAAATTATGAGAAGAGAAAACTTCAAAAAATAAGGTGTTTCCTTGAGTGTTTTCTTGGGGATGTTTATTACAAAGGTTAATACAAATTGCAAATACATACTGATATAGTCAAAATACACACTAATAGGCATAATTTGATTTTGTGTCCCAGACCACTGATTTCCATTGACATTTCATTCCATGCCCCTTTTTCCATGTCCAGAGTTACTGGGATGTTTCTTTGGCATGACAACTGATACCTATTTCATGGTGGCTGTGTGCTCCAGAAAGCAATTGACTCTTATATTTAACTTCTCTTTCTCTTTAATTCCTCTTAAATGACTCCAGTGGAAATAAATGTAATAAAGTCCTTACAGCAAATTAGTTTTGCTGCTTTCACCACACATTTGTAAGTGGTATAATATCTTTTTAATATCATGGTGACCAGAAATAGAGTAATACCTCACGCCTGTTTCCTGCAGAAAATCATTATCCTCTAATAAACGACTCAGAATACTTCCAAACCTTAAACTATGTTGTCTTATCTCAGTGGTGCAAACATTTTTAAGGATATGTCTATTGACAGTTTTGTTTCTCTTGAGATATTTTCTCCTCAGTAATCTATATTTTCCTATTATTTTAATTCGCTTCATAAAAACAATCTTTTGGTCAATATTGAAGGATAGCAGGGGGTAAAGCCAGCTTTATATGGTATAAACAGAAACTTTCAAATTGCAGTGGCTGTTGGAGCTCCTTTTTTTGTTCCTTGAAGAATGAGTCCTGGAAAAGCCACCTGCTATCCGTGTGTTAACGGCACCATCCCTGTTCCAAACCCCTCTTCATGGATGCTCACAGGATCCCTCCACTCTGGGGGTTTTCAGAGGACAGACTGGGACTAGAGAAGTTCCTGACCTCACCACAGCTAAAGATTTTGCCCATCTGCCTCCTTTGAAGCCTCCACCAAAGCACCCAGGGTTTTCTCCAGAGGCTGAGCGTGTCCTTCACGCGCCCGGTGCAGTCTCCAAAGTGACAGATATGATTCTCATGCAAAAGTTTTTAATAGAATACAAGTCAGCTGCAGTAATTACTCCCATGAGATCACGATATACAGCACTGGCTATTTATTTTGGGAAAGCTGTTTGTCTGTTTTCTCAGAACTGCTGGGTACAGTCTGTACTTTTTGTCTGCTTTGTCTGTCTGCTCTTCTGGGCTCCTTTATTCACCTTTCTCTCCTCAGTGAACCCCATTAAATTCTCTACATCAAATGCAGGCATATTTACATTTCAATCTCTATCAGTAAGCATGTAGGATTTTTATTTCACTTCTGTTTTATTGGTGCAATAAGCTGTGCAGAAGTATGTATTTAACTCCAAGGAAGTAAAATCAGTGAGCACTGTGATATCTTCCAGATAATGCCATCTTCCAAAAATCAGTTTCCATTTCAAAGAAACAATGGCAAAACTGCCTGACCTGAGTGCACAAGGTTTTAAAATAAGCAGTGCAATAAAGTCATCTCAAATTGTACATTATCCTGAGCACTTTTTCCTCTCAGGAAATCTTTCTCAGCCAAGATTTTTACTCTGTTTCTGTCTGTTTACTCTGTTTTCCACATGTGGGAACAGCTTTCCCCAGGGCTACATCTACACCAGCCAATTAAATGTATCCAGAGATATCTTCAAACCAGGAGGCCAGGTGGTACAGGGCATCTCTTATCTCTCCTAGCACCCTGTTCAGACTGGAGCAGGGTGTGTGTGCCTGCTGGAGCTGGCTCCCAGGCTCCAGCTGCCAAACTGAGTCCAGGAATTGCTCAGGGAAAGAGCTGGTTTGAATGGGCCAAAATCGTGCCAAGAAACATTACTGGAGTAAATGATGATGCTCCAGTGCCAGGGAATCTTCCCAAGCACGCTCCACTTCACTGGGATAGATTCAGACCATGCCATTCTTCCCTGAGAGGGACACTTCTGCTCACCAGCTGTGCCAAACCAGCTCTCATTTGATTTTCCCTCTGTAAGTTCTTTTCCTTCAGCAGCCAAGATGATGACTAAAAGGATATGAGAGTCACTTATCCCAAAGTGAGGGAGGAGAAATTGTGTTTCTGGTGCTTTCTGGTGCTGTTGAAGAGGTGAGAGAGGGAGAACCACCACCATGCAAACATCTTTACATAGAAACTCCTCTGGGAGACCTCAAGAATTCCTGAATTCACAAAAGCTTTCCAAGAAAATTGGTCTCTTCTGGTAATTTTTAGCCCTTGACCACCATGGGTACAAAACACCCCTACTCTTCAAAATCAATTTACCCCCTCAAAAAAAGGTGCACAGAAAATATGAAGGTAATAACAGAGATGTCTGGGTTTTTCCCAGCACTAAAGATTCTTCATGATGATTTAAGCAGACAGCATTTATTTCAGTTATTCTTCACCAACAAAGAAAAAAATCCTGTGGATGTTCCTCATGCTATGTAAGGGACATTTACACTTGCATCTCTGTCCAAGTTCATTTTTCTGTAGTTATATTATTTTTATTTCCTGCTGCCAAACTCATTTGCCTTAAGTTTTTTCAGACTGCCTTACTCCTTCCACTACCATTGTCTTCTGCCTTCTCATTATTATTTTCAGCTCTGTAAAGGCTCTTTTTCTTTCTGCATAGTTTTCTAAGGGTTTACCAGTCTGGTATTCAGTATATCCCCATTATACAAGGAGGAAAAAATTATTTTTTGCATTTGAACCAGACAGTGATGAAGCTTGTGTTTATTTTCAATTCCTGTGGGAAACAATGTTTTCCTTCTTGCTGGCCCAGTGGGACTTGTCTGTGCTCTGGATGAGTTAATTTTCCTCTCTGTGAGGCAGCAGGTACCCACAGCCAAAGTGTGCTCAGAGGAACTTTTCTGCTGTGTTGACTTGGGAGTCTCTGCCGTGACAAAGGACACAAATTCCTCCTGGAGTTTATTGATGGGGGAGCTCTGCACACTTGTACCCCAGACAGCAGCAGGTTGCCTGCTCTTGCTGACATATTCATGTTATTCACATTAATCCTAATTGTTCTTCCTCTGCTTTTGTCAGGCCCAAGGGACACGCTCTATCTTGAATTCATCTGCAGAGCTTCTGTTCACTTAATGAAGACAAGTTCCTGCTCAGTAGGCAAAAGGTGCTTTAATTTTGTTCTCTCCTATGTCCTAAATGAAAGACCTTCAAGTTCTTGTGATTTCACAATTGTTTTAAACCTCCTGGATTCCTGAAGGAAACTTCCATCTATTGGAGAAGGAGTAAGTAATAAAGTCACAATAGCTCAGATGAGCTGTAGCAATGAAAACAATTGTGTGTTTGAAACAAAAATCAGGCAATTTGACAGGTTTTTGTCTTTTAAGGTTGGATTAATTTCACTTAATGTACTATAGCTGACATAGATCATTTTCACAAACTTCCATGTCTCTCTCTCCAGGGATAGTAAAAGGGTCATGGGTGATTAACATATCTGGCTTCTAAACTTTTAAATTACCAAAATTATATAAATCCCAGTTAACTGGTTGGTCCTTTCCACTCTAAAATCTGTGAAGATCAAGCCCTAACCACATTTATTAAGAATGTTTTTCTTTTTCCCCAGCCCATTTGTTGACTAAGCAAACTAGAAAGTGAGAAATCAAATACTGGAACATACATTGGCATGAGTTTACCCAAGACTGTGAGGCAGATCAGGAAAATATAAAACATGATCTTTTTTTTTTTGCTTATGCAGACCATTCCCTGTAAAAACACAAATTTATTGTAGTAGATAAGGATATGATCCTAATATCACAGATAATTGTCTGGGTGTCATTTCAAGTCAAGGAAAAGGGTTCCAGAAACCAATTTATTCCCTTAATTTTAGACAACTACCTCAGGACAAGGTAAATCCCTCCATGGAGTTACCTGTTCTCATTACTGATGGTGGAAGAAATCACTGGATATAATTGGATAACTGCTATCTGCTGGCAGCTCCCTTTTAGATGGCTACAAGTTGTGGTGGCAAAATGTGCCCCAAGAGATCACATTCACCCATCCCATCACAACACCTTCCCAAGTGACACCTTCCAACTCTTTTAGCCAGAAATGACAATCATTTCTCACTAAAGTATTCAAGTTTCTGTTTGCTTTTGAGACATCCTCAAGCAAAACGCCAAGAATTCCCAATGTTTTCACGCACAGGGGACTGTTATTTTCCAGTGGAAAACACAAGCATTTTTAATCAGGAGGGAATAGGTGTGTATGAGGTGGAGAATGATGAGCACTCCAGGCCATGTAGGAAATTCAGTCTGATGTCCCTGCTCAGCCTGGGTCAGTGACACCCTCCACCCCCAACAGCTCACAGGAGAGACAGCTCATCCTCATGGAAATTTTCTGTCTTGGCTGAAAACTAGTTCTAGGAAGCTGCCTTTGGAAAACCGAGGTCAAACACAGGCATTAAAAGTCCTTTTTCATATTTGCAAGAAGGATTTAGGAAGCGTAACTGTGGCAAAGTACTGATTGCAGAGTTGCTCCTGTGATATACATTCTGCAAAGCAAAACACACCACAGATTGGAGAGTTTTACTGCCAGCCACAAAACTCTTGCTAGAATTAGCTTTCCATTTCAAAAGAAACTCTGAACACCCAACATTTGGAAGAATATCTAACCAATCACTCTTCTCCCCATTCAGTCACTCCGTTTTTAAAAGATGTCTTCTGCATAATTTTAAATAACATACATTTCTTTTAACAATACAAATCCAGCAGATTTCACTACAGCACAGGAGTTTTTTAGGAGGTGGAAATGTCCAGCACTGCACATCATGATTGCATAAGCACCAATAGACTCCCTCTGCTAAGTAAAATGCTATGAAATTATTCCATCTAATCAAGTTAATCATGGAAGTGGCAAGGGACCAGCCAAAATGCATCTCTCTAGTTTTAGGAAGAGTACAAGACTAGAATAGCAAGCAGTCCCTGCCTTAAATCACAACTGGCCCCACAATTGCATCATGATTGCACAGAAGGGAAAAAATAAATTGTTCTGTCAGAACTGGCATATGCAATTACTTTATTTGCCCAAACTAATTGTTGGTAGAAACCAGGCATGCAGCTTATCATCTGTCACTCAAATGCGATCCCCGTGCTTGAAAATATATTAAAGTTTCTATAAAGATGCATTTCTAAAAGTTTTACTTATTTTCAATAAATTGTTAGCTAAAGAGATTTTCATACATATATTAAAAAGAGAAGCTGGCAGAGGAGACAGGACAACTTATGAGTCCTGGACTAGATACATGGTGGAATATCCTTGAAATTATATTTCCAGCAGTGTTTTTTTTTATCAGCTTATCCTATTTCTCCTGGTTTTCTTCAAATTATTTATTTAATTCCTATATTAACTGACTGTTCTTCAAGTAAGTGTTCAGTTGCTCTATCTCTCTGGAGTGGACATAATAAACCACATTTATCAACTGCATTTCCACAAACTGTTTTGTTCTAGAAAGTCAAGGCATTCCCCTTCTTTCATATTAGGGGAGACAGGTTTGTGATGTCATTTTTGGATACATCCTCTGACAACAGAGTAGAAATCCTTTATCAGTAGCACTTGTGGAGGTTCTGGACTGTTTCTTCTCACCATATCGCTCTGTGCAGCCCTTGGATTTTGACATAAAAGAAAAAGAAAGACCCACAACTCCCATATCTGATTTACATTCTCTGAGCTGCCTAGCTAGAAATACAGCATTGCCAACTCTGCAATCCTCCATGATCTTTAAATGCTCACCTTAAATATTTGTGTGTGTTTATATCTACACATATGTACACCTATATATATTCACATAAAGACATAATGCTGCAGGACAAGGTTATTCTAAATTATACCTGCAGTAAAACTGCTTAGTGCACTGACACTTAGCTGAAATTATAGACATGAAACATTTCATTTGCTCCTCAGCTCTCCCTCCCAAGCCATCTCTCTCAGAGATGTCACCATTTTGTACCTCTGAGATTTGTCTCAGAATCCAAGTTTTTCTGAATGAAATATAAATACATAAATAAAACAGTTGTCTCCAAGGAGGCTGTGATTGGAAATTGGGAATCCACACAAGCAATCTCCAGACAGTGACATTGTGGAATTAATACAGTAGATGCTTTGTGATGGAATAAAAAAGTAAAAGAAATAAACCATTTTAGAAACAATGCTCTTTTTTTTAAAAAAAACCCCAAAACTTTAAATATTTTAAACCCTGTTTAGCCTTCTAGCAAAATAACTCCCAATGTTGCACGCATTTTATGAAATAAATGTTTATTGATTGAATAAACTCACATCATTGCCAGTAGTCTGGTATCTGCAGCAAGACCCTGTTGAGAATTTTGGGAACTCTTAATTCCATTCAGTGTTCTTCATTTTGTCACAGTGATTTCAGAAGGATTCTGCAGTTCAGTAGGGATTTGTAATGGAAATCCTTAGCACACTCCAGCTTTCATGTGGGGATAATCATAGCCCAATTTATGCCAAAAAAAACCATAAAACCATGGACCACAGGCCGTGGGCAACCACTGTATATGCAGGAGAACTGTTCCACACTTCTTGTCACAGCTGGATGCCAGGAAACAAACAGGAATTCTGGACTTTATTGGGAAATCTGTCCTTTGCAAAGAGCAAACGTTTGTGTTTGCTTTGTTTTCCTTGTCTTCAATATCAGGCATTAAATGAAGGTTGTGT
This sequence comes from Parus major, assembly GCF_001522545.3. Lineage (NCBI taxonomy): Eukaryota > Metazoa > Chordata > Aves > Passeriformes > Paridae > Parus > Parus major. The sequence goes on from NC_031771.1 coordinate 64,484,758, forward strand.
TTTTGCTGGGGTTTCTTTGAACAGAAAAATTTGATCGAATTTCTGGGTATCCTGTGTTCTAAATCCTATTCTAAAAATCCTTATCTGGCTCAAATGGAGATCTTGAATATAAAATCTGAATGTTCAGAGCCTGTTAGAAAGCACATACCTATTATAGGCTTTTACCTCTGTAGGATACTTATGGTAGGACTAAACACATAGCTGAAGTTATTTTTTCTTCCCATGTGTTGTGTGCAAAGCCAAAACAAATGATGTTTACTCAGGGGAAATAACTTCCAGAAGAAAGACATAGAATTTTGAAAATCAAGACAGTAAAAATAGTGACATAAATCTCACAGAATCACAGAATGGTTGGGATTGAAAGGGACCTCTACAAATCATCTGGACTGAATTCTCTGCTGAAGCAGGTTCACCTAGCTCATCTTGCAAAGGACCAGGCAGGTTTTGAATATCTCCAGATAAGGAGACTGTATATTCCAATCAGATCAAATTTTCCTTGATTTTCAATAACTTCTGTAAAATTAAAATCATTTATGAATGCACAAACTCATTTCTTAGCTGCTTCTATGCAAGTACCTTGCTTTTTAGGCTCCTGTGAGATTGTAATCATGTAGTTATATAGAAGATGCAGTGAGGTTTTGGATGCCCCATCCTGGAAGTGTTCAAGGCCAGGTTGGACAGGACCTGGTCTAGGGGGAGCCCATGGCAGAAGGATGGAATTAGGTGATCTTTAAGGACCTTTCCAACCCAAGACTTTCCATGATTCTTTGACCTATGTAAGGAATTTGCTGTCCTTAGCAGCCAATCATTTACTCAGCATAATTGTGTCTCACATCGCTCAGATCTGTTAGCAGCACGACTTTCTGCACCCATAATTTAATCCAAACCATTTTTACACCAGCTTTTTTTCCTCTGGGATGATGCTTTGCATCAAACCAGAGAAAGCTGAGGTTAGGAGGATGTCTTCCCTGACATCTGTGGCTCAGAGATGTGCAATGCCCAACATCACACACTGACAGAGGCCCTGAGTTTGCAGAATCAAAGCAGCCAATTCTATCCACTCATCTTGGACAAAAATCTCCTCTCAAATAGTACCTTTCATATGCAACTGTCCATTATACACAGACTTCAAGTTGTTTTTTTTTTCTTTTTCTGGGATTTTGGGTCTTTCCCAAGTTTTATTCATCTTTTTGAAGACGTGCCTGGTGAAATCCAGATATTGACTTCCTTAAGCACAAAGTCATCACTATAAAAGAAATAGGACATTTTCTCTCTCAAGATTGAATCTAAAAGTATTAATAAACTGTGAGTCAGTGTGAGCATTTATGGATGACTTATGAATACATAAAAATTAATCTAATTTCTAAATGAAAAAAAAAAAGAAAAATGTTGAGGAATCAGCTGTCCCCAATCACTGCAATTTACATTATACTACAGAATATTTCATTAGCTAGCCTTATTCACTACTTGATGCATTTTCCACTCTCATTCCCACCATAATCAGAAATCTTTCTGTCCCTCTCTACCCTTCTTCTCATCCATCTAAGTACATAGGCAGCTTAATACTGATTTTTCATTATTCCCCAGAGCATTAAAATGATTCTATATATTCCTCAGTAGCCATCTCCACAGAGGAACATGGCAGCTGTTCAAAGCTCAGAGTAACTCGCTGCATGACATTTGAGGGGAGAAGGAGCTAGACTTGAAATTACCCTGTAGATTTGTATTCAGTGGATGAAGCTTTTCCAACTGGAAGCCAGCCAGGACAACGGAGCTAATCATCTCCCCTCTGCAAAACATGCCATGTGTCCTTTGGTAACCAGAAGTGATTAGAAATACAATTTTGCCTTGTCACGCAGGAAGCATCGCTCGGTACCACCAGGGTCAGCAGTCCTGCACAGGGTGCTCTGCTGAATAATTAACTGAGAACAGAGTTTCCTCACAGCCTTCCTTCTTCTGTGAAACTGCAAAGCTGAACCAGCCAGGCTTTTGTCTGAGATCTGGTGGACTCACAGCCCCCAAGTGTGGCTCTGAGGTGTCAAAATACTGTGAGATGAGAAAAAAAAATACCTGTTAATCTCCTTTTCTCATGCACTGCTATGACTGAGGCCAAGTAGAAGTTGACAGAGGATTGAGACACTTACAAGCAAGCTAATCCTAAACCTTAAAGTTCAGAAGAATTCATGCATAAATAATAGGAACATTTTGATCATGTCTGACGCTTTCTAGAAAGGCTTTGATTTTCCTCTGATGCAAATAAATTAGAAAATAAAAAAAAAAAATTGAACATGATTTGTTTTTCTATGTCAGTTCACTGTGTTAACTAATAATTTTATCACAGACCTTAAGACATTTGATCTGTTTCCTAAAGCCTCACCTCCTGAGCATGAGGATGGGAATCTCAGCCTTAAGAAGAGGTTTCTCCCCTTCTCACCCATCTCATTCTTTTAGATTGAATTTTCATAATCTTCTTTTTATAGTATATTTTTTGATACTATAAGCAAAACTTAAATCTTTCCCCCCTACTCTGCTCTTGTGAGATCCTACCTGGAGTGCTGGGTAAGAGGGAGAAACAAAAAGCAGGGCTAGTTTGAATCACAAAAGATGAAAGACGAGTAGGTATCAAGCTCATCTCATTCATATCATGTCCAATGATACCCAATTCTGACAAAAAATTATACTTAATTGCTGTTTTGTGCTTTTTAAATGATGATACTGACACATTATCTTGTGGTATTCACAGACAGCACACGTGGATTGCAGACTGGATCCTCCTCAGCTGCTGCATATGCACATATCTTGCTTTTGGTAGATTCAGCTCCTCTGATAACTCTGGATGAAATCTTAATTAATGACTTATTTAGATGGTTTTTTTCCTGGTATAAGAGAAAGATTATCAACCACAAATATGATTGTTTTCTGTCTCTTAGATTTGTATCTTGATCAGAGACAATCTTCCAAACAATAGTTGATAAAGGGACATCACAGTGAATCAATATTCCTAAAACTTATTCTGTAGCATATCAAATATTTAGAATATGCCCAAAATTTACATCCTGCCCCCTGAAACTGAACTCAATTGCCCAAATGTTTCTAAGCACCTTGAAATCACACTGCACTAGAGACATGTTCCATGTTTTTGCTACACATTTCACTGCAAAATTCTCTATTGGTATAAGGAAGAAACTCTAAGAGTAGCCAGGTGAGACTATTTGGCTCTTTGAAATTAATGATATAAAGCCAATTAAGTGGGTTAGGTTTATGTTTGGTGTTAATAAAGCAGACAATTTAATAGTGCTTCATTCTTCTCTGGGTAAACTTCTGCAAGTTCTTGTCACAGCAACAGAATTTTTTATTTCACTGGTCTGGGATGGCTGGGATTTGTCTTCATTTTTCCACTTGAGAAACACCAGCTCAGGCAAGATTCCTGTGTTGCTTTATAATGCAGGAAACAGGCTTAGAAACATCAAAAAGCTTTCAACTGTTTATTAACTCTTTATTTGAGCAAATGTATAGAGATCTCCTGAGTAGAGATAAACACAAGTTTCAGACTCTCTCTTCAGCTCTAAACATTCAATTAACTGCTTAGTTACTAATCAGTCTAACAGAAACAAGGCTTTCACCAGCTGAGCAGTGAGGCTAAACACTGACAGGATCTTACAGGTATTTATCATTTGTGTGGAGCAAAGCAAGAGAAAGAAAAATATAGTGTAACTGTATGAAATAATAGCTTTTTTATGTTCCTGTTAAAAATCACGCTGTGTGATACACACACAAACACAGAGTGTTACAGAACCATGGCCTTGGGTGTATTCTCATTGACATTTTTTTCTTTTATACCATGCTTGAAATTCCTGCTCACTTTAATAAAACCAAGCACTCAAACCACACAGTCATTGAATCAGAATTGTTTGGGGTGGAAGGGACTTTAAAGATCTTCCAGTTCCAAGCCACAGTTTCCACTAGAGCAGGTTTTTCAGAACCCTTTCCAGACTGGCCTTGAACAATTTCAGGGACTTCCACTCTTTCTGATCATTGTTAAATCAGTTCTGATGCTCAAACTGGTAACCAAAAATCTCCTCTCACCCAGATCCCACAGAGTTACTCTCAAATGTTCTTTCCCTCAGAGCAGCTTGCAGATCTAAGGCATGTTCTTGACTTTGATTGCTAAAAGTGGTCTCCTCCTCCAATCGATTTCCAAGGGGTTTTTACACTCACATTTCATTTTCACTGACTTACAGGCCACCTATTCCCTTTTGATCCAAAACTCAGCCACTGAAATTCACATTATTGATCCTGTCTATTTTCCATTCCCTACAATTTTGTTTTGCTATGATGTTATAAGGGTTTTTTTTTTCAGTCAACCTTTTTCCACAGCTTGTAACAAATATATTTGAAGAAGTGAAGGTGGATTTTTTAAAACATTTTTTTCTTTCTAATGAATTTTTGGTATTTAATGATGCAATGCCTTAGCTATCACTAAACAATTTCAATATAAAACTCAATGCTTTGCAGAATATCAATAATTTTAGAAGATGATTAAAGAGTGGAAAGGAGTACATGGAAATTTTTCTGCTTTGTTTTTCTATTTCAAATTTTCTGTTGTATCCTCACTAAAGCTCTAAACTGACTTATATTTCAAAGAACTCACCATTTCCATCCCACTGAAAGAGTAAACATTTCTCTTACTGCACAGGAGAATTTAAAAAAATTAATGTGATTGAACTGAATTTAAATAATCAAAATCAATTCTTAAATGTATGAAATCACGAAAAGTTAGTTTGCAAGAAGGAGGTGCTGAAAATTTTGGGATTGTTTTCTCCAGAGTATCTTCATTTTTATTGACATTTCTGGATTTATTTTGGGAAGGAGACAGTTATTTTTAGGAGGTCAGAAATCTATTTAAAATTACTGCAAGTAATGCAAAGCTTTTAAGAATATAAGTAAACCAGATCATGCCTTACCAGACAGATGTATTTAAAATATAGTACACCAAATGCTGTCCTTTTAATTAAGAGAAATGGAAAACATGACATTAGAAAGCCGCGTTTTAGTCACTAAATCTGAAGCTTACATATTTAAAATCTTTAAAAATCCCATAATTTTTTTCTGATACTAAAGAATCACAGAAGAATCATTAATGCTGGAAAACAGCTCCAAGATCATTGGATCTAACCATTAACCAAGCCCACCATTAAAGCATGTCCCAAAGTGCCACATCTCCACACTCTTTAACTCAATGTCTAAGGAATGTTGAAGTTCATCCATCCAGCTTTGCAATACACACCTCTGTTTTATTAACATTTCCAAAGAGGTCCTTGTTAAAAGTTTCCAGGGGATTGGAAACCTCTGCAGTTAAAGTTTGATTGAGTTCCTGAAAACGTTGACTTTCCATCAAAATGTTGATGTAGGTGGAGCCATCACCAATGACACACATGGATTCTTTAATTGAATCAAAGGGAAATTTCTTCTTTTCTCAGGCCCCTAAGCACCTCTCTTGGATTTTTACAGGCTTTGGGATGGAACAAAACTGCAGAATAAAAAGGTGGCCTAAGTTAGAAAAGGAAATGAGTGTTTCTTGAGGGTTTTTTTTCTTGGCTTGGAGAAATGTCCTCTATTCTTAAAGAAGTCCTCATTTCTTTAAGAAATGGACTCTATTTCAACCTTGTTTAGTTTGGGTTCTTTTTGTAATTTGATGGAAATATTTTGTAAATTCTCATCCATCCTCACAGATGAGAGAGAAACGAGAAAGAGAGGTATGAAAACCTTATTTTCAATGTCTTCAAAATAAAACACATTTTGCTGACTGAAAGTAATATTTTAGCAATTGCCTTAAATATTTGTAAGAAATAAATGCAAAATACATAAGTAGGAGGTTAATACTTCACCTTGGAAAAATGAGCTTTGTTTCTTGACGATAAAAGGAGTTTATCTAACAAATATTTGAATGTGACATATTAAAGAATTAAATGGTTCTCACAATATGCTGTGTTTTTTCTAATTTTGTCTTATTATTTTTTACTGAAAAAATATTAATTCAGAAAAATACTGTACATATTGGCCCCATAATTAGAAGAGAGAAGATTAGAAGATTAGAAAAGATTTAATTTGTGACACATGGCAGACAGATGAGTCATGGGTCAAGCAGAGATGTTTTCAAGAATTTTGAGTGCTGACATTTGCATCACAGACATATCCTGCTGAGGAAACCCTCCTATGCCATCTATTTACTTAATTAATAGAAACAGGTAATTTAGGACATTATGTTGTTTCACTAAGAATTGACTCCATGTTTCAGACAGAATTAGTGGCACTGTAATAATATCTGCCAGGGACATTTCATAAAATGAAACCTATCTTGACCTTCTGTTGAAACTCTGGTATTCCACAGGTCAAAGTCCTTTGGGTAGAAGAGTTAAATAAGTCCTATGAAGGGAGAAAACTGTAGAAAACAGTAGCCCACAAAAATTTATTTATGGGGAAAAGAGTGATAAGAAAGCCACCAGACATTTGGGCTCAATGTGGATGTATATTTCTAGTTAGAAAGAAAGAAAAGCCATATATGAATAGATAGCACTCCTTTAATTTTCTTTGTATTTTTCTCTCTTGTTGCCTTTTCTGGCTCCCTGTTGCACGAGAACCAATTCTCTTCCCTGTAGCCAGTAACAAAATTCTGTCAAACCCTTCCCCTGTCCTGGGTGTTGCTCCTTTGGTGGGTCTATGAATAAGACACACACAGAGTCAGACGTGCACAGGTCGGTGCTGAGCTCTGTTCCACTTCTCTAAGCAGAAAAACTGGCACACATTCGGTTAGATGTAAAATTTAAAAAGAACACCTGATATTTACAGATATGAAATAACTTTCCTTTAGCCTTCAGGATCCAAATTAATTCTTTGTGATATGCATAAAGTTCACATGTGTCCCTGAGGTGATATAAAAGTAGCCTAACTCTGATATTATATCCTGTATAACTTGAGAAACAGAAGGTGACAACATAAAGAATAAAAAGGCTCTTAAAACCATGTAGGAGAGCTGCAATTAAGGATCTGCAAGAAACCAGCATTGCCATTTTCAAACCACTAAAAGCTTTACTTTATGGCATCCATTATTATTTTTTACATCATTTACCTGTGGAAGTAAAAAACATTCCTCAAAACTGGGCAGAACACTGATAACTAATTTTGCAGAACACTGCAATCCAGATTGTGTTTCCTTGCAGGATAAAGTCACTTCTCTTTTCTTCCCCTCAAAACTTCTCTACACTGTCAGTGTTTTCTTTCTGTCCCCTCTATAAAAAGGAGATTCAGTGTGCATCCTGTGTTAAAGAGCAGGGGAACTTTACAGGTTTGTGATGTAGCTGATGCTCAAAAAAGGAGAAAAGGTTTTTACTTTATCCAGCATCTCTAAATCTGGCTAATGCTTATTAAGAAGTAAAACCACTGGCTTGGACATGGATGCACTGCAGGTGAGATTCCTCAGTGCCACACCTGTACACCTCAAAATCAAAGATTGCATTTCCCCCATGTACTTGGTACAGAATTGTGTTAGCATCAGAAAATAAACTGTACTCAAGGTAACCATGGTGACACTAACACAGACACACTGTGGATGGTGCAGGCTGCAACATGGAAATCTAAAAGGTAAATGCTCTGAATTTCCACTTGGCCTGAGGATCTTCAAGCAAGGAGACCTGAAACCAGTGAACCAAATTTGGAGAGATGTCACCTCATGCTCCTGAAGACCACTAGAGCAACAACTCCCATTCCCCCTTTCAGTTTTCCCTGAGGACAGTGATAGAAGCAGCTGTGATCTGACAGTCACGAGTCTCAATTATCATACATGGGCATCAACACAGTCTTTGCTTGAAGTAAAGCACTATATTTAACTTTCCCTGTTCACTGAGACATGTTAGATTCAGAACAGGGTATGGATAAAATAAAGGCAATATGAATAATCAGGGACTTTGTTCTTGAGAAATCCAGTGGCAAAACACAATATGACTCAGTAGAAGGAAAAGATGATATATATAAAGGCTACAGTGTGAAAGATGTAAAAAATACACTGTACTCCTGCAACAAATACATATACTCTTAAAAGAACAGAGAGTGAATGATGGAACTGGTTCTGGCTGAGCATATTTTGGCTGACCAGCACTTAAGTAGATAACTCTGTGCTAATAGCAAACCTGTCTATCCAACCCCATGTGGGGCAGCCATATGTCCAGAAGATCTGCACATGCCATGTTTTTCTCCCTAGATCTGTAAGTGTTTTGGCTAGTTTTCTGGGATTTCCAGGCATCTGGCAGCTCATATGGGCAAGCAGGCCCAGCTGAGCTGCCAACCTCAGAGGCTCTGAACGTGTGTACATCAATCCCAAAGCACATGTCTAGTGAAACCCTGATGGAAATACGACAGGTCTAGACTATGTGGGTCTCTTCTTCTGTGAGCTGTCCCAGTCAAGAAAACAGGCAGCAGCTGAAGCAAAAGCAAAATATGTTCTCCATGAAACACAACTCGGGAATTTGCACTGGTGGGGTTTGCCAATGTAAGCTCAGTGGAGAACACGGGGAGGTGGAAAGAGTTAATGCACCTGAGCTGTGCAGGCCCCAGGCAGCCCAGGGAGCTGCCATAAGTGCAAGAATCAGACACAGAGTGCATTCAGGCAGAGAAATCAGAGCCTACTGCTGAGAAGATAACTGCTGTTCCACAGCCCTGTGTTCTCAGGGGTGGGATGACATGACAGAGGAAGGATGGGCAAATGCTGCCTGTGGACCACATGCAGCTCGAGGGCAGTTCAAGTACATCTTCCACATTCCAGCTATGAATTGATCTCTGCAGGATGCAACTGGCACAAGGGGAGACACTACCAAATAATGCAGATACCCAGATGAAGCAAAACCACAGGAACTCCTGAGCCTCACAGAGCTGAATGACACTTAGATTTCGCAGCATATTACGGTTATCCTGGTGGGGAATCCTAAAAAGGTTTTCTTGCCTCCTACCTCTGAACTGGTTTGTGTGGTGCCCTTCCCTTTATCTTCCCAAGAGGTGTCGTGTACCTTGTGGCAGAGATTTTGGGTTGCAGCTGATGGAGCCAGGAATATTGGACACTGCAATGGCAAAAGAAACTCACTTGCTGAACTCCAAATCAAATCAAATGCAAAACAAGTAGCAGAGAAGCCCTGCAAGTTGCTCTTAAATGACTTTAAGGCTTAAGGAGTTTAGCAGGAATAACACAACCTCCTTTTGAGGCAGTAATGTGGAACAATAAAAACAGTAGTGCTTAAGGCTGTGTAACAGTCTGTATGCAAGAGAATTACTCAGATAATTCAAAATTGACACTGAGACATAAGCAGGCTGCAGACCAAAGGCAGAAGACAGGGAAATATTTGCTTACAGCACCACACCATCAGTGACAGCATCAGTAAAGTGAAAGTGAGTTATGTGGTTACTGCTTTAGAAAAAAAGAACGCATTAATCTGCACTCTATAAAGGAAAAACAATAAAGCTGTTAAAAGCACTGGTCTCCCAAGAAAATAAACAGTTGAAAAAAGGAAGGCACAGAATTTATTATAATAAAAATGCCAAAATAATGAAACTTTTCACACAGTACTCCATTATAAAAGTGTTTGTCACTCAGTCCATGGCGTCCTGAAATCGTAAGTAAAAAGGAGGAATAACACAGGTTTGAGGCAATAAAAGGGAGAGAAGAGACAGTGATTTAAGTGAATTGCAGGCAATTGAGGACTGACTCAATAAATTATATCGAATCTGATTATGAAAACACACGTGCTAAAGCCACAGATGAGGAATATTGTAGCTGAGATCCCAGAGGCTTTTCATAGCACCCACTGAGGAGAGAGACAAAAGAGAGCTGAATTTGGAAAGGCAGCTGCAATCTCTAGCAGCCAGAACCATCTCACCTGCACCACAGATGCTTTAAGATGTAAACTCCAGGTGGGACAGCTGTGACATTTCCTAATGCTGCTGCTAAGTGGAGAAGCAATGACATTATGGGATGGTGTGAGGAAATGAAAACAAGCACAAGCAAAGATGGAAAACGATTTCAGCCCTGCTTTTGAGCCTTTCCTTTGAGGTTTGCTGCCTGTTAGCTGCTCTGAAAAGAGCATGCCAGTTAAGGAAGCCAATAAAGCAGTAATAGAAATAATAATAACAGCAGTAACAGCCTGCTTTATGTACTCTCTCTGCACGGACCTTCACTGCTGACAAACCAAGGCAACACAGGAATGAGATTTTGAAATATGCTGCCAAGGCTATGAAGGAAAAAACAAGCTGAAGACACCAACACAGTGAAAGTGGAAGGAGTTTTGAGACCTTAGGGGAATCAAAGTAATAAGCAAAAAATAATATTGCAGGAATTGCACATTGTTTATGGGGGGGTGAAAGGAAACCAATCACACAGTGATTTGGAAACACTCTCAGGGTGGAGACTGCAGGGCAACTAAGGCTGATAGAGCATTTCATTATGAAGCATGATTTTAGTATTTAATATCCCATCTAGCTGTGAGATAGTCATCAACCAAGAGCAGTTTACTGGTAAAAATGATTCAACCCACAGCCATTCTCTTTTGTGAGGAATATGCCAATTTGAGTTGCAGGAGGTGACCCAGCTGGGTGTGCATTGCAGCAGGGAGGGATGGGCTGGGCTGGATTCAGGCTGAGCTGAAGGATGCTGTGGGTCAGAAATACACACTTAATCACTGTTCTTTAGTGTAACTCACCCTGCATTGCAATTTCCCAGCCTGTGGGCAAAGCAGGGAGCAGACACTCCTCTTCATGGACTCATTTCACCCCTTCTCTCTCACAGAACCTAAGGACAAGCCCAGCCCTTTCTCTAGCCCACTCCTCTCTTTTAAAGTACCATTTTTAATAATGTTTTTTGGTTAGGAATTTTCCACAAAATGCTTCAATATATTAGAGGGGGGGTTAAAAAAATTACAACAACGTCTCTGAGGATCTGGACTTGCAATTTCATGATGCTCCATATTTTGAATTTCAGTTACAGATGTCACAGCTTTATTCTATTACAAGCTTTATTATTTATTCCACTGATTATTTTTTTCAGAAAAGGGCAGTGAATATCCTTTTAATTATTTTGTCATTCAAAAACAACTTAATGCTTTTCCAAGAACTGAGACTAGAGATACAATTATCAGTGCTGAAAGCACTGATCTCTCACTTGTACCAATGAACTTTTAGCCAGAAATATTGAAATATTTGAGTGATCAAGCCATGAGGTAACTGAAGTTTCATAGCATTCATGTAAAAGGTCTTATTTACTTAAAAATCAGTCATTATCTGCATTGCTACCAGAAGTCTGCATAATAAGGCCCTAAATATTACAGTATAGTCATAATCTAATGATGGACTAAATGTTATTGTTAATCCAAGTCTGAGTCTTGTCTGGGATTACAGTTTGTAGAATAGTGGATTGTTAAAATTCTCTGTGGCCAGCTGAGAGTCTGACTGGAAGTTTCATATGGAAAATATGGATTGAAGCATATTAAGAAAGTAATAAGATTGCTACCACTTTTTAATATCAGAGTATTTAAAATACCATTTTATGAAAAATCTATGTTTTATTTGTCTGATCACTTCTCCAACTCCACATATGAACCTGATTGTATTTCAGATTTTGCTTATATTAATTATATTATATTAGATTACATTACATTGCATTTATTATATTATATTATATTATATTATAGTATAGTATAGTATAGTATTGTATAGTATAGTATAGTATATTTATTATATATTATATTATATTATTTTATATTATGCTATATTATGTTATATTATCTATATTATATTATATTATAATATGTTATATTGTATTATATTATATTATATTATATTATTTATTGTACTATATTTTTAGATTTTTTTTTTACCTTTTAAACATATTTAACCCTAAACCAATAAATGGATCAAATTTTCAGTGGGAATTTCAAAAACATAACTCTTCTTATAGAGGCCTGAGAAGGAAAACCTGGATAAGTTCATTAAAAACACTGATCAATCAGGTGGAACACACACTCCATGGATCCATTGACTTTTCTAACAGCTGCAACAAAGTCATAAAAATCACTGTAATTAATGTAGGAAATTAAGAACTTTGGAGACATTGGTGTGTGTTTACATGTGTGGGTCCTTGTTGTAGATGTAGACAGATAAAACCTCTTCCATGCACTTAGAAGCCAAGTTCCCAGTCCAACCAAACATCCCTGTGGGTGCAAGCACACAGGACTGACCTATTTTTTTGTGGCTGGGCAGGCAGCTCATCCCACTAATGAAAAAACCACATTCTGCTGGGATTCTGTCTCCTTGTAGTTTGTGAAACTCTCAAACATTTCTTCTTTGATCTTTTGTTCCTTTCCAACATCACCTCTGCCATATGTTTTTATTTTCCTTTTTTGCTATTTTTTCCTTTTTCATTTTCTTACTTTCCTGTTGTTCCCTGCATGTTCTCCAGGTCCTTGTTATCTTTTTTTCTTTTCTTGATCTTTTTTTTTTAATTTTTTCTTCAACTCCACCATGAGCAGTCATTTTGCATGCAGACTTCCCAGTGGAAATGCACTAATTAGGAGTGAAAATAGAGCACCAATGGTTTGACAAAAATGGTGATGTATAAATATCTTTCTTGACACTTATTCTCAGCTTACTTTCACTGAATCAAAGGTTGGATTCAGACTGTTTCCAAGAAAAGCTTCCCATGTCTCTGGGTTTCCTCATTTGGCCTCATCAGGTCACTTTAACAGAGCCCTGTAAGTAGAAATAACGGGAAAATCTTTTGGAATATTTTAACAGAAGTACATTGGCTTACTTTCAGGAACACTAATATCAGCACAATAAATTCTTATCAAATTTGCATTCATTTACATCCTTCTGAACAGGACAGGGTTTTCCAGAGTTGTTTCCTAATGAGGCCCATAATTATGTTCTGTGCCATTTTCCTGGAACCCGAGGCACTGATAGGGCAGCAGGACTGAAATGGCAAAAGAGCTTTGTTGATTAGGGAATCCTATCTGCAGAGTTTATCTCCTCCAAACTTTCCATGTGGCTCACCTCCCCATGAGCAGGTACCCTGTTTTATTTAATTGGTTAATTACTTGATATTTAATTTTCTGATGCTCTTTATTTAGCAAAAGATAAAGACCAATGCACAGAAGTCAACACAGACCTTTAGCAAATAACTCAGCTTCAGCAATGTCACTTGTCTCTTCCCTGCTGAGAGAAGGGTAAGGGAAAAATACTTTTGAGTAAGTTTAGGAGCAATGAGTCTGGATCTTGCTGTTCCCATTGCTTGTTTTCCCCATGGAGTTCTCGATATTCTCTTCAACTGCATTGTTCAGCTTTTCACATCTAACTAGCATTTACAAAGAAATGCAGAAAACTTTCAGTTGCACTGTGAGTAATCTGATTAATAATGGAAACAGAAGATGTTCAGAACAGAGATTTCATTTAAAATGGCTTCATTTTTCCACAGCATTTTCTAGGAAATACTTTAAATTTAAGGAAATCTGCACTAGAATGGAATAATCAGTAATACAAAGCTGCTTGAATGATACACAGCACAGCAAATGCTTTGGAAGTTTTCGATAAAGGCAGGAGTTTTATGAGTGATTTGCAGCAAATAATTTTATTTGATGAATTTTGCTGTCTTTCCTGTTGGTGTTCTGTGAATATTTACTCATTATGTGAAATTATTCACAAATCACTCTAGTGAGTAATTCTTGGTTTGCAGATCCCTTACAAATAGCTCATAGCAGATATTTGTCATTTTTTCTCTTTTTTTTGGATAAGGTTTGCAAGCATGGAGCATTGTTTCTATTACTTAGCAACTTGATTTATACAGCAAAGCAACACAGCAGGAATTGCAGATTTTTCCATTATGCTATCTGAAATCCATTTTAGTGAATTCAGAGAATATTGATGCTTGAATGTTTTGATGAGTAGAATTCTCATCAGTAAGAACTGAGCTCATACATCTCTGCAGGAAAAGGGAATATGCAAGATTAACATGCTCTGGTAGACCCTGAGTCGGAGGCAGGTGGGTGACTCTTGAGTTCCTTTCTAAACTTGACTTTAAACTTGATAAAATTGATTTTATGATTCTAGCAATGAATGCTTTCAAACCCAAATGAGTCCATTTTCATTCTTTATTCTTCCTTACTGAAATGAGAGGTGGGTGCAACTCTGCACCTTCAGACATCGAAGAATGAGGGATTGTGTCTGAACTCATCATTGCTGCTCTCTCTAAAGAGGTTTATTTCTTTCACCTGTTGAGCAAGTGTGTAGAATTTACACTTTGGGGTACTTGCAATATTCCACTGACTGACAAGGGAACCTATCTATGATCTGGAAAGCTTGTGCCAGGGCCTTGCCACCCTCACAGGGAAGAATTTCTTCCTAAAATCCAATATAGATTTACCCTATTTCAGTTTAAAGCCATTCCTGTTATGGCTGCACTTATCAAAGAAAGATCAACCCAGAACAAGAGAAGAGATTAGGATACAGAGGGAGATGTGGAATTAGCTTCCAAAAGCTATTAAAAATCTGTCTGGCTTGACAGAAAAGAAATTAAGAAATAAGAAATACATGCATGGAAGAGAGAGATAAATACAAGGAGTGTGAAAACTGCTTAAGTGAAAGGACAGTGTTAGAGGATGGACTAGTGGGGGTTAAATGAATGTATAATCCACATATGAATATGATAGGATGGAAACTCGAAACATTTCGTAGTGAGAGGAGAAAGGGATTTGAATTTGGATTTGGAGTAGTAAAAAGCCTGAGTAGTTTCATGAAAGAGATTGTATCAACTGATGGTATATCTATTACCTTTCAGTCCTGCTATTCCCTCAGCTTTCTGGGGTCTTGGGTTTGTTTTGGGTTTTTGTTTGGTTTTTTTTTGTTTGTTTGTTTTTGTTGGCCTTGTAGGTTTTTTTGTTTGCTGGAGTTTTTTTATTTGTTTTATTTGAAAGGACAGGCTGACAGTCAAAAAAGAGAGGTCACACTCTTCTCTGGAAGTCATGTTGGAATTGAAGACTGCAAACTGAGCAGTAATTATTCACTCATGAAAGTTTATTCTGCTCCAGACTTCTCCTGTTCCTCTCTAAATTTCATACTCACAAGCTTTTACCAGAACATTCACCCACGAAACAGCTGCTCAATTGTTAGAGGAAAAATGCAGTCGAGGAACTCTGAAAAATCAGTTTCATTCTCATGATTACTGTGCATGTTCAGGAATCACCAGCAGCCAGGAGAATAACATCTTCCTATTGCAGGGAAAGGGACATCCTCCTGTTTTAATGCTTCCAAGTGTTACTTAAAATATTCCAGATAGCTGAGGCCTGAGTCTTGTGAACAGAATTCCATTTCAAATTCTACTTTACAGGGACAGGTACTTCAGGCAGGTAAAAAAATTTCCTTGCTTATCCTTTTACTATTCTTCTTCAACTATTAACATTTGCTTAATTTAATCTTCTCCAATCAACTGTTGCATATAGGTAAAGCCTTATAAAATAAGAACCTTTTTACCCTTGTAAAATCATGACTCAGGCCATTTTGGCTCAGTAGAAGAGGACTATGGCAGAGTGACTCAGCTGGAATAGAGAGACATGAGAGATGAGAGATGTGAAAGATGTGAAAGATGTGAGAGATGAGAGATGTGAGAGATGTGAGAGATGTGGAAGATGTTGTGCTGTGTGACTGCTGCATGCCCACATCCTGGTGCATGGTGGTTGGCTGAATTATGTTTGCTATGTTTTAAAACTACATCACTGATAAAGGCCTAACTGCTGAAAAAGGCCTAATTTTTGTAATAAAGAGCTCTGCTTTGCACCTGCCTGCAGACTCTGTCACTTTGTGACATGCAATCAACAAGTATTCCATCTATTTTGCTGCTCATTACTTTTTTCATTATAAATAAGAATAACTCGAGCAGAGCATGGACCTGAAGTTCCCTCAGCTGTGTCTCAGAGGGCAGGTTTTGCTGGCCTTTCACTCTGTGTGGATGGAGGAAGGAAATTTCCTTCTCCCACCACAGTTATCCCTGTGGTAAGCAGGATTTCATTTCTTGGGGTTGCAAACCCATCAGGTAATCCAGGTTAACATCCTGCTTTCAATTCAGCCACCTTTCCTATTCCCAGACTCCTGTTCACAGATTCCTATTCCTGCATCCTGCTACCATGAGGACAGAGATTGCAATCAGATCTCAGTTTTCATTTCTTGGTTTCCTGCCATTCCTGTCTGCCCAGGGTGACCATGCAGGCTAATTAATTCCAGCAGCTGATTTTCCAGCAGTGTCCCCTCCCCACAATTCCCCAGGGAAGACACTTTACTGATTACACCCATTCTTCAGAACACTGCCTGGGAAAGAAAGTCACAGCAACGTGGCTTTAGCACTCAGGGGATGAGACTCCACACTCTGGATTACATTTCACCAGGATATTACTGATACAGACTAATGGTTCAGTGTAGGGAGAATGAGAGTGTGAATCGTGTGTCAGAGCCACAGCAGCCTCACAGGTCACTCCCCAGGATATTCCTGAGCCATTTATATGATTTTCCCAGCTCTGCTTAAACTCTGGTTGCAAAAGGAAGTCCTTCGGGGCACACCAAAAATAAACCAAAAATAAATGTGGTGGTGAAGAACTGTGACATGCAGGCAAACATTCCTCCCAGCTTTGCTCTGCTGTCACAGCAATTTCTCATGATCTTTCTGTCCATGAGCTTCATTCAAGCCTTCCCAGCAGCCATCCAGGCACTTAATGCAGGTCTTCAAACTGCACTGCACTTGGACACGATGTGTGTTGTTAATAATCTAAAGTGACAAGACAGCAGAAGAGCTTTTGTTTAAAAAAACTTATTAGCTGAATTTAATAAATTTAAAAGGAGCCTTTTTAACTGCCTAAGGAATGTCCAAACCTCATTTAATTTCTGTGGACTCTAAGTGGAAATTTGAATTAGAAATCAGATGTGTCATGTGCTGCTTAGGTGATGCAAGGGTTTTTATATTTATTTATTTAAAAGAAATCAGCCTCTGGGCAGATATCAGTTATTAAGTATTTTCAGTTGAGTGATTTATTTTTTATTTTTTTTTTACTACTCTCTTGTGATATGCAGTAGAGACAATTTTTGACCATATATTCAAAATAACTTAGAAACATTCTCTTTGTGTAAATGATGTCACAATATGTACAATGAGGGTGTACCTCTGCAAATCAGGTTTCTGCTGTGTGCAACCATGATGAAAAAATATATCCTTCTTTTATTTTACCACAAAACAAAAGCTCAGCCACTTCCCCAAAGTGCAAGACTTCTCTTGACTTATTCTATCGTTATTTTACACTCTTCAAAGGGGGTGCAGCTCTAGTTCTATGTACAACTGTGCTAAGGCAGAACTGCAGGGCTGAAAAAAATTGAAGATATTGTGTAAACCTTTCATTGACTACTTTTTGCCTTTTCCAGCTTAGAACCTTGTGGTCAGGAAAGGGGTCAGGCAACCCCAGGACTACCAAAAGCAGGACTGTGAGAGGGCAAGGAGAGGGCTGCATGGCTGGGCTTCTCCAGCTGGAAACATCTGGTTTGATGTGATAACAAGGACAAACAATAAGAGGCCTCCTTTCTTGGTGCTGGCTGAGACACACCAATAGAAATATCCATGGGGATATGTGCAGAATGTCTGTGTATCTGATTATTTCTTGATTGCTCATCAAATCACAAATGGAGGCTTATTTCCCACAGAAGTTCCACCTTAAAATTCCATGCTACAATGCTAAATATTTGAAGATATCAAAAACTTTTTTGGTGACTCTTTCCACCTGATCTTAATTTCCTGTCTCAATTTTTTGCCTTGACATTGCTATCTCTTTCTCTGTAGGGAATTTTCACTTTCTTCTTTGTCAGCTGTCACCTAAAGACCTCCAAACTATTTTACTCAGTCGGGCAACATTCCTAATGTACCCAAGCAGGGTCACACCAGTACAACTTTGGTACTGATTGGGCAGAATATGCAAAGCAAATAAACCTTCATTATCAACTCTTTTACAAACTTGCTCTCTGAAAGCTGTGACATTTTAATTGGTTCATGTTTAAGTTAAGAAATGAAAATATATTTTCTTCTCTGTATGTCAAAGAAGGAGGTGCTGTCCTCATCTCTGAATACACAGGGAATGATGTGAAGAACCCAGTAATTTCATAACCCAATTGTTCCTGGCAATTTAGGATCCTTCCCTGGGTTTCTGATCAGCTGTGTTGACTTCTTTACCCGACAAAAATATCACAGATAAGGTTTCCAGGCAGTGTGAGGGCTTAAATGGGAAACCTAAAATGAGATTTATAGACTCTCCTCCACTGAATGCAAATAAATATTCACTGTTACACAGATTCCTTGAAACAAGAATAAATTTTAATCTCTCTATCCATCTTTTCTGCAAAATTATTAAAATATATAGCTACATTTTTCTGCCAGTCAGACCCTGATGCTCTTGGCAAGGAAATCTTTTCTTGACATACCTAGTACCATACAGACTGTTTAATATGTGCAGAACTGGAGTGTTCCTTGTTTAACAGGTTTCAAGTTACATTTTCATATCAAGAACCAATTTTGTGCCACCATCCTGGGCAGGAGCTGGAAAAGTCTGTACTGAGATTTCTCTTACTGAGGTGGGAGCTTGTCTGCTGAAGAGGTCAGTGCAGACTCACATCCAAACATCCCCAAAAGTCTGTTGTGGAAGCAGGCTCACTTGGTTTTATTCAGGATGAAGTGTGAAGTAGGAGGGGAAATTCTGGATTATAAACACCTGCCAAGTTTGTCTATGGATAAATGAGGATTCAACCTCTTGCAAGTTTTATAGATATCCCTTTGAAATCTCTGTGATCGTAGCTGTAAAATCTATTAAAATGCCAAAAAACAAACAGCTATAGTCAAGTAATCAGTAATTCATATTTAATTAATAAAGGCAGTCATTAAATAACAGCTAATATCTGACTAGAATGCTGAATCTGCACCTGTCTCTAACAAACTGCATTTTCCCCTTAGAAATTCTAACAGAGCTTTGTGTACATGGTTTCAAATTTACCTTGTGTATGTATCATTTAGTATAAATAAAGAATTTTTTTGTTTATGTGAGCTCTTTAGCTAATGTTAGAATACTGAGAAATAAAAATAACTTAGCTTTTCTTCTTAAGGCCCAATAATAATGATGAGAGACACCCATGACTATTTAGGAGTATCCTGCCAGGACAACACTTATTAAAATAAAATTTTAATGTGCTGTTTCTCCCCATTAGACTTTTAGAATGAAAATAAAGCTGCTCTTTTTTTTATTTTATTTTTTATTTTTTAATAAAAGGCACTTTTCTTCCATGACAGAGCTATTTATCTCCATGTAGACAAAAAGCCTGGAACCAGATGAGAAATAGAAACTTTTTCACCTATTTCCTCTCTGGCTGTTCTTCCAGTATTACTTCCTAAGTCTCATAGGTTACAGGCTCATAATGAAAATGCACAGAGGGTTTCACTCTGTATCTGTCTTGCATTGATTTTCTGCCCTTTCCTCCTCAAAATGGGGAAAAAAACACCAAAAATGAGACTGTCACAGCCCTGCTGCCTCCACACAATTGTCCATCATTACAGTTCCAGTCAGCATTTAAAGAATAAACACCATTTATTCAAACAGGCAAGGTATAAAGGGAGACGCAGTTTTAAAATAAATACCAGTGTAAGGAGACTAAAAAAATGTTTTAGGGCTGTGTTTGGTTCACATCTGCTCATCATAAATTAGAAATATTTGTACTTTTGGAGGTATTTTTGGCTGTAGAAAGTGCTGAGTGCTCTAGAAATAGGTTACAAATTGCACAGGACTGCAGAGCCCTCAGCAGTTGTTTTAGGTTCATCAATATTTGCAAGATTCAGGGTGCAGAATTAATAGGGGAAAAAAAATATCACATCCCACTGTGCTAAAAGGTATATGAATAAACCATAGAGAACATAAGAGTAAAAGGCACCTTTTTGTATTTTGATTTTACAAAAAAATCATACATATGTAAATAAGAATACACACATATACACAAACTAGCTTTTAAAATGAAAATAAATGTATTTATAGGGAAGGTGGATAGACAAAAAAAACCAACAAAATTGCAGTGATATAATTTTTACTTATAATTTCAATGACTATATTTAAATTCAGAGTCACTATGATGCTTTTGTCCTCATCATTTCAATGAAAACATTAATTGAAAGATTCCAATTAATGTTTTCAGCCTTTGAGTGCAAATATATTCAAGGCATTTGAAAAGTAAAACTGAGGTACAGAGAGGTAGAAATTAGGCTGAAATTAGCAGTAACAATGTTGGTTATTTTACTGAAGAGAGGGTACCAATAGAAATTGTATATTAGGAGTCTGATTGCAATGTGGGACTGTTAGAGATGGTCAGTGTGCCCTAAAGAATGCAGGAATATCCTCTCCTGAAACTTCACTCATTGAGAGAACACAGCTCTGATCAGGGCTGGGAAAAAGTCACAATCTGTAGGCATTTAAAGCAAAGTGACCACAAGGACATAAAAATACCTTTAGAAATTGAAATAATTATCTGTGCTCTATAAAAGAAATTAATGGACTTGATTTTAGATTGAAATTGTGAAAAGAAAATTTCTTGGACTTAGATGTGATGTGGTTGAAGCCCAGTAGGCAAACAAGCACCACACAGCTTAGGTAGGAAGGAAGGAAGGGATCTAGGTAGAGAGATAAACTTCAACTCAGAATCCACAGTGGATAACTCACATCTGAGTTAAAGCATCACTGTTTTATCTCTGACTACTCATTTTTTATATCATGATCTCCAAAAGGCTCCAAAACAAAAATGCACCAGTATCTCCTCACTGACCATGGCTTGCGGGTACAGCAACTACATTTGTAAATTTTAGTGACTATAATTTAATGCAGACATTGCATTTAAGTTCCTAAAACCTGAAAAGTGGCCTGAAAGCTCCTTTAGTCAAGCAATGAAGTAACATCTGACCTCCCCTTCCCCACCTCTCTGGCACTATTCACCCATTCTGACTGCAGTGGTTAGCTGTAATGTGGCTTTGGGGTTGGTTGTTTTTCTGTCAGAGAGAAAAATCAGCAGTAGCTTCATACCTTTCATGATCCTTTCATTATTATTTGGTATAAATAATGTAAGAAAAGGTGAACACGATTTAACATGGTCGTGTCACCGGTATTTCTTACGCTTTCAGCAACATCTAAGACAGTATTTCAGTGTTGGATTTTTGACATTTGTGCTTCATTAAAAGCACATCCCTCTTCTTCTGTGAACAGAATATATTAAATGCTGTGCAGAAGTGTTAGATTAGCTACCCCACAGCTGAAGAGGTTTCAATTCAAGTGTGTGTTCACATGTTACATTCACTGCAGGACTCCAAAACTTCCCAAACCTGGCCAACCCTTGTGAGACCAGTTTGGGAATTCAGCAGGTAACATTAACCTAGTTTAAGGTAGGATGTGACATGTGAGTGCAAGTAAGAGGTGAGAACAAGATTAGCCTGGCAGATCACTGCTGCCTAAATTTGCATTAGTTATGGATATTTTCACATACCCTTCTTAAAGTCACAGCTCTATTTAAACCATTCTGTTTTACTGTCTCAAACTCATTCAAAAAATTCAATGATTCCTCACTCTATTTTCACTTATTTGACCATCTTTTTTTGCCTTTTTCCCTATGTGTAGCTCCCTGATCAAGCTGATTCTGCTCTTGAAGCAAAATGTGCATGTGAGCAGTGCCTGCTTTAAGGCCACACAGCATGAAAAGCATTAATATGCATTAGTCCTACAGTAAAAAGAAGGAACTGATTACTGGAATACCTGTAAGGAACCTAAATCACCTGGAATGAGCCCAAAATACATGAGCATAGCCATGCTGACTTGAGTGATGCTCTGAGTTACAGGAGGGTGAATTTTTCTGCAGAAATGCTGTTTACAGGTAAGTCTGGATCATCCATATGCTTTGTACAAAAACCAAGCTGTGAAATCCCTTGCTGGGATCTCCAGCTGGGTGTCCCAACCTGCTGTTGAACCACTCATGAGCTGAAGGCCAACAAAAGTCAATGTGCACAAAGACAACCATGATACCACCCAGAAGAATCAATAAAAATATGCTGCCTCTCCACACTGCTACAAATATATTCCTCTAATCTAAATCCACCTGTTTTGCTACAGTTTATATCCATGAAGAATTCATTAAACAGCAGCTTTTTTTTTTTAATTAAAAGCTGCTCTCTCCATAATCTCTTCACACTAAAAAAAATCCATGTTTAGTCCTTTTCTATCAGCTTTTTCCCCCAGATCAGATTTTCCACTGATCTACAGACTCTAATTGCTCCTTGTTTCTCCAGGAATGTCCTGTACAAAGATGAGCTCAGCTAAAACCCTGTGAGTTGCTGCTGAGTTAAAAGGGAAGGTACCTGCAACATCACATCTTCCTTGCCTTCCTTTCCCCTTGTGATCAGCCATAATCCCAAGGCTGACTGCAGAAGAATTGCTGATTGTTCCCTGATTTCTGTCTGTGAAGCTAATTACTCCCACCTGCATGCAAAATATTACATTTGTCCCCATGAAATTAATTGAATTTAATTTTTATCTGTTTGCATCTCTAAGAATTTGAATTCTAAGCCTGTCTTCCAAAATATATTTCCTGTGTCTGGCTCATTCAATTTAACACTGACACTATTCAATAAAAATACTCATTCAATAATTACACTGGCAGAGACTGACCTGGAAGAGATCACTGCAGAACCTCCTTCAGTGTCTCTTCCCATCAGTATCTGCACCACAGCTGCAGTTACTCTTCTTTATTTTTTTTTTTTGTACCTGTTAGTTTTAGCTGGACCTTGGCTGCTTATGAGTTCCATCTAAGACCACATCAAAAGCTTTCCTAAAGCCAAATTCATGATTCATGATATCCACTGCTCCCCTCCATCCACAAAGTCTGTTGGCTTGTCACAGAGGGAGTTTAGATTGGTTTGACATGATTTGCTCATGACAAATCTATTCTGGCTGCTACTCATCTTCTGCTCATCACTCAGATAATAATCTGTGTTGCTTCAGTGCTGATTTTGTTTGTGTCAAAACCAGTCTGACTTTTAATGCAAAATTTCTCCATTAATACAGTTTCCTTCATAACGGGAGATTTAAGGTAAAGTACATGAAAATACTTTATAACTACTCCACACTACTTTGTGTGGTTTTTTAGGGGTTGGGGGGAATCTTCTTTTTTCTCTATGGAGAATGATATTCTGGGTTTTCTTTTTGCAATATACAAAGTAGAATAGAGAGTTAATTATAAAACCCAACCAGTTGTAACTCTGGGTCTCTCAGAGCTGCTTCTTTAATAAATATATACATATATACATTGCTGAAATGTCTGTGAAGCTTCTGCAAAAATATAAAAGTCATCATATTTTCTGAAGGGTCTATTATCCAGGGAAGGAACTGGAAACACGAGGTACAAAATTCATATTTAGGCAGCATAAGGGGAGGTTTTCTTGCCAGTTTATTTCAGCCTTGTTGCAGCAGGGTGAGAGGACAGCTCAGTCTCTGCAGGTGGCTCAGACCTCGGCTCCTCTGTCCAGGCTGTCCAAAGATGCCATTCAGCACCAGCTGCACACAGATACCTGTCCATGAGGCTGGATGGGGACCAGCACTCTCTGGGATGGGTCACTGGGCACCCATCTGTCCTCAGAGCTCTGCACTCACAACAAGTGCTGGACCTCACCCAGCCCCAGAGAGACAAACACTCCCTTTCCTCTAACCAAGCCTCTACTTTCTTTCCCACTCATGGAAATACTTTAATGCAGGTTTTACATCTCCTCTTCACATTTCTGTCCTTAGTCCGCTGTCAGAAGCTAAAACGTGTGGTGACATTCAGCATCTCTGGCGTCCAAACCTGGCAGGGAGCAGGACAGGGAGAAAAATACGTCTGGAGCGTGCAGGGTGCAATCAAAGCCCACTGCTGTTGTGGCAAGAGAGGTCAGGCTGTGTCAGCTCTGCATATGGGTCCTACATCAACCCTACACACTCTCCATTAAGGCTTGGAGAGTCCTGCTTTGCTCAGTTTAAATCATGGCAATTTATTCCCAGAGTGGTGACAGCATTTCTCTACAGCACCGTGAGGAATCTGTCCTTTGTCACACCGAGCAACACCGACATATTCATTTTCCCTCTCGAGTCTGTGAGCCATCAGGGAAGTCCAAAAGAAGTTTGTGCCTCAGAAACCACAAGATTCCCATGATACTTCCTCCTCTTCTCACAAATAACATAAAAATTGCTACATGTAGGCCTTTATGGCTGTAATAAAATACAGTGTACAGTCTTATCAAAAGGTGATAATGATAGATCAGGAAGGGAATGAGAAAATATTTTAATGAAAATAACAACAATGATTTTTTTCTACATCTCTTAAAGGATTTCTCTTTTTCTACTTAAATATATATGTATATATACAAAATATATTCCCTACTGTTAGTACAAAGGATAAAGAAATGCAAATGCTAATGAATATTAATGCAAGTTGTATAGAAAAGTTCTGAATAAATATTAACCTGCTTCTTATGAGAGAATAGAAAAATGTAGAAGCACCAGCTCATTTTAAGGTGTTAAATCTTATCTTTTTATTGAATTTCTGGGACTGGATGACTGTGATAGATGGGGTGACTCACTCAGGAGGTCCTTTTCCAACCTAAATGATTCTGTGAGTCTGTGAAACAAAACCAGGGTGTTTACTTGGAGATAAATAACTAAACATGCAATTGTTTTATGGCTCTCAGTGTTCTTGCCTGGTGTCACATCAACCTGAAGGAATTTGTTTAATGGCACTGGTTGTACAGTTCCTTGGGGTTCCCTACCTCCATCACAATAAAATCTAGCAAAATCAAGTTCATCGATTACAATCTGAAAACATTTAATTTTGTTTAATAAAGCTAAATATCTTAGTTAAACTAATCAAGTTAAACTAATCAAGTTAAACTAACTTTGTTATAAGAGGTTTAAGTCTTTCTGGTTCCATGCAGGGAGGTTTTTATCCTGCTGTTTCTGTGCTGTATTCTATGGCTGCAGATGTGCCCAATATGCCAGGTTTCAAACCAAAACCTCCACATTAGCAAACATGGGTCTTGCCTTTGGAGAAAGAAATAATTCTGAAATTACAAGACAGACACAGACAATTTCTAAATGCCTTTATGAACCACTTCTAGCAAATATCTGATCTCACTTACGGCTGCAACTGCCCTGAAAACTGCAAATGTAAAAGACACTCATGGAGGCACAGCTGGGGAGGCAAGCTCTCCAGACTTTTGGGTTTCCCAATTCCAACCAAGTTATACTGCACATCCTCCTCTCACAGCATCCATCTCCTTGTCTTTTTCCATTTAATTGAGTCTCTATCTATTTCCAGACCTCATCTGAAAAACACTGTCACGCACAAACACGCGCAAACAGCCCCTCACAGCTGCTTTAATTTGAAATACAAGCTTTGTATCGTTAATAGGGGAAAGTGTTTATGTGAGATACCCATTCTTGCAAACAATAAGTACTGTGGTGACACTTCCCTGAGGCCAGGAGCTTGTAGATGCACTTATTTATCAAAATTCATTGTTTCATTTAATTAGCATTTTGAAGAGAGAAAATTCCTGCTCAAGATCATGTCTTTGAGTACTCAGAACAAAAATTGTTTTCTCTTTGGCAGCTCTTAAGTGCTAAACAGCTCTACAAACTCAAATTATTTGTAAGAAAAACAACCAACAAAACACATTTGATTTGATTTTAAGAAAAGCATTCAAACTGTAGACATTATAATTATTTACAAAACTATATTTTCTGGTTAGCTGAGAGCTGAATGCCACTGCAGCAGCAGTCGAGGAAGATTCAGTGGTAGGAGCCACCTCTGAGGAGGAGCTCAGAGGGGGTGGGAAGGTTTTGCTCTTCAAAATACGAGCTTTATGTCCTCTTTATCATAGTGAAAAGGACTGGCAGATAACATGAGTATAATCTCAACCTTCTGTACAGGCCAGCCTTCTTTATGCCACTCCCAGCAGTGAATCAACAAGTGTCATCCCAAGAGGATGTTGTTGATTCCACTTGAAAATCCCCTTGGAATAAAGGCTGGGGTGGCAGCACTGCCTGGGAACCTGCTGGAAGAAACAAATCCCTGCCTGGGGTAGGAACAGAAGCTGCTTTCTGGAGGCAGTTAAGGTCAAGGCTATATAAATTAAATAAGCAATGTGATTTGTTAAACACCCAGCCTTCCTTGCTTCATCTGTATCTGGCTGCAGTCAGCAGCCTGATGGATGGGTGCAGTTATCCTGTGTCTGCAGCCTGGCAAGGAGCTTGGAGTCACCTTAATTCATGTAATTGCAGACCTTTGGCAACAAAAGTGAAACTGCAAAAAACGTGCCACAAATGCCCTTTTCAGATGGTGTTCTTACCTCTTTAATTCTACTGCATACTTTAATTGGGTGGACATTAATTTATATCTTTTGCAGTTACAGGTTCAGAAAGATACAAACTGCAATAGTTTGTAGTTACAAATAAGTGCAAATAGGCTCCTGAGTCAGTGTTTTCTGAATGAAAGGCAGTTTTTCCACTGAATTAATAGATGCTGGACCATATCCTAAATCTGCAGTGACTGTGGTCATAAAAACTCTGTCAGTGTTGAAGATCTTTGGGAAAAATTCCAAAGTCTGAAGCAGTAAATTAATCTACAAAATCACCTGAACTGCAAAATCTGCTGGAGAGGTGGCCAAGATTACTTAAACAATTTTCTTTCTGATATTGCAGTTCTGACTAACTCACAGTTATCTTCAGATTTTAAACTGAATTTTCTAAATGGTTTAGGCAAAAAAAAAAAATTAATTAAGTTCACCAAAGTGGGAAGGCAAATGTTTCCTACACAGTCAGAGGACAGCTAAACCAGACTGTAGGAAAACTATGTTTAAATCCTTTATCAGTTTTTTTATGCACATCTTCCAAAAGCAGATCACAGTTTATTTTAGCTCATCCTAGTAAGCTCCCATAATATCCATTCTATATAAATGCATATATACTAACTGGGACTGGCCTCTGGATAATCATAATCAGCCCTTTCTTGGTGACCAAGAAAGAAACCAGAAAATGGGGAGATATTTTTGTTTTCTTTGTTTTTCAGGGTGTTTTCTGCTGCCACAAAGTCTGGTTGTGTGGAGAAATTCCAGATGGTTGCAGGATTGCTGCTTGGCTTAGTCAGAAGTCAAATACATCCAGTATCCAGAACCATAAAAGAGACAATTTCTCATTCTAGACTTCTCTAACCAGAAAAATGTTACCATTTTATGCCTTTCTGACCTTGCTGTTATACAGACATTTCCTATCACTTATTGACAGAGAACAGAAGGACAATTGGAGCTTTAACCTGATCAGGAAAGATCATTTTCAACCATCCTCAGATGCTGACTCACCAACTGTCTCAAAGTTCAGATTCAGTAAATACACAGGAATGTTTGTATGTACATGGATGCACAGAAATCCACACAGATCAACCTGCTGGCATAAAACTTTTATATTATTTTGTGCTTAATGGATCCTAGACTTCTCACTCTGCAGCCTAGAGCTGAAGGTTCCTATGGCTGTACAAGACAGTTTAGATTTTATCCTTTTTTTGAAAGCTGACTTGTCCATTAGTATCTTTTTCAAATTCTCTGTGGATTCAGGGATGTAAAAATTATTCTAAATTCAAATATGAAAAGATCTTGACACTTCTGTTCCTGTCCAAATTTTTACATGGCTCTAACAAAGCCTTGAAAGAACCTTCCTAAAATGTAAAAAAGTTTTTTCAGACTTTGGTGATTACAACTATTCCTAGTTTAGGGATTTCCATTTCACCTTAAAATGGCTCTGGCTGAAATGCAGACATAATTTACTGTCTCCCAGACAGATCATTAGCAGCAGAAAAGGGGTTTTGACTACTGTGTCTGAAAGCATCAGTTCATTCTTTTGCCTTAAAAGCCTCAAGTGTGTTCCTCCATCAGCAAGGAACCAGGAGAGGGAGATGGTGCCTCAGCCAGGGTGGGGTGGTGCTGCAGTCAGTAGGACTGATTAAAACCTGGGGGTTGGGAGAAGGGAAGTAGCAATTTCAGGACAGCAATTCATCTTCAGCCTCCAATACTCCATGAAAATGTCAGTGTTTTCCACAAGGAAATTTCTTTGCAAACATCAGCTCATCTAACCCTTAAAAGAGTCGAGACACGGCCATAGGGAAGTAATGCTGGTAATTTAAATATATACTGAATAAAGTCAGCAGCAAGGCCTGCAAGCAGAAATTCTGGCTAGAAATTCTGTCCCTATTTTCCTTATTGCCCCTTTTCTAATTTAGTTTTCTTGCCACATAATATTCATCTGGTGGTAGAAAAAGAAGACCTTACAGAGCTGTCCCTGGTTTTGAATAAAGTAATTCAGAAGGACAAGTGACTGATTACAACCACGCAGTGCCCTGAACCTTTACTGGGATTAGGACCTGAGGGAAATTCTGCCCCTCTCCACTTTGCACTGAAGTTGTTGGCTGTGTTAAAAATCTCTCATTTCCTTCTGACACAAGTGTGAGAAGCCAAGGGCAATACAGAATAAGTGATGGCATTTATTAAAAAAGTTTCAAGGAGCAGGCAAACTGCTTTCTGGTGTTCAAATTATCAGCATTTTAACACATCTTTCTAGCAAATCATCCAAAAGTCTGAAATAATTCACTCACAGCCTTGCAGAAAGCACCCATTATCCAAATTTCCCTGTCAGCAAGTGGATGTGGTTAAAGATTGTTTAAAATGTAATAGGGAAATATTTGCCTTTTTTTTTTTGGTGGTTTTGTTGCTGCAGTGAATATAAGTATTCACATACTGAAGTATTGTTTTTGAGGGTGTTTTAATCCCAGGGATTCATTAAAAACTCCTTGTTAATATGTTCCACATGCTTGGTGTGCTGTAGCAGCTAAACACAGGACACAGTCGAGTTAAAAGCCACACACCCTGGGAACTAACTTCAGTTTTACAAAAGGCAGGGCTAAGGAACAAAAGAGGTTCAGCGAAGGGTGAAAGTGAAAAGTTAACTCTCATAATTAATTAATTTCTGCAATCTGCTTGTTATATCTACTCACACACACTGAGGCAATTGCAGAAGGTTTTAATGGGAAAGAGAGAGACATTTGCCACCTCCTTTGTTAGCAAAGCTGAAGGTTCAGCTGCTATAATCTGAATAATGGAGGAGCTGTGTTTCAGCTCACACTCCTGGGCTGGGAGATGAGTCACTTTTGAGAGTGGACAAACACAAAAGAGGCTTCTGGCACTTGGCTGGGGCCTTGTTTTAATTGTGATTTTTTGAAAAGTCTTCAGGAATACTGTAGGAAGCCACACATAATAAATTCTTCTTATTAGGTTGTTTCTTCCTAATTTTAAGATTCTCTGGATGAGATTTGCATCCTAATTTTTTTCTAGCAGACAGAAAAAGTTAATCTCCAGCAGAAAAAAATGATATAAATTCAAAACTAAGATAGAGATAAATTACTTCCCTGATTCCATATACCCAGCACTGGAGATGGCAGCAAACCTGACATGTTTATCTATTCAATGTCTCATTTCTGAATAGATAAACTAAATAGATATACTAAATTATTTTTTATAGGGAGGGACACATTCTGACCTTGTTACTATTTGGAATCAGTCATAGATTAAGAATACAATATTTCACACACAGCACAAATGCAAAACAAGAAGTTGATCCCTGCATCTAAGAGTTCACAGCCCCATTAAATCCTTCTCTGAGCCAGATACATTTTCCTTTGGTTATGTCACAGGAGAGGTCAGCTACCTCTCCTTCTTTCCTGTCCTGAAAGAAAATATCATATATTAAAGAGCAGTAGAGACACCAATATAAATCATTCAAAAACTTTATCTTCCATGAAGAGGCCAGAATCTTTTACTTTTTTACTTTTCCAGGAAGTGCAATTAGTTAAAATGATACTGATAAAACCCATTTGTTTGAAGGCAGCTTATTATTTTTATGTCACTCTGTGGTGTAGTCATAGCCTGTGGATGGAAGTCATTTATCCACACAAATGAGAGTGCATTTAACTTGTTTAAACACAGGCTGTAGTCAAAAGACAGCAGCACATATCTGCAGAAGGCAGCTCAACCTAACTGATATAAAAGTCTAAAATAGTTGAGATAAGGATTTAAATGATTGTCTTTGAGCAGACATTGTACTTTTATACAATCACAAAATCAAATTGTAGAGTCACAGAATGGTTTGGTTTGGTTTGGTTTGGTTTGGTTTGGTTTGGTTTGGTTTGGTTTGGTTTGGTTTGGTTTGGAAGGGGCCTTAAAGATCATCTAATTCCGAACCCCCTGCCATGGACAGGGATCAAATATATATTTTATAGTATAAATATAAATATAAATTTTATTAAACAAGATTAATTCTTCTCTAAATGCCAGCTTTGAGAGACTGGTGCACTCTCCCATCAGTCAAGGCCAGTTCTCTTCCTGCTCACCTGAGCTGTTCACAGGTTATCAGCTTAGTTTCAATATTGCAATATTAAAAAGAAGCAGCAGAAACTTGGAAGGACAATATTTATTGATGTAGTTTTTAGAAAGCAGGAAGCTCTTTATATTTTCTGTGTTTTTCAAGCTTTAGTATTCATGGGTTTTATTTTTCCTAGAAGGTTTGAAATCTAGAAGTCATCTAGCTATCTATTTATAGAAGAAGTTATAGGCAGAAAAGCTTGTGTGTTACCATGACTCTAGAGGCCAGGGTTTTAAGGTAAAATATTAGGATATCTACTGGTTTTGAGCAAGGATAACATCACATTGTGTAGTGAGAGGGATGGCAAGAATGACCTCAGATGTTTTTGTTTTCTGTGTAAAACCAAAAGCAATCAGTGACCACCCATAGACACAGAACACGTGTCAAGCTCTTCATTCCAGCTGTGTTGTCACTTTAGAATTATTCAAAAGGTCCTGATCCTGCCAACAAACTCCCTTTTTGTGGACATCTGCATTCATGCAAAATTCTGACAAACTCAGCAGGCACAAAGGGATCTGACCTCGCACACTGAACAGAACTAAAGGTTAGGTGGGTGAGGAACATTCACAGCCTGTGCTAGCAGTGACTTGTAAAAGACAGCTTTTACTTGTTCTAATGTGAAATTATTTTTTTTTTCTATTTTTTCTTTTTTTTTTGATGGCTTTTTGTGCTGAGAACATCCTGCAGCAAGTATTTGTGTGAAGCCATCTACAGTACAAGCTGCAGATTTTGTGTAGGCCATGGATATAATGAGTGTTACCTGAAACAGGTAGGCTAAAGAGCCATTCTACAGGGTCAGAAGATGAGTTCTTTACTCATTGCAACAAAAAAACACCAAAAAAACAACAAAAAAAACCCAGCATTACAATTCTTATGATCACATTAGGAGAAAAGTGACTATTGGGTCACTCTAGCCTTTGCTGTATCTTCTCTGAAACTTGAACTACATTTCTCCCTTCTTTTCAGCCTCAGGTTTAACGTTCCAAAAGGATGGATTGATCCTACTTTCCTTCTCCTCAGTTTCCTTGGAAAGCCACTGCATAGGTCAGGCAGAGCTTTTGCATTCATGTTGGTGTCCTTCAAATACTAAAATGTCAGAGTTTTATTGTATTTGACTCACTCCCTTTCTTTTTTTCCCTCCAAGGATTAAGTGTCAAAGCTGCTCTTAGGAATAAGGATTTAAGTCTTGATCTACAGGAAAGGTGACCATAGACTTCAACAGATGCTGGATTAAGTCATCATCTTGTTACCCATTCCTTTTTGTTATAGTTGAACCCATTCCTGACAGCTAAAGTTGATGTGAAATATTCTGGTGGGGCAAAGTTTGTAGGAAAGAGCAAATCAGCCTCTCTTTAGCTCTGAAATGGGAATATGTGATCTAACAGAACAGGGAAAAGACAAGAGGTGGCAGAATTGAGATTTCCTTTGCTACCAAGATTGATGCTACAGATATTCACCTAAAGGTAAATAAGACCTTGTGTGTATGCTTACTTTCACTTTTCCACTGAACCATGAGAAACAAATCAGGAGAAGGTGATGGGAAAAGCCTAAGGACTAGCAGAGAAGGGGATGGATCTGTCATGGGGAGAGCTGAGGCTGGGCTCTGCTCTGGTTTTGAAGTCACTGAGGCAGGCAGGTGAGGTGACAGTCCCCATGCTCCCCTCGCAGGCAGCCCAGCCCTGACATGATGGATGGCCAGGCCACTCAGCAAGGTCAAAAGAGATTTCCATAGCATAGATGGGAAAAGTGCTGTGAGACTGTTTCATTGCAAAAAATGTCAGACAGGAAGAAAATAATGATTTATCCAGGTGAGAAATATTTCTGCAGCGTGATTTCTTCTACTTGACCAGAGCTTTGCTGCCAGCCTTTCAAAGCCCTGGAAAAGGGAAGGCTGTGCCCAAAGCACTCAGCCTCTGAGGGCTGGGTCCTAAGGCACCTTTGTGATTGGCAATATATTAAAATTGCCTGGGAGCTCGCTAAAGCCAAAGGGACATCAGGACCAGGACATCACTCCTGTGTCTGACCTTTTCTGCTCATTCTCTCTTCCTCAGGCAAATTGCAGGCTTTAAGGTTTGAAGGCTTTTGTCCTCATGGCACTTGGCTTGTTATATTGCCTGAGGAGACAGATAATGGCCAGTCTGGGTGGCAGGGGAGGGAAAGATGGAGAAGAAAGAGAAATGGCATATGGAATGTTCCTGCTGAATCTCTGGATTTTAAGAAACACTCTCTGGGCCTCAAGCTGAGCTCTCCACTTTCAGATGGTTCACATATCACTATTAAACAGGAGGGTAGGAAGCTGCATGTATATCCCTTTGTACCTTCTATCCTATATCCTATATTTATCCTATTGATCCTACATTTATCCTATTTCTATATTCTCTTTATCCTATATTTCTGTGTCTAAAAAAAGCTTTTCCTCCACTCATCAAGTCCATATAAATCAGTGCATGTACAAAAACAGTGAATAAAGCACTGGTTTGGATTTACAGCCAAAAATCTCTCCTCACCCTTTAGAAGGAAGACATGGAGAAGATTCCACACATCACTTCAAAAATGATTCAGGAAAATCAAGATGATCACAGTCATGTAGACAACCGCTCCAAGATGCAGGAAATGCAGAATAATTTTGGGTTTAACTTCTTCCATAGTTTCAACAAAAGAGCATACAAGGCTAATTATACACACAATTTCAATTATTTCTACCCTCCTTTCCTCCCTTTCCATGAAGTGTGAAACTGTTTTTGGCTCTCTAGAACTACAGCAGGAACACAGGGGTGACAGTGAGGTGAAGTTCTAGGTCACTCATCTCCATGGCTGAAAGGAGGCTGAAAGGGCAGAAGGGACAAATCCACAGTGCGAATAATTCATGTGCATGGATAAGTACTAATACCACAGGATAATTTTAAGTAGGGAACGATCTTGCAAGAGTCACAAAGTGTAAGATCCTCCTGTGTTTTTATCATGCTAAGCTGTATTTCTAAACTTATGTTAAAATAACTAAATGACCACCTGACCTTCAAAATACTTGGGACTCAGCAGCTGTTAACAGCATTCTCTTCTTTTGGTTTGCTATGGAATCTCTCAGCATCAATTTTTTTTAAAATCACACATAAATGAGTAAATTAAAAATGAAGTGTGTTACTATAGTACTACTATGATCTGCTTCTATTTTCTGAACTCTTTTTCTCTCACTTGCTTCCTTCAGAGCATGTCTCAATTTCTAACATATGTTTCTGAAAGTTATTCTTGAAAAATGTTTTCAGGGTTAGTGACTGGGGTCTTTCTGTGTCTGTGGGGGATATCAAGTCAATTAAAAACAAAATACTCTGTCCTGTTTAAAAAAAGGGAAGATCATAAAAAACCCCCACATTCCCACATGATAAAAAAATGGAAAGATATTAAATAGAAGTTTGTAGGTTATGATTCCAGCTGGTCATTGCAGTCTGTTTTTCCAATTCAGATGTTTGCCTTAGGCCTGTGACAGTCACATCTCATTATGTACTCACACGTGTGACCATCAGGGGCAGAGACCACCCAAGAAATTCTGCTTGTTGGCTAATTATTGCCACAAGGAACCCCCAGTTCACAAAACCTCTCCCACTTGTGCATTGGTTTAGCTTTCTGTAACTGCACAAAAAAATACCTTGAGAAGGATGAGAAAGCACTGGTTTATATTGCACACAAAGAAAATGTTTTCAAAGTGTTTCCAGGGGGATGAGTTTGGTCCCTTGTGGGTGGATGTGGTTGTCAGAGGTACTGAAAGTCCTGAAGTTCTGTTATTGCTGTCTAAGGAAGAGACAGAGAGCGGTGTTTACACCTCCTCTCCCAACTTGCCTTGTGCTGTTCTTTCTTCCCTGCAGCAGCCATGAGGGGCCAAATGTTTAAACAGGGAACAAGGTTTGCAGGAGCTGCTCTGAGCTGCCCTGCTGTCCTGCAGAGCAAAGCCAAGCAAGTCACAATTAAGTGCCTGATTACAAATTAAGCACTGGCACCTGCCCTGCAGTGGCAGCATCCAGAACAATTGGCATTAGAAAATTCCACCAGGATCCTTGGAAGGTGGTGATAATTTTTGTGCCAAATGTTGGAGGGAATAGTAAAAGACAGGAGCCTGGACCACCAAGTCTGGTGAGATGTGCTTGACAATACACAAAGGCAAAGTTCAAGGAGTTCAGGGCTTGATTTTTGGCCCAACTCTCCTCTGTGTCAAACATGTTTTCTAGATTTCATTATTTTTTTCTTCCCCTGCATGCTGGTTTTGGCTGGGTTGAGTTTATTTCCTTCCCAGCATCTGGTGTTGGGCTGTGTTCTGGGTTTGTGCTGAACACAGGGTTGCTGACACAGAGATGTTTTTGTTATTTCTGGGCAGGATCCCACAGATCCAAGGCCTTTCCTGTTTTTCTGCAGCCAGGCTGGGGAGGGCTGGGAGTGCCTGGGAGGGTGGAGGAGACAGAGCCAGGACAGGTGAGCCCAGCTGAACAAAGGGATATTGCACACCCTGTGACCATGGAAGGAGGAGAAAAGAGGGGACACTTGGAGATGTGGTGTTTGTCTTCTCAAGTCAGTCTTTCATGGGCTGGAGCCCCACTCTCCTGGGGATGAATGAACATCTGTCTGTCCATAGGAAGCAATGAATTAATTCCTTGGGGTTTTTTGCCTGTGTGCATGGCTTTTGCTTTCCCTATTATTCAACCCACAAGTTTTCTACCTTTTACCCTAATTCTGTCCCCAGTCCCACTGGTGGAGAAGTGAGTGAGAGACTGTGAGAGACTTGACTGCTGGCTGGAGTGAAACCACAACATCCTCTCACTCTTCTTTCTTCCCTTCTGTATCACCAGTTCACCTTCTCTTCTCCCACTTAGGCTCTACAAACATCCTCATGTTCACACTCATCTAATTCTACTTAACTCATGGCTCATAAGACTCAAAAATTATATCGAATGGGGTGGAAGCAATGATGAGGAAAATGCTGTTGTTCCACATGGCTGATTTTTTACATTGTTTCTGAGGCTCAGTCTGTTGTGTCAATGGAAGAATGAAAAAGTTTTCAGTAGGGAAAAATGTCTATTTTTTCCTCTGTAAATTGAGGTAGGTTTGTGTAGGGAGATGGGAAACTGAGCGGCTGAAAATGAAAAAGGTAACATCATTTTTGTCATCTGGTGCAATTTCTTGTCACAGAACTTTGGTGATACAAAAAAGTCACAGACATTTAAGAAGTTAATGGAATCATCAATGCAAGAAAAATCTGTCTCTGGTTGAGACAGCTCTTCTGGGTCACAAAATGCTTGAGATGAAGGTGTCTGAATCTTGGGAATGTGTTCTGAAAAAGTAGTACCACATTTATTCTGTTTTTTCAGTCAGTTTTAAGCATCCACTATGGGCCATGGTCACAAACTAGGTCCTGAGCTACTGGAGAGATGATCTGATCCCACATGGCTCTTTTTAGGGGAAAATCCTTGTTTTGAACAAGGCAGATGCTTTCCAGGGAGGAAAAAAGCCACGTTCTCTCTCTAGCTTTGATGTCTCTTGCACAGCTCTCCATTGGTATTTCCCAGGCCCAAAAGAAAACTTTTACATACCTGTGCAAATCTCTGGCTTTGTTCTTTGCTTCCAAATACAATAAAAATTGATTTAAGAAAAAGTTATTTTTCCAGCTATTCTTCCAATAGCTTGAATTGTTCCACAGAATACATTCTGAAATAAAATATCATGTCAAATTCAAAAAAAAGTTGGAATTTACTTTTTTTTTATTCTGCCAAAAAATTATTTCCATATATAGATTTGATCTATAGGTTTGATTGCATTTATATTCTATTATTTTAGCTTGATTTGCCTCCCAGGTGGTGTTAGTCAGCACCAATTTGTATTCTGCATTGTGACACAGGCTGGAGCAAAATAATAATTAAAAACAAATACATCCCCATCTGTAGTGCACTGGAAAGGCAGCTCACCAGGGAGCCTGCCTGCACTGCCAGCAGCAATGGCTGTGTCCTGTAGGGAAAATCCTCACTCCTCCAAGTGGGATTCCTACTACACCATGTGATGTAATAACTGCTTTGGCCTCTGTGCTTAGTTTAGAGTAATGGTGCTCTAAAAACTACAGAACAAACTAGCCCTGAAGGGTGTGAATCTCTCTAGGTTTATTTCTGTATCTTCAGTGAGACACAGCACCCTTTCTAGTCCTGAATAAAATGGGGAGAGGTTCAAATTTGGCAGCAAGGCCTCCAGAGCTCAGTAGGTAGCCTATAGCTTTTACCTGCAGGTACAAAAAAGGTCCTGATTTTTTAGTGAATAAAAACCATAAATCAATAAATCATTATCCACTTGGAAGAGAGAAATGACACATATCAAAACACACTTTAATCCTGAGCTTAAATTCTTTCTATTCAACAGCCTCTAATATATCCTGGTGTGCTGACACAGGACAATATGCCAAAGGCATCACTGGGTTGTAATCACACAAGGAAAGTGATGAAAGAAAAGAAAATCCAGCTGGGAAGAGAGATGTCCCTTAGCAAGTGAAAAGGTAGTGACAGCCATGAAAAGTAAGAACAAGAAAAAGAGAAATGTGTATCTAGTCTGAGCACAAAGGACATGCAAGGAAAAAACATAACACAAAAATCCAAGTTACTGTGCTATCTCAACAGGGGAATGATCCAAAAAGCATCATAGTCAAGAAAAACACATGTAACAGAGCAATTTTTTTAGTGTGCACAGGCACAGCTCTCAATACAGGAATGACAGCATGCTGCTACCCAAAAAGCACACTTGACTCACGTTTGCTTCCTACATTTTTGTTACAGGAGGGGTTTGAAAAAGTAGGATGAAGTGGATTTTAAAATACATTACAATTGAGGAAGAGGCACAGGCAATGGAAGCTCACACTTGTGCACTCCAATGGCTGCCACAAGCTGTGGTACTTCAGACAGAGGAATGTGAGAGGTCAAAACTGCCACAGGACAGAAGCTGTGCTACCTGATGGGAAACCAAACAGACTCCATCCATGGGGACTGGGATAAAAATCTGGTATATTTATGTTCTTTATTTCTCTAATGACTGGGACATCTCTTATCTGTTTATTTTTGAGACACAACATAGCACATAATGTCTCCATGATTCTACATTCTGTTTGTCCTAAATGGAAGGCAGTTTTCATCCTCTATTGCCGTGATGGAACTGCTGTGGTCACTAAGGAAGACAATATTAGTAAAAATGGTCCTTTTGTAAACAACATCCTGCCTTGAGATGTACAGGTCAGTTATCTGCACCTGAAATTCAGGAATCTCTTAGTTCTAATCCTGAATAACAGAATAACATCACTTACTCAGCTGTTTGTCTTTTTCTTATGCCTTATGCAGGCAAAGGAAGGCAAACCAAGGAATGGAGATAAATTGCTTCTTTAGAGCTTGGTTGTTGAAGTGGTAAATAAAGTGTGGATGTTGGATTGGGGGTGCTTGCCATCAGGCTGACATCTTCTTATCTCTCAAAACAATTTCCATTGAGAAATAATGTGATTTTTAGCATGCTGAAGACAGAATTATTCTGGTTTAGCAATCACATATTCCTGATAATATCTCATTCTTACTTTTTTCTTTTTAAATTTCTATTCAAAAAGCTTTTATTGAATTATCTTTCAAAAAAAGAGGCATTAACTTTCATAAACAAGAAACTGGAAGTGTTTCCAAGGCTAAGAGAGAGAGACCATTAGGAATGCTCACGGTGGCCTCCTGTGCAGTCTGGAGAATTTTAATCCTTATCTGAACTGTTCGCAAATTGACAAGGGTATCTTGACATTTGGTGTAAGGACCTGGCCACAGCTTAGATAATGACTGCTGCATTATTTTCCTCCTTAATTGAAATTTAATTGAATACCATGCTGATAAAGCACACAATTGATTATTTGCTTCTTACTTTTGTGCCATGGGTACATGTGCTCCGAGATTCTCTGGCTCATGGAGCACTTCTCCTGGCCAACAGAGCCAGTGGGACATTTTCCTTAACCCTTTTTTAATCTATTTAAAAAGCCTCTCCAGAAGTCCATGCACCTTTTATACTCTGCTTTCTTTGGGTTTTGTGTGATTTGGTTTGGGTTTTGTCTGTTCTTGCTTTCAAGTATTATAAGTGAGAAAAGAATGTAACTCTGGCCACATTGTCAAGGAAGCAGTGAGGATTTAAGGATGCCTGCTCCATCCTCTCCATGGTCTAAATCAGTTGTTCAGGGCCAGGAATAAAAGGGGAATCATCTACAGTGATGGATTTGGAGGCATCTGGCCCCTAAACTCTTTACTGAGATGGCAGAGATCCCCTACATGAAGCACAAACCTCTCAGAAGTTCAGGCAATGCCTTATGCATGTTTTACATATCATCCATATTCACCATGGACAAATTATTTGTTTACCAGGGTAGTCTAAAGAAGACACAAAAAAGGTAATAAAATGGCTGGAGGTATATGGTGCTTTTCAAGATAAGAAATTAAATAAATTAGAATGCCTCAGTCTTAAAAAAAAATAAAAATAAGAGACCTAAGAAGAAGTTTATAAAATTGTGAACAACATGAAAGAAAATGAATAGGGAAATATTAATTCATTTATACAGATGAGTGCCCAAAGGCATTAACAAACAGCAGGTTTTAAATAAATTAATGCTAAAAATGTAGAAATAATTGACACAGAATGGTACAGAGGCCAAAAATATAGATTAATGTTTGAAAAAGAATAGCAAAATACCAGAAAAGAAGGTCCTTCAGGACCTATTAGGCATGAATATTTGGATTCAACATCTGTTTCGGAAAACCCAAGCCTCCAGATTGCCAAAATCTGTGAGTCCTCACAGAGGGGGTATTTTGTTTAGACTATCCCTGGATATAAACTTTCTTTTTTTTTTTTTTAATATTCTCCAGAATGGGACTGGGCTTGCAAAGGAAGACACTTAAGATGTAAGTGCTGACATTTTTGACTTTCACCATTTGCAGCACCAGTGCAGTCATCACAGAAATGTGGAGAGGAATTCAGCTCCCACATCATAGGCACTCCACTGGATGAGATAAACAGCTCCTTAAATTCTGGAGGATGGAATTCAATCATGTAAACACAGGTTAGTGCTGTCTCAGATGTCCTGTGAGTGCTGGCTGCCTTCTATCGATCCTTCAGGAGGACACAGCAGCACAACAGATCCTGTGACATGTCCAGGCAGGTCACCTAGGACTTATGAATTGAATCTCCTTGGGTTTAGATATTTCATTCTAAGTGTCTCAGCCTTGAATTAATCTTACTAGTAATTGTGAGAAACGAGGTAGTGGAATGAATGAACCTTTGGTTTTATTCACTAGGATCATTCCTATATTTCCCTCTGTCTTCCACTTCATACCTGTAAAGCAGACAAAAATATCATTTTTCTAGGTTTTTTGTATTATTCTATTTGGGATTAAATCTATGGTACAAACAATAAAGTCCTGATCCACACAAATATTTAAATCTTCTCACTATCTAAATGCCCCAGTAGATGACATCCCACATTTCCTGGCTCACTACCTAAGTGGCTGGGAAAATAGTGCACACAGCTGCAGCATAAATCCTCTGGGGACATTGGCATTCATTAAAATCAGAGGGAGTCTGTAATTTATCTCTAAATCAAGCTCTAACTTATTATCTGATGAATAAAATAAGATGGTTTAGAGTCGCGCAGTGGAATCGAGGCAGGGTCCTGCCTCTTGAGCAGCATAAAGTAGAGGTAGAAATCAAAGCCTTTGAATTAGATTAGATCTCACCAAGAAATTCTTTACTGTGAGGGTTGCCCAGAGAAGCTGTAGATGCTTCCTCCATCCTGGAATTGTCCAAGGCTGGGTTGGATGGAACTTGGAGCATCCTGGTCTAGTGGAGAGTGCTCCTGGCCCATTACAGGGGCTTGGAATGAGATGATCTTTTAGGTTCCTTCCAACCCAAACCATTCTGTGATCCTATGATTCTGTGATCTCAGCATGTAAAATTCAACATTTCAATTCAACATTAAAATTCAACAATTTCAAACCAAAATTCAGTTCTTCTTACCTGGGTCCTCATTGTCTTTTTATTGTCTAATTATGTTTCTCTCCCACCATAGTAGAGTGTCCTTAACTACAGCATGAATATATCTTTCTTCAACGTTTTTCCTGCATGACAGACTGAATCTTAAAAAAAAAAATTCCAATAAAATAAACACACAGGGAGGGCAAAAATGTAAGAAAAGGATGCAGCTAACAGGCCAGACCCTAATTTATTTGTAATTCTCCATACTTTTGTTGACTGTAGGCAGCACTTCCCTGATTGATACTAGCTGATAATCTTACCCTTTCCATTTAGATATTAAAAGAGCTAATGGAAATACTGAACTAAAAGCCTGATCAGATAGTGGAACAATTTTCTTAATGAGCTAATTATGGCCTTACTATGACCTCCCTGGAAAGCTGATCTGTGTTTATAATTTACAGAATGCACAGATATGTCCTGATCAGGGCAGCAAACTGAACTAGGAGTTCCAGCTTTGAAGTGCCCAAATCCAGGCTCCTGTTGCATTTGCAGCTTCCTGCTGCATTTGGGTGCTGTGGCTCATTCAGGAGAGGTCCAGTGTTCCCTGTGGAAGAACTGCTACATGCAGGATATATTTGAGGCACACAAAAACACGCCTCAGGAGTTACCAGGGTTGTTCTAGCCCCTGTTTAGTATTTGTGATACGTGTTGGATGTGTTGACTTCTGTACCTTCATACTTCTTATTTCACTCAGTGCATATATGAGGAATGATTTTCATCTTTGTTGCCTTGCACAGTGAATACAAACCAGGCTGCAAAGAGGAGAGGGAAAATATATTAAAAAATGAAAAAGGCATCTGGGTATATGCACTGTGGACAAACAATTTTTAAAAAGAAGTCTATCATTTTGTTGCTTGCCCTCCCTAGTGACTAGCATTCACTTCTGATCTGAATTCTTTAGAATCAAGTTCTTAAAAAGTCTCTGAGAAGTTTAATCCACAGGGATCCTATTAATGCTGAGCAGTTTTATCTTATATTGAGAACAACAATAAAACTTAGGCACAGTGTACAGTTATATTTGTGATACAGTAGTTTTCTATCATCTCTTTAGCCCAGAATGAGTGAGGTTTATTCCTTTTATTTATCAGTTTGTATATAGACTTCTTGCTTAGGAGTTTGTATTCAGCCCTGTGAGGTAACTGTGTGTCACGGATGCTGCATGGAGTTGGGAACTCATCACTTAGAGAGGCCTAGAACAGCACAGGAATATTGGGATAACAGGATTCAACTCATGGACAGGCTGAGAATATTAAAGACAAGAAAAGAATCACTAAGTGATTTCAGCTTCCCTCTCTTCCTCTGTCCATCTCACAGACCCCTAAATACCAAGATTTACCCAGTTACAAGCTCTGACTCCCAGTATTTTATTCATTTTTAATGGATAAATATGAAATGTTGCTGGAACAGAACTCTGCTCCTTTTTCCATGCTAGGAGGGATGTTGGTCTTCAGCAGAATGTTTGGGATAGGAGGTTGAGGTTGATAGTAATGGGTAATACTTCAGACAAAGCTGCAAGACCAGCAGCCAAAAGCAAAGCCAGCAGCAGCAACAGCTTGGGCACAGCAAAGAGGGAGCAGAACTGCAGCTGGGACTGTGCTTTTGTTTCACACCCAAGAGCCAGAGATATTCCAGGCAGGAAGGAGTTAGGATTTCTCCTCCTATCTGAACTCCCAAAACAGTCATCCATGCAGCCTGACTTCTTCCCCTATTACTGTTAGCTGGGGTTTTTTTAAGATATATTTTCCCCAACAGTCTTCTGATTAAGCTAGCAAATACAACAACAACAAAAAGTGGAAAGCTTTTCTTTCCAGAGTTAAGCAGCTGCTCTTAGAGGAAGCCAGTGCACTCTGGAGTTCTTCCCCCTA
The DNA here is from genome assembly GCF_001522545.3 of Parus major. Taxonomy (NCBI): domain Eukaryota; kingdom Metazoa; phylum Chordata; class Aves; order Passeriformes; family Paridae; genus Parus; species Parus major. Next base: position 64,527,311 of record NC_031771.1, read on the forward strand.
ACCCAGGAGCTTCCTAAAATGTGCCAGTCAGGATCCCCTCAGAATTCTGCTTCCCAGCAGTAAAAGCACTGATGAGAAACAGCAGATCTGCAGGTGACTCAGCACAGACACAGCCAGAATTTATTTTCTGTAAGTACTTTCCTGACTCTCCAAGGAGCCTGGACTAGCTTAGCTTTTAACTTTACTTCTTCTTCTTCTAAATACCTGCCATTCTCAGGGATGAATGCAGCATTGTGTATATGGATCTATGGCCCCAGGAGGGGTGGGAGCTCAAACACATCCTTTTCCCTGGTGTTTCCCACTGTGTAGGTGGTTTCCTACTCAGGAACACAGGTGTTGAGCATGGAGTGGGGAGGATGCCTTGGTGACATTCACAGTACTCAAGGCAGGAGTTGTTTGTAGAACAGCAAGGCCTGTTTCAGGGATATCAATCACATGTTCTCATTCCTTCTGTTCTTTCTGTGAACCTCTTAAAAACCTTGGGGAAGAAAACCCCAACCAACCAAACCAAACCAAAACAAACCCACAATGCACTGTACATCTCACCAGCATGAGATTTAGTTCAAGCACAACCTGGAATAGAAAATCCAAGGCTGTGAAAATTACTCCATTATTATAATGTTGTAGTTGCAGTTTCTAAAAGTTATGTTGCCCTGTTACTATGACAACTTCTTCTAAACCTCCCCATTACCAGATGGATAATGGGAAAAAAAACAAACCTCATAGAAAGGAGTTCACCATTAATTTTCTCCTTTTTTATCTCTGTATATTATGCAAAGTGTTATAAATATTTATAAGTATTTAACTTAATCAACAGTGTCTATGAAACTGATTATTCTATTAGCAGAAACATTCAGGTACAAAGCCTGAATGGGAAGAATCACTCTGCAAATGAGGGTGGGACAAAAAGAATATGGAGGAGGGAGAAATTCTCCATCCACTGTTTTCACGGCGATAAGTGATGTTAGGTTAATAACTTGGAATCCAGAAGCCTTTCCTCCTGCAAGTAAAGCAATTTCCCTACTGTCATTTGCCTTTTATTGTACTGTGCAGGCATCCTGTCTAGATTGCCTTGAAATGTTGGTGGGTTTGCTGTTGTAATGAATAAATACAACTGGAAAAGAGGGAAAGTATTTGCAAACAATATGAACAGAAAATAATAGCATGAATATGTTATATTTTAGCAAATTTGAAAATTAAAACAGGGCATCCAAAATTCAGCATGGACTAAATAAATGGTATTTTATAGCTTTGCAGAGACACAATTTGTAAATAGGTTTTAAGTGATATAATGATTGTTTGCCATCCATGTGCCCAAATAAGTATTTCAGGAAAATGAGCAGTCCCATCACTGATGCACAGTAGTTTTGGGAAGGTTCCTGGACTCTCTGCATCTCTGTACTACAGTAATGCTCCTATTTCAATAAAATATTATGCTGTTCAGAAAAGGTTAAGAGGATGAATTTCAAATGAAAAATAATTTCCACATCAAAGAATTCTCCTAATGTGAAACCCTATTTAAAATGCATCTAAGTGTAGCTGGTGTTTAGTTCATTGTACTGCAAAGGCTTTATATGCAGCCTATCAATTAGAATCTCTGACTGCAAATATCAGTATGTGATTGATACTGTGTTTGAAGAGGTACAGAAATGATAATAGAGTTTATTACATGCCAGCTGCACTCACAAGTGTATTGTCTGTGTTTAGTAGATGAAATATATTTTTCAACTGACTTCCAGAATAAAATGCAGTTGTTGGTTTGTGTCAAATCAATAAAGACTTAATTACAGTAAATGCAAAATTATTGTGAAAACATGTAGTATGAAATAAACATTTGGGAAAAAAGGGCTTAAGCCCTAGAAATGAACAGGGAAAACTCAAAGGTGATGTGGAATAGAAGAAATTCACAAAATCCTGGAATCATTGGGTTGGAAGGGAGTTTAAAGATCATCTTGTTTCAACCCTTCAGCCATGGGCAGGGACACCTTCCACTAGGACAGGTTGCTCAGGGATGGGCATCCACATCTCTGGGCAAACTCTTTCAGTGCCTCAGCACCCTCTGAATAAAGAATTTCTTCCTAACATCTAATTTTAATCTCTCCTCTTTTATTTTAAAATAACTTCCCCTTGTCCTATCACCACCTGTCCATATAAAAATTCCTTCCAAAACAATAAACAATAAACAATAAACCTTCTTTTCAAATTTTTTTCTTATGGTGAAAGCCCTTTGCTTGTTCACTGTTTCTCTGAGACGATCATTTCCTCTTGTTTCCATTTATGTGGAAGATGTTTCTCCTCACTGAAGCTTAGGTGAATCACCATTACAAAATGACACACATGGATGCTGAAGACATGGATTTCAGTGGGAGTATGCATATGCTTAAGAGCAAAGGTCACCTCTGATTTGATCAAATGACTACAAACCACAAGAAGAAAGAAAATGGAGCCATTTCATGTTATATTTTTAAGGTCAGTTTCTTGGACATTCTTAGCATTAAGTTTTGCTAGCTATTTTTCCTTAAAACATGCACATCCAGATTCTCACCTATCATCCTTTCACACAACCTTTCCTGGCCTCCCTGAAGAACAGACCATCTTCCCTCCCTTGTTACTTGGCAACGTGAGGGAGCTGCTCTTAGGACCAGATCCTGAGCTCAATCTCCCCCATGCAGCTACATCAATTTCAAATAAAAGGCAATGCTCATGCAAAAGAGAAAAGCTTGTGGAAACAAAGACACAGATTATGAGATTAAAAGCTGACAGAGAAACAACAGGAGGAATTGTAGAACTGCGTATGTAAAAACTTCAGGAGCTTCAGGTTTGAGGAGGTGGCACCACCCCCATGATTCTCTTATCTGCCCTGCTTTTAAGTGAGAGCTGCAAATCTCCAGAGTACCTTGTTTTCTTTTGGTTGTGTTAGGTTTCTTTCTGCATGTTTAGCTTATCAGCTACCCTTGCCTTGGCAAGCAGCCAATAAATAAATGATCAATGCATTTGCAGGAGAAACAATAAGTCAGAGATGGTGGCTCAAATTTAGAACAAGGGAAAGTTCTCCCTGGCTCTGTCAGAAATTTGTTGTGCATCTTTGAACAAAGATCATAACTTTTCCTCAGCAAATACTGCTTTACAAAGATTACATAGTTTACCAAATCAATTGTTCTTCTAATTATACAAAATTTGTTAAATATGCTAATTTGTAAAACATAAAATTGTAGAAACATGGTGCCATGTGTTCCCATTATCACTGGGAAACATGGAAGCTTCCAAAGAAAAAGGTCTGCTTTTAATTTTATTATTTTGACAATGTTGCAAAGGTTTTTCTCTTTTGATATCAGGCACCACTCTAGCCATTTCCATGCCAGGTATGTCATTTACTAAAAAAAACTGGTGAGTTTTTGCAGGCTAATATGAGAGAAATTCAACCTGAAGGCTGTCAGTGTTGCTAGCCTGCCTCTTTTATTTGATTTTGGATTTTGTCAGGTGTTTTTAATGTAATTTCATTCCTAACAGAAGCCTACTTCCACTAGTAAACTATTCCATCTCCAGAAGTGTTCAAGAGGACTCTGGATGAGGCACTTGGAGCTATGCTTGAAGGGTGATTGTGGTGGTGCTGGCTTGACAGTTGGACTAAAAGATCTGAAAGGTCTCTTCCAACCTCCATGATCCTTGAATTGCCCTGTCCCTGGTGCAGGACATTGAACTTGCTGAACCTCACTGGGTTCTTGCAGTCCCTTTGCTCAAGCTTGGCCAGGTCCCTCTGCATGGTTCCTTCCTTCACTTGTGTCACCCGTCCAGCTCAGCTCCCTGTCTGCTGTAAAGGTGCTGGGGCTGCACTCGATCCCACTCTCTGTGGCATTGATAACGACATTAAAGAGCCCCAGTCCATGGCAGAGTCCTGAGAGGAAACCCCTCATCCCTCACCTCCACCTGCACACGGAGCACTGAGCACAGCCCCTGGCTGTGTCCATTTGGACACCTGCTCCTGCACCAAATCCCCCAGAGTTCACAGCCAGGGCTCTCCAACGTGGAGATCAGGATGTCGTGGTGAACACTGTGTCGAGAGCCTCGTGGGACACTGGGCACAGCAGGGCCTACAAGTCTGGAGGTCCAGGGGCAGAGCCCTGTTGGCACAGTCACTTCCAGCCAAATCCAAGTTGGCTCCACTGTTCCAGTTGTGCCAGGTGTGGCTCTTTGTGACAGAGACGCCTTCTAAGGTCGCTTGGTGATGTGGGGCTGCATCAGGACCGAGGGCATTGTGGCACTGCAGGGTGTCACTGCCCTGACCCACGGGCATCTCCTCCCAGCAGAGCCACTCTGCTCCCTTGCGAGGAAACAGCTCCCTGGAGAGCTCTGCTGCAGAGAACAGAGATGGCAATGGAGGAGAAGGCTGGGACAGCAGGACCCAGCACAGCCATTGCTCCGTGAGACAGAACCTTCTCAGGAGCTGGAGACAAGGAGCCCGCGGGCAGCTGCACATCCCAGCAGAGCTGTGTGCTGCACAGGAGCCACATCCCTGTGCGAGTCTCCCGTCTGCTCTGCACTGGGCTCCAGAGGCCCCGGCAGCCGCTGACAGAAGAGCAGGAGCGAGCTCATGGCAGGCCTGTGTCAGCTCCTCTGGGCTGGCCTCCAGGGACACGGTGCCACAGGCAAGAGTCAGAGCAGGACCCAGCAGTGTCCTGTGGGCAAAGGGGGAGGCAAAACCTCCCCGGCACATCTCTGCCACCGCCTGCAAAGCCTGCAGAGAACCCGAGCACCCTGCCCCAGAGGCAGCACCCATAGGAGCTGAGCACGAGGTGCCTGGCCCGTGCAGAGCACACACTGCCCCTGCCCAGGGAACCCAGCCCAGTCCTCCAGAAACTGGAGAAAATCCCCAGTGATCAGAGGGTGCTGGAGTGGCTGGAAGCAAACTTTCCAACCCAGTGTGGGGCCTTGGCCAAGGAGCAGCAACAGGGACAAGGGAACTGCCCCCAGGGGCTCACCAAGGGAAGACAATCAATGACAATTAGCTGTCCCAAGAGGAAGACGAGGGACACCAAGAGCTGTCCCAAGAGGAAGACGAGGGACACCAAGAGCTGTCCCAAGAGGAAGATGAGGGACACCAAGAGCTGTCCCAAGAGGAAGATGAGGGACACCAAGAGCTGTCCCAAAGGGAAGATGACAATGTTGAAGTGTCCCAAGGAGAAGAGGACAAGAAGAAAGCATTGTCCCAAGGGGAAGACAACAATGACAAAGAGCTGTCCCAAGAGGAAAAGGATATCAGCTACAACCTCGGGCACAATGCCCTGGGCCCAGTGAACGAGGAGGGTCCCTGGCCCTGCTGCCCAGGAGGTGCACGGCTGTCTCAGCCCTTTGGGCCCTGACACAGCAGCAGAGGCCATCGCTGCCGTGCCCAGCTCGGCTCCTGCCACAGCCGGTGCCGCTGCCCCAGAGCCAGCAGGTGCTGCCTGGCCACAGCTGCCGAGGCACAGGAGGAGGCCGTGGCAGCTTCTCCTGCCCCTGGCGAGCAGGTGGGAGCTGCAGGGGCAGGCAGCCAGGCAGCTGCCCCACACAGCCCCTGCAGCCAGGCCAGCCCTTTGCCCAGCTGGCCTGAAGCCCGTGGCCTCCCCGGGCAGCAGCTGGGGCACGGCGGGGTCGCTGCTGCCGGTGCCAGAGACCGAGGAGGTGACCTTGGCTAAGGAAGAGTGGAAAGAATCTCTTGACCAAAAGCTGGCCCAAGGGCCAAGTGACAGAGCCCAAGTCCTGTCCCTGGGGCCAGGTGACAGTGAAGAACTGTCCCAAAGGGAAGACAAGAGAGACCAAGACCGGTCCAGGTGAGAGGGGAGAGCCGGCACAGGCCTCGCTCAGGCACACACAAACCCTTGGCCTCCTGCTGGGAACAGCCCGGCGTGACAAGGGAAATTGTGACTGGAGAAGGGCTCCATACCGAGGGACAACAGCGCTGTTCGGGGACGAACATCCTGCTTCTAGTCCCTGGAAAGAAGCACAACACAGGACAGCAAAAGGGCAGGAAAAAAGCCAGGAAGAGAGCGTGGACTGCAGGGCAGAATCAAGGCCACTCAAGAGCCCCAACACCTCTGAGCCATTTCCAGAAAAGGTCTGAAAGAGCAGAATGTGCATGACAACAGATTTGCATAGAAAGCAAGAAACCTGTCTCCAGGGCAGGGAAAACCCTCCATACAAAGGACATCCCTCAAGCCTGGGCAGTGCTCCCAGGATCATAACAATCCCATCTGGATCAATGAACCAGGAATGAGACCCCATTTGGATTGATGCTGGAACCATGACTGCTGATCTCTTTTCTCTTTTTTTCTCTTGCTTTCTCTCTCTCCTTCCCTTTAATCCATCTCTTCTTTTCTCCCTTCCCTTTCCCCCAGCCCCTTTCTCCCAAAGCCCCTGACAGCTATAGATAGGCTAGTTTAGGGACTAACATAGACATAGCTGTGTCAATTATGTAATTTATTACTAAAACTTGGGGAGCTTTTGCAGATCAGACCCTGTGACTGTTCTTGTGCCTTTTGATCATGAGCGTTCATGAGTCTTGGGTGCTTTCTTCTCCCTGAGGGTGGATTCACAAAGGGGTGGCTTTGCCATGAACACACTAATCAAAGTTCTGTCTCAAGCAGTTTTCCTCCGGGTGTTTTGGGGAATCTCTTGGACCAGTGTGTCCCAGCTGGGCTGGTAATGCCAGTTATCATCCAGAAACAGTGCAGCTTCACTGGAACACATGGATAATATCCAACCCAGTCCCTCAACCATAAGATCACAGACTGAGGTAGTCTTTTTTTAAGAGTGGTTATTGTACCTGAGGAAAGCAAAAAATAATTTGAATTGAGTAATTTGAAATACTGTGTATAACCACGCCTTATAATTAGTCTGCTTTTGTGGAACAACTTGCATAAGTATCTCTTCATCTTTCTAGTAAAAGCAGAGCAGATGAGAGACACATCTGCTTTCCTTAAATATCCTTTGAATGTTGGAAGCTGAATAAAGGTCTCATGTAGGAGAACAAACTTCCAACTGAACATTGCACTCTATAAAAGCATTACTTCAGAGCATTGATTTTTTTAACGAATGGCTTCACTTCAGAAAGATAATTATAACGACATATTTAAATGTATTCCACACTGGAACACATTGTTTGACATTTTTATACATCTGGGTATACATGTAGCTCTTTTTAAAGAGAGAAATCATTCTCTCATCTGCTTTTTTTTCTTTAATATCTTTTAGTTTGAGATCATATTGTGAGACATCCTCATAATATCAGAAAGATATCTGAAAAAACCCAGACATGAAAGGACTGTGTAATTCTGCTGCACAGTCAACAGCAGAAATTTATGAGGTTCAGAAATATTTTAACCTTGCAACAGAAAGGAAGGTTCTTCATCTTCTTTGCTTACATTACAGTGAAATCTGGTTTAAACACAGGCAAAATACATTGAAAAGCAGCTGCTACAGTAGAAAACAGTACAGTCTACTTATGCAGGAGAAGAAAAGGGACAAGAAATATAATGTGCTCATATTGAGACATGGGAAAAGTAAAAGGATATGTCTGAGGCCTTAGAGGAAAACCCTCTGTGTCTATGGAGAGGAACCACATATTTCATATAATAGCAGCCTAACACATACATTGAAAATAAGTCAGAAGTTCCCACTTCTCCTAAATACCTATAAAGAGTCAAGGTGATTAATTTGTTGACATTCCCATTAAAGCAAGACAAAACAGATGAAATGATTCTTAAACCTGAAGACAGCTGGATGACCTGCATGTGGAGGTGCCTTGTCCCAAAGGCTTCTCCTGCTGACTTCAGCAGAGTCTGAGCCAGGAAAGAGTGAACCACTGTGTCAAAAGACAAGAATACCAAATTTTACATTCTTTCTGAGAAAGCAGAAAAGAAATCTCAGCTTACATCATTCTAACTGTTTTGGGGTTTTTTCCCCCAAAACTATCTAAGGACTTCTAAGACAAAAACATCGGTATGGACTGTCAAGCCACAGCAGCAGAAGTGTATGTGGTTTAACTTACCTAGGACATTTTTAGTGAAAACCTGGAATTTCTACATCATCACTGGTGCATGTAGAGAAGAACCAGGCATGCCCAAATTAAGTAATAATTCTTTCCTAATTTATAATTTAGGTTTAGCTGTTAGATGACTGAAAACATACTGGATCAATACCCCATCTAATTTTTACTGGATGAAAAGAAGCAGAACAAGGCAACTCTGTTCCCTCTCCCCTTCCTACATCTTTGGTGTTGCTGAAATAAGAATAAAGTTCAATTCTAAAGTGTCAGGGTGGAATTGGAAGGAAGGGGGAAAATAATGTTGGTTTAAAAACAGGAAAGGTACCAAAAAACTGCTGAGTACACCGTCCATTTTTCTATAGAAGCTAAATATTTCCAAGGGGAAAATGTTGTTCCTGCTCTTTTCAATCTTGTTGAAGACAAGACAATCTCTTCTTTTGCCAGGTGACAGGGTATAATGGCAGCCAAAGGTGTCACCCCTGTTCAGAACTCCCCTTCCTGAATCACCCAGTCTTCCTGTGAATGTGTAGCATTAGTGTCATACCAAAATAGATGAAGGAACACATAACATCAAGAGGCAACTCCATAAACAGAAGGAAAGCAGAGACACAGGACAGTATTCAATAAAATAAAGCAAGTAAACACACAAATTAAATAAAAGCAGAAATTTTTAATAAAAAATAAACATGATATGCTTAACTAGTGATTAGAGAGCAATTCCTATTAGAATTATTAATTTTACTGACATTTGTTATATTGATCCAATACCTCTCTGAGTTTAAAAGACATGAAATACATGAACAAGTTCACAGCAGATAGTAAAATAAATACCAGGTCTAGTTGCTTTACATGGCTACAGTTTCTAAAACTTCACAGAGTAAACAATCAGCCATGTATAATCCAGAAGTAAATTAGACAAATGAAGCTTTTTTGTTTGCCTTTTTTTTTGATCATATTGCTTCTATTCCAGATACTCATGTCCCAGGTCATGAATTCCTACCATGATGTAGTTTAAAAGCTGTCACAAAATGCAGCATGCATTTAAACACCTGTTTCTTGCACCCAGCAGTGACTCACTATTAATTCCCATGGTTAAAAGGCAAGCCTGGAGGCTACAGGAATATTCTCTATTTTAAGCCACCCTGAAGGTCTCTCACCATTTTTTTCATGTTACAGGAGCACAGATATGTCTGAGTTTTGACCTTTAAACTCAACATTGCTTCAGCTGCGAGTTATATTGGAGTTGATGTCAGTATAGAAAAAATTGATTTAAAATGCTCTTTTGGAAACATCACAAGAATTTCTGTAGCTTGGGTGCAAAACTGTATTGATACAGAAGAAAGCTGTATTAATTCTGCAAGACAAGACTGATACAAACATGCCTCATCCTGACTATAATTCAAAGGAAAAAAAAATCTCTAGCACTTCCCCATATTTGGTATTTGGAGTAAAATTCATACTTATTTTTTAATAGTTTGATTTAGAAAGTAAAATGTTCAGTTTAATAAAAATTACCCCCAGGAGTATCTGGTTTCCTTTTATTAAGGATAGGCACAAGTTTACAAAATGAAAACTCTTGATTGCACAAAGACCTGAGTTTACCATGTAAGTGTAAGACATAGATCTTCCAGACAAAGAGAAAAAGGATGCAAAAGAGCATCAGCCCTTGGTTGTGAGCTCCT
>NC_031771.1:64537750-64558473 GCF_001522545.3 Parus major
CTCCTGCTCTCCCTAGCAGACACCTGTCTTCTAGAACCAAGACAGCTCCCAAATTTGCAGTCACAGCCTCCACATCCATCTCTTCATTTAGATCAGAGCTTTGATAATCTTGATGTTGTGCAGTGTTCAGAACTGATTTCATGAAACCTGTTGTGGTTTAACCCAGGCACGTAAGGCCCTAACACCCCTGCCTCCTGTACAAAGGGAGAGGGAATTAATTGGAAGGGTAAAAGGGGGAAAACATGAGGGCTGAGAAACAGTTTGAGAAGTAAAAGAAAAAAATATACAAGCAAATAAAACATGCTGAGCACAAGGCCATATCCCTTAGGCAAGTTGGGGTCAGTTTTCCTGGCTGTGTCCCCTCCTGGATCCTTGTGCACCCCTAAATCTTTGCTGGTGGGGTGGGGTGAGGAGCAGAAAAGGCCTTGGCTCTGTGTGAGCACTGTCCAGCAACAGGGAAAAGATCCCTGAATTATCCACATTGATTTGGTCACAAATCTAAATCACAGCATCGGACATGCTGCTGTGAAGAAAATTAACTCAATCCCACCAAAACAGTATCCCTGTGGACTTAACATCTGTGGGCTCCAGAGGTGGGGGCTTTGACTTCAGGGCACAGAACCAGCTGGTTCTCTCCTCTTCCCAAACAGCACGATGTTCCCCCTGATATGGAGTATGGAGATAATGCCTTCCACAGACACAATCTCTCTGCAAAATATTACATAGAAATGGCACTCAGCCTATCCAGTCCAGCCACCCTCTCCTGAAACAGGAATTTCTTCTCTATCTTCTTTTCCAAATAAGGGGGGAAATCTCCTTCAGTTTGGAGCTAATGATGAGGCACTTGGAACATTTTCAGCAGCACATCCCTCTCATACAGAGCTTGAAGTTTAAGTCTGGAGAAAAATGTTTAAGATAAAAAAAGATTCTTTAGAGCACAACTATTTAAATAGTAGTTTGATTAGGCACAGTACAGTAAGGTTGTAATCATAGTTAAAATACTCATCCATTTCAATATACTTATCAAAGGATTAACTTCTAGGGAGTTGATTACAGAACTTATTAATAAGTCTCAAAGAAACAAATGATGTCTCCAGAAACTAGGAAGCAAAAAGGTCAATGCATTAAAAAATAGTATCTAAGCTACTCAGAATTTTAAAAAATATTACAGAATCACTGAATATTTGGGTTTAAGGTGACCTTAAAGATAATTTAGTTCTATCCCCTGCCGTGGGCAGGGACACCTTTCACTATCTCAGGTTGCTCCAAGGGCTGTCCAACCTGGCCTTGAATACTTCAAGGAATGAGGCATCCACAACTCCCCTGGACAACTTGTGCCAGGGCCTCACCACCCTCTGAGGGAATTTTTGCTTCCTAAATGTAAATCTGCCCTTTTTCAGCTTAAAGCCATTTGCCTAAAACTAAAACATAAATATTATATATATATATATATATATAAAGAAACAGCTTTAACTTCTGCCAGTTTTTTATGCTTTAAGGAATCTCAGAACATGCTCATAGCAGAAGAAAGGTGTTCCAGAGCTTCCCGGAATAAAGACTGGCACCTCTATTAACAAATTTCTAAACTTATGAGGCCACCAACAGCATCTGTAAAAGACTTATGCCAGTAAAAGATGAAAGCAGGAAATATATTTTTCTTCTCCTAAGCCTCTAAAGAAATGTTCCATCTCCAAAGTTCAGTATTAGTCTCCTAATTTCTTAGTCTGTTCATCCCCTCAGCTCTTTTAAGCAAAGAAGCAGTGACCAAGGTACAATGAACAAAGGTTTGTCAAAGTGGCACCAAAAGGAAACAGCCAAGGAAAATACTGCCAGTTTTCCCAATTTTTGCCATTACCAACACTTCAGTATCAGGCAAATCTATGAGGATTACCCCGTTAGAAAAGCTTCCCACATTATTTTGGTTTTGTCCGGTTTTAATGGGAACCTGAAAAAAATATTTATAGTCTTAATCAGGAACAGCTTCTCTCATTAAATAGCAAAGTGATTTTGCAAATATATTTCCACAGGAAAAAAATATATTAAACTTGGTTAAATGAGAAGTATTTACATTCTTGCTATTCAACATGTTGTGTATCTCAAGAGACTTTTTTGCAAGATGCCTGTGTAGCAAGTGAATTCATCTGTTTTCTTTGATTCATATTTGTTTAAGTACATACTTTTTACCATGTGCATTTATTTTTTTTAATTATTTTTAACTATTTAGGTTATCTCAGATTAAAAAAAAAAAACAGACAAAGAAAAAACAAACCAAACTAAGACATATCTAGCCATTACCCATCTGGCCTTTTCCAAAAATATATGGAACATGAATTATTTGTGATGGCCCAAAACTGATTTTTTTTTTTTTTCACTTAAATATGAAACCTTTACCTTTAATTAGAAATCAGTATTAATTCCAATAGGGAATGGAATATGAAGACTGTGAGTGTTTGAGAGAAGGATGTAATTCTATGGCAACTTATGAAAACCATTTTCATATTTAGTTTAATTTTTCCTTTCTCATTTTCTCTCCTTTAATAAAACAAGGATTTGGTAGTATTGTGATTGCTGTGCTTCCCCTTTATTATCCTGCTCTTTAACATGGGGTGGAGAACCCATGTTGAAAGAACAGTTTCTGAGGCAATTTCAAACTGATCCTTGCACATTTCCAATCCCATTGTTGCCTCATGAACAAATCTTCAAGGTAACATCCACGGTTTCTTTGATTTGACCTTTAAAGTGTTATTGTGTCCTTCAATTCCATCATCTATTACACCAAGACTGATTCAGTCAACCAAGGCACCACAAAGTGACCTTGTGCTGGCCCTGGGTGAGTATTGTGCCAGGCAGATTTGGATGTGGGGATGAAACCATTTGTTCTGGAAGGGTCTGACAGTTATCAGTCCCTGGCCTTACCAAGGACTAATGGAAAGTTTCTTCCAGGCTCAGTGCTTTCTTAAAGGAAAGGGGCTCACACAGGGCATCATTGTTATATAGATGGTGACTCCACCAGTTCCAAGTCACTCCATTGTATTATTTATTATAAAAGTATCAAGCCACACAATCTTAAATTACAGCTGGCTGCACTTCTTCAGTATGTCTGATTGTGAAAGAGCTGGACAAATGGAGCTTTCTTACAAAGTTTGTATAAAATAAACAACATCCATCTCCTTTCTCTGAAAACAACAAGCAAAACTTGTGACCCACTTAAAAAAGCCAAAAAACTACCAAAGATTATATTCTTCTAATTACTCTTTCTTTTGGTATGAAATAGTAATTTTTAATCTGTAAAATAAACTTTATTTCATACACACACATTTATATTTATTTATACTTATTATATATACACACACACAGCTGAAGATTGTGTATGAGGAACAAACTGCCTGGGATCTATTCTACCAACAGAAGGAAAATGGAGAGAAGAAACAGAGTCCATAGCCCACATCTAATTCTAATATTTCCTGTGCTTTTAAATGGCTGGCACCTCTCCATGCAGCAATAGTGTTGCAGTGGAAAGAGTTGTCTAGCAGTTCAATCTGTTCTCTTCAACAAGATTAACTCTTGCTTCTTTTAGAATGAGACAGTTTTTTGGGTTTTTTTCTTGAAATGGCAAAGACAGCAATTATTTCTGTAAATCCTCCTGTATTTTATGCACACAAATTTTTTCAGCTGCTTGAGATGGACCATCAGATGTAAGAAAGTCTGAAAACATAATGGATCATTGGATGTTTTTCCTGTTTCTAAGAACAAAGATCTTGAACAAAGATCCTGTTGCTAAGCAAACCAGAGAGAAGAACAAGGTGGCTGCTCCTGGAGCAGTAAGAACATACAAGGCCAGGTTGGACCTGGCTTGGAGTGACTTGGTCTAGTGGAATGAGATGCTCTTTATGGTCCCTTCCAACCCAAAAACATTCTGGGATTCTGTGATACTACTGTACCGTTCATAGTCATGTCTGTGCATCACTTGCTCATTGCAAAAAATGAATTTTTTTCCCAAAACTTGACCCTTTTCTAATAGCCTTGTATTTTACAAAAAAAACCCCAAACTATCATTTATACACATTAATTTCTCTTGCATCTGTGAAAACATCAAAAGTTTTTATTGAAAAATGCATTTCTGATATCTCAAATTATAGAAATAACAAAGGTAATTTTTCACTTCTACACAAGTTGTGAGTAATCTACTTGCTGCTTAATTACTTTCAAGAAAACAAGGAATTCACACAAGGAAATTTCAGGAAACTGGAAAAGAAAAAGTGTTGAAAATATAGAAACAGCCACAGCTAATAAAAATAATTTTAAAAAAATGTAGCTAATAATTAGAAATAAATCCCAAACTTTTTAAAAAAAATTCTGTCTACAAATTTTTTAAAAGTGGAAAACACTAAAGCTACAAAAGCAACATAAATAAGTATTTTTATTGGTTCTTGAAGGTGATATAAATAAATGTTTCATTACTTGTATTTGCTAAAATAGAGTTCATGAAGTTTGTATAATGTGGAGAGTGGGGTATAAAAAGAGATCATCTCACAGCAGGAAAATGGAAAAGACTGGGAAGGGACTTAACTACACTAACTCTCTAGTAGGTGACTTTAGGGATATTTGTAATGTATGTGGCTACTTATAAATTAGATTATAATAATCTGAGTCAGCACTTTCAAGACAAGTACGGTCTTTCCAGGAAATTATTAATTCATTGAGCAGTCTGCCTTAGAATCACAGAATGACAGAATGGTTTGGGTTAAATGGGACCTTAAAGATCAGCCAATTCCAAGCCCCTGCCATGGGCAGGAACACTTGATACTATTCCAGGTGGCTCCAAGCCCTGTCCAACCTGGCTTTGGACACTTCCAGGGATGGGAAGTCTCCAGCCCCTCTGGGCACCCTGTGCCAGGGCCTCAGCACCCTCACAGGGAACAATTTCTTGCCAATATCCCATCTAACCCTGCCCTCTGTCAGTTTGAATCCACTCCCACTTCTGGCACTCCAAGCCCTTGTCCAACATCTCTCTGCAGCTTTCTGGTCACCACTTCAGACACTGAAAGGTGCTCAGATATCTCCTTGAACTTTATCATATCCAGGCAGAACAACCCCAACTCTCTCAGCCTGACCAAACCCTTGAATACAGCCTGGTAGTGTGAGAGACTGAGACTTAATACCTGTAGAATTTACTATACCACTGCATTTTCAAATGTAAAAGTAGAAAAAATACCTTTATGCTATAAAAAAACCCAACCACATTATAGAATGAAGCTACATATTTATAGTCTTTAGGCTGAAACCCAAAATAAAGTTAATTCTTGCTGTGCCTTCAAAAAGTTTTATGAAATTCCAAGGAAAAAGTGCAATGAGACATATGATAGTGGATAACCATCATTAAACAATGCCTTAAAGGTTGTAATAATGCTGATACAGTAAGAAAAATGACACAGCTCTGGAATGATGCTCAAAATGAGATATTCTTCCTTTTTTCCCTATGGTTCCTGTATTATCCACCCAAAAGACACAGAGAGCTGCCAGTGATTTTGTATGCCAGGATGTTCATCCTTGAAAGGCTTATTCTAAAGGACACACCCTGTCTTTGTCTCAAACATCTCTGTGCTCCTGCAGAGTGGGAAAAATAGTGAGAGACCTTCAGGGTGGCTTAAAATAGAGAAATGTTTGTCAGTGAAATTACATTACATTAAAGAAAACCCAATTACTCTCTCTTCATTTAAAATAACATTTTTTGTTTACTTTTGTGCAAGGCTACCTGCATTGACTATGTGACAGCTGTTAGGAAGCACTGTTTTTGTGGTTATAACCAAAACCATGGCTGGGGGGGTTGCAGGCACTAAGAATATCTAAAAAGGCCCAGTCTGCACTATTAATATGCTAAGGAATGAGAGGAGCAGCAGTGGTGATTTCCATGAACTTCTGCATTCTGCCTCAGAAATCCTGAAACTTCAGTCTAGCCTTGCTTCCTTTTGAACTTGCTGTGCATCTTAAAAACTGACCTTGTCTCTCCTCTGAAATAAATCATATTGAAATATTCTAGAACACTACAGTGAGTTTTTACATAGAATCATAGAATATCTTGAGTTGGAAGGGACCCACAAGGATCATCCAGGTCTGACTCCTGGCCCTGCACAGGATCCCCCCAAGAATCCCACCCTGAGAGTAGGCACTTGGCCCTGACAGCTCCCTCTTCCATCCCTGGATCAGGAAAATGGGTTTGCAGAAATGATTGTCTTCATGTGAAACCTGTAATTGCAGCCTTGGAATTCACTCAGCTGCAGTGAATGGTCTGTAATGGTTAGAAAATATTAGAATAAAAGCTGCATTCCTGGAGTTCTGGGCAAAATAGGTGTTTTTTCTCTCAGATTTGTTGCTTATCTAAGTTTGTGATGGAATTTCTGCACACACTGAAATGCAGAGGGAGTCACAGTCCCCTGTGTGCACACAGACCATTCGATCCGTCAGCCTTTGATTAAAAGCTTTGGGAATTTGCAGGTGTTCAATTAGTCACCAGAGGGAGCCCATATTATGTCATAAACACAATAACGACAGAGTGAAAAGGTGAGGGGAGAAAACCTTTAGGGTGAGAGAGTGAGAGAATCACCCTTGTTCCCCTCTGCTCCCTGACAATCAGGCTCCAGGAGTTCGCTGCACAGGGCAGGGGGGCTTTTTTCAGCAATGTTACATTTTATGAAGTAAACTTTGAGGAGGATGAGCACAAGCTCTCTTTTTCTTAAGCTATCAATGATTTTTTTTTTTTTTTTTTTTAATATTTTTTTTTAATTTGCTGATGTACTAAAGGATGCTGGCAAGGAATCCACTTTGTTAATATATGTTAATAAAGGTCAGGTGTTGGTACAGCAGAATTCCAATTATCACAGACCCACTTTCATGACATGAAATATGTCTGGATAATCAAACACAATCAAAAGGAACACAAAATAAGACAGTTTAGCTATTAATCTGTTATAAGAGGATGTTGGGATAATGCATGATTTTATAAATGATGTTTTCACTGGGATTTCTTCTCATGGCAATACCCACTATGACCTGGGAAACAGCTTTCTGTGAATTGCAAGGAGAGTGTTATTTATTCTACTAAGAAGATACTCTTTCATCCCCCTAGCTTCAGTTTTCCTCCCTCACCTTATCAACAACAAAAAATATTTCACTAGAAGTGGTATTTCTTGTGAGTTTGCTATATCTCTAACAAATCACTGATTCTATTTGGATATCTTCCCAAGTTATTTGCCAGGGAAATGGCCTCAAATGTATCACATTTCATTTAGCAGTATTTGCTGTTAGCATTCTCTGTAGAGAATTC
The DNA here is from genome assembly GCF_001522545.3 of Parus major. NCBI lineage: Eukaryota > Metazoa > Chordata > Aves > Passeriformes > Paridae > Parus > Parus major. The sequence goes on from NC_031771.1 coordinate 64,545,075, forward strand.
TCTGTTTTGTTAACAAAGTGAAGGGAGAAAAAAAGAAGGGGAATTTATTATATTTCTAAGTCTTATTTATAGGACTACAGTGGTAAAATAACTCTACTTTGGAATCCACTGGAACTTTTTATATTAATATCTTATCTGTCTCTTATGGTATGGTAGACACTCCAGTCTTATGGGGAACTCTGGCATTGTTATAGCCTATATGAATTTTCCCACATTCACACATTAATTCTCCTGCAGAAATCTACAAATGATCAGAGTATTTCAAAAGCCTTTGTTTTTTAGGAATGATTCATTGCTTGGTCGAGCTGTCTTCCTGCCTAATAGAAGCTATTGCCCTCTCTGTGCCTTCACCCTTTAATTGCAAGGCAATTAAATTCCCCACTGTTTGCAGTATCTGTGTCCAAAATGAGTCATCTTATCACATCACCTTTTTAGTTTTTGGTTGTTTTTTGGTTTTTTTTTTTTGCTTTTACTACATGCTTAGAAGAATGTATTTTAATATTTCTCTACCCTCATGGAGCTGGAGATTTCTCCATTAATTGTTGTTTTTCTAACCTTTATCTCTTAGTTGGTCAGGGCTTTCTTGCATCACTGCATGGAAATAAAATACAATTTCTATTTCTCATCACAATGCCCTCATTTTTGGGATGAACCCAACGACACTACATGAGAAAGATAATATATGTCTGTGACTGATGAGCACTGATTTTAAGAAAAAATATTCCATCTCCCACAAAGCTAGTACAGAATGCCCAGCATTTAATTTTGGATAGGATCTGAAGCATTTGAAGGAAATTCATTGCCTGCTAGGGAGAGAATGATGTGAAATGGTGTGGGGTGTAACCCCAGGTGCTGTCTCAGGGACTCAGGGCTGGCTTTGTCCAAGGGGGCCTTAGGGCACAGCTTTGGAACCTGCACTGAAGTGAAAACACACAGTTCCTTTGTTCCATGGACAGCCAGAGACTTTGTTTATGGATCTGAAAGTGGATTTACAACTTGTTCAGGTTTTATCAACAGACCTGGTGCCAGAGGTGTCAGAATGATGACCAGGCAACAATTATCAATTATACAATTAACAATTATAAATCCTGTGCTCTGAACTCCATGTCTGTACATTAGAGGTGGGACACCAGGGTGTAATCAGGACTTGCACTGCCCTTTCCCAAGTCAGGGATTTTTTGTATTTCTCAGTAAAAAGAAAATCCCCCTTTCTCAGACTCAAGTGTCTGGATTCAGATATAAAAGTACCAAAGAAGGGGCATGGGTAGAAAAGAGCTTCTCTTGTTCACACCAATCATTGATCAGGAAAACTCTATCCAGTCTGCTGTGTCAGGATGCAGAGTTTTCCAGGGCAGCCCTGTTTCCTCTGCAGTGAGATGCTCAGGGCAGCATTATATGTGCTTTCTTAAAATCTTGCTAGCATTTGTGACCTACCTGCACTCTCTGCAACTGTGCTGCACAAACTCATTGATTCTGTTACAGGAGCCTCCACTTTGGACTCAGGTTTTTGCAATCTTATTGTTTATGTATTTATTTGAAAGCTAGATGTTCTTAGCCACCAAACTGTTGGTGAAGGTGATTTATTTTTTTTTTATTATTGATATAAATGCAAATATATCATAAAAAACAGCCTGTCCCTGCAGTAGTCTGAGCCCATTTTGAGGAGTGCTGTTAGGGAGAGCAGACAGATGAAATGACATGCCAACAGATACATGGAATTGTAGTTACATGGAATTTAGAGGCATAAAAGCTAGATTTTATTTTCCTAATTGTTTCTCCATTGGGCTATATCACCCTTTCTGAGTGATCCCTGACCTCTGAAATGTTTGCTTTTCCTAAGTGTTTCTTATATTACTGTGAGTTTTTCAAAATATAAACATTGATTTCTCTGAAAACAGTTTGAAACCATATCCAAGCCTCTTTTTGATTCCTGTCCTAGCATACCGCTGGACCAGCTTTCCCCTCCTCCCACCACAGCTGTGGGGAGCAGTGAGAGAGAGAAAATTGTTGAATATATTATTTTTCTTAAATATTGTAATTAATAGAGTTTGTATATTAAAAACTCAGGCAGACTTCCACTCCCCAGTGCCATCAGTTAATGCAGTTTATGTATCTCCATTAGCATGCTTGCTCACTCAGCAGCCTTCCACCATATTTCCCTCAGTATCAAGTGTATTACCAACCTTTGCCAGGATACTGCTGAATTAAGGTTATTAGCTGCCCTTGCTGTTTCTTCTAAACTTCTTTGGCTTTGGAGGCTCCTAATCAAATCCTTAAAAGTTATTTCACTGCAGCCTTCTGTGATGGTATTTGCTTCTTTTAAATGCCCTTTTCCTTTCCTGAGCAGTCAGCACATCTCCCTCTCATGGCAATATATACTCCTAAGAGTGCCAGTGGCCAAACTTTGCAGCACTTCTGAGGGTTCCACAAGGCAATAAATTGAATATAGTAGAATATGTGAACTCCTGCAACTCCTGGCTATATATATTATAATGAAGTGGGAGATGTGCTGATTATCACATAATACAGATGCATTATGTACAGAATAGGCACCAAGAGGAAAGAACGTGCTTTGGTTTTATCACTCACTATTATGAGAAGGAAAGGACCCAAGTATGTATAATTATAAACTGCAAATGTCATGCCTCCTCCCATTTCTTCGATCATCCAGAAAAATCAGCACATTAAGAAGGAAGCAATGCCCTGGATCTTGCCTATTAGCCTCCCAAAATCAGGGAACAAAAAGTTCACAACTACTGTCTGTAGTAAAAGAACTTCTGTATGTCAGAAGTTCTGATTTTAGTTCTCATGGCACTTGACAAAACAAGAAATATGATTAATCTAGTGAAGGATGAATATCCACTAGTGGTCAACAGCAGCTGCTTCAAAAGGAAATGCAGAAAATGCAAAACAAATTTTAAGGGACTGAATCAAGCAAAGCTTGTTTCTATGACATTGACAAGAAATTCTCAGATTTCAATTAAAGAGTATCTAACTAGCCCCAAAGCTGTAAACTTTATGGCTTAACCATTGCATTTCTGTTTCCTTCCTTTAGCATCACTTGCTACAAGTGCTGTTCATGAAGTGGTGACTTCCAGAGGGAATGGCCTTTTAGAGCCATCACTGACTGAATCTGAGAAAAATCCCCCAAGCAATGTACTGTGAACTTACTCTCCACCTCTGAATGAAATCTTTTAGAGACAGGATGCTTATGAGGTGTGTCCTTTTCTTATTCTACTGCTCAAATTATTTCATTTTGTTCCTGAAAGCAGGTGGAAATCTGCAGAATTGTGTTGAGGATACTCTCCCAGTAAAGATGTGGTTCACTTGCCCATTCATTTTCAGCTATACACACTGCTATGCTTTGTTCTCTCCTTCAGTTTCTTAATATTTTGTTTCCTATCTTTGTCTTCTATTGTATTTAAAGAACCTTTTATGTTTATCTTAATATTCTTCCTCAGTACTGCTTCATTATTCCCATTTGTAATGTTAATGCCCTCTTTATAGTGCCTCTGTTTCCTCACATAAAATTCTAACAATACTGCAGATCTTTCCTTTCCTATGGTTTTTTAAAGCTCTGTTTTGCTTTCATTTAACTTAAAAGACATAACAGTCATCCCCACTGAAGTTTAATACCTGGTTTTACATAATGGCATATTCTCCTTTTAAGCTCACTCTATCGCCACTAACATTTAGTTAATTTTGTCAATGTTATCTCTCTCTAGTAAGAATGGTCTGTTTATATTGTTTATTAGGAATTGTTCCCTGTGAGGGTGGGCAGGCCCTGGCACAGGGTGCCCAGAGAAGCTGTGGCTGCCCCTGGATCCCTGGAAGTGTCCAAGGCCAGGTTGGACGGGGCTTGGAGCAGCCTGGGATAGTGGGAGGTGTCCCTGCCCATGGCAGGGGGTGGAACAAGATGGTCTTGAAAGTCCTTTCCAGCCCAAAGAACTCTGTGGTTCTAAGGTTCTGTGATTAAGGTATTAAATGTGACCTTTTATAAGATTAATCAACCTGTGCTTCTATTCAAAATACCATCCAGCAAGTGAAATTTGAAACTGTAATTAATCAATGATTGTCATCATGACAATAATAAAAATTTATTATTATTATTATTATTATTATTATTATTATTATTATTATTATTATTATTATTATTATTATTTGTTCAGAAATAGCCTCTAAGAATCAAATCCTTTATCACAGACTGTTCATTTGACATTACAAGTGTTATCCTCTTTCTGGTATCTCTTAAACATAGAGGTTTTTTCCCCTTTTATCTCTTGATCCTTCGATCTTACAATTCATTTGCAGTAAATTTAAGCCCTCAATTGTTGCTCTGATTTTAGATCTTTGAGAACATCTTGTGACCTTAGATTGAAGGATGATGAAGATTTTCTGTTGTATTACTCAATAGCCAATAAATCAGGCCAAACCCTTTCTTAAAAATCTCTAACAGAGCTTCAAAAACCACGATTCATTTATGTCCCGCTTTTCCTTCCTCATTGCCCTAGAGAATTTAAAGAAAGCTGAATGCTGATTAAGGTACAATAAATCCAAAAAAACAGGATTTCTAACAGAACTTATCAAGGATCTCAGATCTCAAAGGACAAAAAATCAGCATAATTTCACAGAAGCAGTATTGATGAATAGATTGGCCGTGGTTGGAGGTGCAGCTCTGGGTTTGTAGAGTGGTTTGTGAGCCATAAAGCACATTGCACATGTGCCTTCCTGGGTGTTTCCCTCATTTGTTCAGTACTTTTTGAGGCTGCTGACCAATTCCACCCAAATCTAATGGGCAGTGTAGAGTCTGCAAATAAATCGACTTACTATAAATCCTGCCTTTGTTTTCCTGCCTTTCAAATTAAGAAGTTGGATAGGGTAGAACCACCCTATTGATTCCTCTGGTAAGGATGAAGTTCAGCTCAGTCCTTACTAGACAACAGAGTTGTCACATGGGACAACATGACCAGAAGAAGGAACATTTAGCTGAAATTTGAAGCTTACTGGGAAGCTCAGACACAAAGCAACACAAAAACAGTCTTTATTAGTTCCATAATTTGCAAAAACTTTGATAAATTTAATGGTCATGTGATAGTAGTATCCCTTGTCTTTGGGCATGTAATGGTTACAATTCTTAAATTTCAAAGAGCTACAGCTGCCTATGAATTTATGAGTGCTCGTGTTCCTTGACTTCAAACCTCAAGGAACCTGAATTGGATGCTTACAAAATGAACAGAAATAAATTTACACAGGAAATCAGTGACAGGACTGGACAAAACTGCCTCAGGCTGTGCCAGGGGAGGTTCAGGTTGGACATCAGGAGGAATTTCTTCACTGAAAGGGTGGTCAGGCATTGGAACTGCCCAGGGAGGTTTGGAGCTCCATCCCTGGGATTGTTCAAGGAATGACTGGATGTGGCACTCAGTGCTCTGGTTTGCATGACAAGGTGGTGATGGGTCAGAGATGATTGTGAGAGGTTGGAGATGTTTTCCAACCTAAAATACTCTGTGATTCTGTAATTATAAAGTGCATTTTTCTCCTATTTTAACTGAAAAATTACTGGCATATTTCATAGTCCATTTTCAACTAAGCTTTTCTGTAGCAATGCACAAAATGAGTTTTCCACACTTAAAGCATTTACAGTACTAATAAAGAGGAAAGCACATTTGATGAGAGAGCTTTGCAAAGAGTCATTGAGCACTCATCTCCAATTTGTGTTTTTGATGCTTTCCCACAGCATTAGCAGAGGCCCTCGACAAAACTCTCAGAAGAAACACATTATTACATCTTCACTCAACTGAAACTATGACAATTCACAGAAGCCCCATTCTGCACACAAAACATGCCAGGGAAAGAAGAGCAGGAACAGAATCAGGACTCTAGGAACACCAGCAGAGGGGAAATAATGCATACATTGCAAACGTGGTGGGGTTTTGCAAGATAAATTAATTAAAACTAGTAAAATTTACACTTTGATGGCAGGAACAAAGCTGCAGTGTGGAAAATCTCTGTTCAAAGTTAGGATAAGAAGGAATGTTGTAGAACTTCTGTTTATTTTATGGTATATCATGGGATACAGTTTTAACTGAGGAATGATGTATCATGTCAATGTATTTCACAGTAGTGACATCACTCTAGGGTATGTTAATTATGTAACTTTGGCACCAAGGCAAAATTAAGATGGCTTTCCTCTTAATAGTACACTTTTAATTAGAACACTCAAGTGAGGAGGGGTTGTTGTTCATAAAGCTTTGTCAGAGATGAGTATCTGTCCTGACTGCAGGGTGCCAAATGTCTTTGTTAATAACTAATCTGGGGTAATAAACACGACTGCAAAGGCAAGAGAAAGCAGGAGGATGCAGATGGTACTGCCTGACAATGCCTTGGGTCCAGGGTCTTTACAGTACTGTGTGGAAGTTTTCTTTAATCAGCTTCACAGAATTATTATTATTAATCAGATCACAGAATTATTTAGGTTGGGAAAAGCCTCTAAGATCTTTGAGTCCCACCATTAACCCAGCACTGCCAAGCCACCACTAAACCAGGTCTCTAAGTTCAGCATCTCTGTGAAAACCTGTGAAAGAAAACAAAATCTCACAAACAGACCTCTTTTAATAACTACATGAAGACTAGCAAAGGGGATAAGTATATAAATATCCTCCCAGAGATATTTAGTTCAGCTTAGCACACAGATTCATTGTCCTGCCAATACTTCCACCTTCAGTGGTAAATTACAGTTTTCAGCAATGAGATGCTTCCTTAGCACAAAAGAAGTTGTTCTTCATCTTCTCCAGCCATCCAACAATTTGTGCTGTTGAATTTTTTGGAAAAGGCTTCCAGCAAGTGGTGAAATTTTAATACCTGAAGGATTTGAACTGTTGTACTGGAATTACCTCTTCTGTATCAGCACAAGCAGAAGGAAAAGGCCCCAGACTTTGCTGTTTCATTGCTAGCTGGCTGATAATTCCAGATTTACTTTCTCCCATATGCTATGTGGTACAGAAAATGGCACAGACTGTGTCTGGAGATTGTCTTGGTTACAGATCATCATGTATTCAGAGCAACAACTCACCTCCATACCGAGTATCTAAACTCATTGCAGCTCCTTACCTAAGGAGGCAGAACCTCTGTCTGGGAAGAGAGGAAAAGTAAAGCAAAGCATTGCAGTTCACTTAATTGTCAGGTGTAATGGTGCTTGGAAAAGTATCTTGACTTCTAATTTATTTATTTATTTATTCAATTTTGTTATTACATTTTGGGTGTTTCATTTGTATCTTGTCTGGTAAATAGAATTATTATTATCTAAGTGCAACATAATACTACTACTCATGCAGCAGCCAATACACAGTGTGTTAGTTTTATTAAAATTCAAACCTAGATGGCTGCTGAGTGTTGGAAAGTACATTACTAATATAACTGAATTGATTTTGTTGAAGTCATTGAAGGTGAAAACGTTGGACATAATTTGTCTACATTTCTGAAAAAAAAAAAAAAAGCCATCACATTTGAGATTTTACCACACAACAGATCCATTTATAAAGCCAGACAGCATAAACCAGAGTAAACAATGTCCTGGAAAATAGACACAAAGGTCAGTTAAAGGAAAACACAGAACAAAATCTGATTATGTTCAGGTTGGTATGAAATGCAATATTAAAATAATTCTTAGTGTTCTCTTCATAAGAACTGTTCCAAAGTTATTAATCTCACTATTTCATGCTTTGTTCTTCCCACTTTACTAAAGATCAGATGCTGGATGTGCGCATTAACCTCTCAAGGTTGGTCCTAGGAATGCAATTCCTATAAAATATGAAAAAAAACATTATTTTGACCTCCTATACACATCCATCAGGACTAACAGAATGCAGCTCATTCCACCTTGTCATCACTCAGGACAGAGAAAAGAGAATGGATGCAATAAAATCTTTGTCAGATTTTTTCAGGATCATGTAGCAAACTAGTGTGTGTTGGTGAGGTGCAAACCCAATGGAGTAACTATCCAGCATGAAATACACCTGCATTTCTGGATCAGCTGGAAGCAGAACTGCCAAAGGACACCTGCCTGGTAAGAATATTTCCTGTCCAGTTTAGGATTATCCAGAGAAATTTGTGAATATGTAATAGTGTTTTTTGTTGGAGACAAAATGTGTGTTAATTATGAAAAGAAGAAAAGAAAATTTGGAATTAGGTAGAAAAGTGTCATTTTATATTTCTGAGTTGTGTGCTGTGAATAAAAATCAGCCATCCTTGACCTATGTGTCTGATGAAAAACTAAGTGGGAGGATGAATTTTGATAGAGAGATAAGATGCTGAGAAAAGAAAGGAGTAGATTGAATAATGTGTCTGGGATTGTAACTAATTCAGAAATAAGTCATGGACTGAAGTGTACCCAAGGACTGGAATATAAATAGTTTAAGCAGAACAATGGGAGTCTGGAGTAGAAGCAAAGTGACAGGGTCAGTAATGGAAGGAAATACAAATGAACTCCAAAGCAGGAAAGATGAATGGAGAAAAGGCAATTTCAGGGGTATTGTGGATCTGTGGGAATATAATAATGAGAAATGCAGCTTCAACACTAGGAAAATGCAAAGTTTTTGGGCAAGATTTTGTTGTGAACAGAAATTAATTTTAAGTCAGATCTTTGTCTTTCCATAGAGGATCTAATGGACCTCTTCAATGCCTTAGGATAAGAGACTATATTTGTTATTCAATTAATCTCTGTATTTCATCTATGTTTTACCTCATTGAGGCTTTGTAATTTTACTTTTTTTTTTAATGCTGGACTGATGTGACATTCCCTGAAGAGGTTGTTGGTCCTGTTATTCAGTTAGAACAACTAGGCCTTGAGGAGATGCAGCAGAAAGTTCTGGATATACAAATTAGAAGACTTCATAATGATGAGGGATAAGAACACCTCTAGTCAGTCCATTTATTTCTTTTCAATGTGTTTTTAAAAACTTCTAAAACAGCTGTGATAACACTACAAAACACATCACTGGTACAGAATTGTGTTAGATAATGCTCTGACACACCCCAGTGGTGTCAGGACTCAGGTCTGTGTTTCAGGTGTCTGTGTCTCCATCAAAAACCCAGATTATCATGTTCTCATTCTGTCAGAAGTGTTTCATGGCAAGTGTAGGAAGCTGAAGCATAAAAGGGCAAAAAAAGTTACTCTGTGTTATTCAAGGTCTCTGTGTTAGGAGCTGGATCAAGAAAGCACTGCCCTTGGATCTCAGACAAGTGTGGAATTCTTTCAAGGAAAAAGCACCATGAAATGTTGCATATACCCTGCCATTAACATTGACAGTCTCCCTTCATTACACAGAAAGACTCAATCAACTTTGTTCTCAAATCTAACTTTAGAAAACAAAATAAAGTTCAGAATAAAATTAGAAAAGGCAAAAACATTTTGTCTACTTTGGATATTCTCTTCTCAGCAAATTTTGGCTACCTTTCTATTCCCTAAAACCAGACATGTTGGAGGTCCTCAAGAAGAAATAAGAAGAAATTGTACTTTGAATTTTATATATGCATTGCTTAGAAAATCACATTCTTTTACAGAGAATAAAGGCAGGAGGATAATATCTTGAATCTTCCCCCTCAAGTGATAGCACTCCTCCAGTTTTGTGATACTTATGAAGTGTTTTGTAAATTCACTCCACATTATAACCAGTGTGTCTGTATCACGGTGTTAATCACACACTGGGATACATCCGTGCACAGAATAGAAACCCAGGTACACTTCCAATTTTGGAATACTTTAAAAGCTGATCAAGCTCAAGAGTGGAGAGAAACCATAGAACCAAAAATATGCTGAGTTGGAAGGGGCCCACAAGGATCATTGAATCCAGCTCCTGGCCCTGCACAGGAGAATCCCAAAACCCACACCACATGTCAGAGAGCATTTTCCAAAATGCTGTGGTCCATGGCATGGCTCAGAGTATGATCAGTTTTATTAGTTAAGCTCCACAGCATTTTTTAGGGTTTTTTTAAACAAAACCTTCAGTTTCAAAGTGGGTGGCTCAGGAGCAATGGGGAGTAGAAAAACTCTAATTATTGGAATACTTGTATCATGACACAAGGAAAAGATGGGGGATATAAAAGATCTTTCTTCTCCTCTGCACGGAAAGAGGCTGGACATGCTATTAAATTTAATGATGAAATGAAATTTGATAGTGTGGTCAAAGAAGAGTCCTGAAGGAGATTGAAAGATTTCCTCCAGAGCAGGAAGAGCTGTTAGACCTTTGAACAGGACCATGATCTCCTTTACCCCTCCAGGGTTTTGTTACCCTGCCTGATGTTTCAGCCTTCACAGAAAAGCTGTTTTAGCAGCTCCTCTCAGTGCTTCCCTGACCATTCTCCTACCCATGCCAGGGAACATAACTGAAAAAACAAGAGAAAAACAATCACAGTTTGACAACATTTGTTGTCATTCTGTAGATTGCACATAACCCATAGATCTCTCACTTCAAATCTGGACTGGATTTGTGTTTGTAAATCTGTTAAGTAAAAAAAATTAATAATTTAAAATATATTCTTTTGAAAATTTCCTCTTAAAATGGGATGGATTTTTAAGCCCTGAAATAGTAAACATATTTCCTTTATAATAATGGTCAAGAAGCTTCAAACAGCTGATTTGCACAGATTTACATTGCTGTAGAACTATCTTCTATGGACCCCACTGAAAATGCTACCCACTAGATATTAATGTCTTTCTCAGAATTTTCAGTAAATTAATCAAGTGCAGAAAATTGTGGCTTTTCAGAAGAATAATCCCTGCATGATTTATCATGTTGATTTTTCACTGTATGCAAGTTTGTCCCAAGACTTTTTGAGTGTTTATTTGAACAAGCACACAAACAGATATTACTGGAAGAGTTTATTAATTAGTGTTCTTGTCCTGCCTCACTTTCTAGGACTGTACTATCCACCTTCCATGAACATTAAAAAGAAAGATTCTGTTTGCAGTCAAGACATGTGAATAAATAAAAATGTTTATTAATGAGATCAGACAGGTGTTGGAGATTTATTTCACTAGAGGTAATCAGGAGACTGAAGCCTGGTTTCCAGAGTGAAGAATCACAGAAGAACTTCTGTAACCATCCTGTCTTAACCTTCCTATGTGCCTGTCTCAGTCTTACAATTGTAGCAGGATTTTTATTGCAGAGTGCACTTGATTTTAATTTGTTTTGCAGTCACATTCAACCTCCCAATTAAAGACATCGCCTCCTATCCATATTGTGCTTAGTTTTTGTGATTGTTTTGCACATGGCTGAGAGAGAGGAGGGTTAGATTGTCTTCTGAGCAGAGAAAAATGCAATCAGCTCTGGTGGGTTATCCCAGTGACAAAACACTGCAAACACATGGAAATAGCTGGAGCCTGCCAACTTTATTAGCAGTGATATTGGCACAAGGTCTTACAGGTTTCAGACCTGACTTGGATATCTCTGTTCCGTGCTCTCAGGAAGGAAAGGGGTTTGCTAACCCCAGCTGGGGCTGACCCTGACAGACCTGAGCCAGCTTTGTGTGTTCCCTCTTCATCCCCAACACCTCAGCTCTCGCTGCTCCTGAAGATTTATCTCTGCTGCATTAATGCAACTGAGCTATTCCTTGACCCGAGCTGTCGCTGTGAGTTATGGGACCGAAGCAGCAGGAGATTTATCCCTTCTGTTTTATTGGGTGTTTGATGTTTTGAAAAGGGAGGACTCCTGTTGCCCCACTCTGAAAAGGCTTTATATTCACTTGCCTGGAGCCAGCTGTTGTATTTTGATGTAGTTTCATTGAAGGTGGTGGAGTTATGTCGGGAAACCAGGTTACAAGGGAAAAGATTAAATGCCATGTACTTATTTCATATTGCTCTTGATCTTTTGTTAACATCTTATATACCATTCCCACATTTGCTTTGCTAAGGAGATGTATTCCCAGCATTTCCTTGGAACAAAAAAGTTAGAGGGATTCCTACAAATATACATGAAATCAACAATTTTATGCAATTTCAGTTTGAAAAACATTAAGAAAGGAACAAACAAATGGCACTGAATTCAATTAATGTCATATGGGTCTTTCTCTTTTATTTGTTTTAAACCCCAGATGTCTGTTTAAATAAATTGTTCCTGCTCAACACAATCTTAATCATATTTTTTTTTATTTAGTATGGCTTTGACTTGTATAGACAGGTAGTTTTCAGGAAATAATCTATAATTTTGGAGTAATATGTCAATTCTAGACTGATATTTTTAAGCTGCAATACTGAATTAGTACAATTACTAAAAAGGTTTTGATCCACTATACACTTCACCTGAGGGAAAAATTAAAAAATATTGAACCAATTAACTACAATAAGTTTTTTAAATTCCTCTTGTAATTACCAGTATTAGCCACAGAAAAGAAATACACTGAAGAATGAAATTTGGCAGTTCTCCTTCAATACTAGTAGTAAAGAAAAAAAATGGTTTTAAAACTCAAGGTAAATATGAAATTAAAATGTCAATGTAAACATAAAAGAAAGGGCTTTCTGTTGGAAACATTGGATTTCTCTGTGATTGACAAAAGTCCAGCCCATCAGCAGTGTAAAAGACCAATCTGGCCTTTCATCAATGCTCAAAAGTAAAAAAAAAAAATAAAATTAACTCATTCAAAAGTTGTCATTATGTCATGTAGACAGTATGACTACAATGAGGACTTCAGCACAAAAAAGACCTAAAAGCTAGATAAAAATTGAGTGCTGCTATCCATACACAGCAGAAGGTTAACATTACAATGCTTAACAGCATCCCCAGCTGGAATTGTGACAGAGAGAAGGGAGAGCGAGAGGAACCGAACCTCTGGGAATTCATGAACTGATTGCCCCTTGTAGCTGAGGGAAATCTATTTGCAGAAACAAATTGACCTTGCTAGCAAGACAGAGACACAGATGTTAAATGATGTAACTGGGCTCCAAATCCACTGAATCACATGTAGCTCTTGCAGCAGTGAAGAAAGTGGTAGAGGCTATTTTTGCCTGCAAAGGACGTTTTTGTTGAAATAGAAGTGTCTCTATTGAATCCTCAACAGATGTCTAATGTGAAAAATGGGTTTATTAAAAGTCTATTGTCCCACCTGTAGAAGACATGTGAGAGACTGAAACCATTAATGGCTTAAACATTAAACTAAAATCATCAGAGGATTTTTGCACACTGTAGCAAACTGCAAGGAAAGAGCAGCTCATCTGTGACCACTGATGTTACTCCTCCCAAATACACCTCCTAACTGGAATTTGGGCTGAGACAGGAACTGGGCACAAGATAAAGGGGTTATTGTTGTCCCATCCCAGGGCTAGGGAGAAGAATGTATCCAGAAGTGATACTGGAAGAGAGAGTGGGATGCTGATGGCTCAAACCATGAGAGGAATCTGCAGAGT
>NC_031771.1:64558874-64693552 GCF_001522545.3 Parus major
AATTAGAAGGCATCAAATTCTCCCAAAGTTTCCTCCTGACCCACAGCATTCCATCATCCAGGTGTTCCTGACCCACAGCATTCCATCATCCAGGTGTTCCTCACCCACAGCATTCCACCACCCAGCAGAAGCTCCACGCCCCAAGGGAGGTCCCTGGGAGCTCTGACGTGGACCTGAGTGAATATAAACCAAACACACATTGTACATTGGGGATTTTTTGGGGAACATTTTCATTTCATTTCATTTCAAAGGATCCAGTCTACAACCAACACTATGCCCAAGATTGTTCAGCAACCAAATCTCACAGTGATGTGTATGAATGATGAGATCCTCAAATTCTTGTCCTTTCCTTCTCTTTCTTATACATTTTCTTAAGTGATATTTTTATGCTTTTCTATTGTTATATTAATATAGATACTAACAACCAAAATGGCTGCATGCCTGTTTTCCTATGCATTCAGCAGTTATTCTGCAATAAACCCTACATATGTATATTTACAAAAAGTCTTCATTTGGTGGTGTTTGACTCTAATTTTCCCCACAGGATTTATTAACAAGAACCTGGCTTATCATTGCTTTCTGTAAGGGGCTGTAATAACATGAAATAAGCCAAACATAGATCCAACCTTTTTTTCAGATTTTTGTGTTTTTAGACAACTTTTTTCCAAAATTAATAAATTCTATATGAAACTTCACATTTCCCCACACTTACAACAAAACTCATTTTGCAGGAGAAATTAGATCACAGTACCCAAAGGATGCATTTGGTATTTTTAGTGGGCCAAGGATGTGTTGGATTGAATAGGTTTAGATGAACTTAAGGTGTGTTTGTAGACCAGTCTGTGGAAGAGAAACCCAATGACAATTGCTAAATGCAAAGCCAGTGGTGGAACCTGTGCAAACACCTGGGTCTGGAAGGACTTGCATAGAAATGTTGGTATAAACCAGTTCTGTTCTATCATTCTGTCCTAGGCAGCTGTTTTAGCCACTATTGCCAATGATTCTGGTTTAGTGGGATTTTGCTCTTGAGTGAGAACAATTCTGATGTTTTGACATCAAGACATCCAGACTTGGGTAACATCACTTTAAACTGGCCTAGAAAAAAAAGGTCATTGCACTGATGTGAGGTATGTTAAATGTCAGACCTAGAGTTTGACTCTAATATCGTGTACCCAAGCTTTAATATGGATGTCTTGTTCACCCTGCAGAAAGTCCTAGGACTTTGCAACTAAGGACATTCCTTGTTTGAAAGTACCTTTATTCAGCATTTCTTTTTGTTTTTAAACAAAAAAAGTAGAATGCAGAGCAAAACTCAACTGAATGACAAATCTGGCTGTTGGCTGCAGCACCCCAGCTCCTCACTGTGGGTTTTTGGAAGATCCAAGATTAGGTCAGGAAAACAGCTTGGATTAGATTGAGTCCAGAGATCAAAGTAAAAACTATGTTCACTTAGATCAGCTCCCACTGATTAAACCTTAGTGTTCACAAACTTCATTGTTGTTTGCTTTCTTTGATATAAATTGAAGAAATTAAATTGCAAATTATTAATACTGTCAAGAAACGCGATAATTCCTTATACCTGCACACTCCTGGAATAGGGTTACAGTGATGACTTCAAGGCAAAACTACCCTCAAATTAATTAGCTGGGTACAGATATCAGCCTAGTTTGAGCTATGTGCAATGTGAGGACAAAATCACCACCCAAAAAATTCATGAACATACAGAAGGTTGGTCAATCTTGTTGTACTTTCTCAATTAATTAATCCTTATTAGTGGCAGTGAAATCAGAACAGATGTCATTTAACTATTGCTGCTTATCTTTGAGGACTTAAAGAGAAAAGTGTTCACATGGATTTAAAGAAAACTTTATTTATATAAATATGGCTACAAACACTGATAAACTTCTTCTGACTTTTCTAGATACAATAAAAACCAACAATGTCCAAATCTCAGGAAAGCTTCACTGTTTCTGGGGAGCTTATTAAATAGATGCTCCTCCCATTCTCCTTAGGATTCACTGCTTGTCATATTTTAATTCTGCATTTCTAAAAGGAAAATGGAATATTAAAAAAGCATGTCAATGTAATGAGCTATATTTATAAGTCTCCTGTTTGCCAAGTGACTCAGGGCACTATAAAGATAATGAAGTCTAGTTATAATCACTCAAATTGTTATGAATGTGTGTTATAAACTAATTAGAGAAAATCTAACCCCCAAAATTCAACTCAAATGTGGCACCATTAAAAGGAACACAGTAGAGCAAGACAACAGGTTGTTAGGGTTGTTTCAGGAAGTTTAAAGATATTGTAATGTATTTTTTCCTTTTTTTGGTGTGATTTTTTTAACTAGCATTTTGTTGCATTTTCTACCTTAAAAGACATAAGACAGGATTTTCAGACATCTCAAAAATCTGATGAAATATTTATGTGCCTAAAACTTATCCTCCATGGATGGAATAGAGAATGTTGACCCTAGGCAGCTGGGCTTTCTGCAACATGTGCCAAAGAATAGCTTGAAAAATGCCTTTTCTGAGCTAGGGAACAACTTAAAGTTGTCAGCAAAAAGGACACATTCCCTTCCAGAATCTGTGTGTGAAAATCAGGGCTGCCAGCAATTACCTCTGTCCTTTCAAGATTGACATCCTGAAATTTTCTCTTCCATCCATTTTCTAAAAAATAAAAAAAATAAATAAATTCAGACTTCATTGCTGAAATGTACAGACTTCATAAATATTGATTTTTTTTTTCTATGGGGGTAATTTACTCTGCTTTCTGGTGAGTTCTCTTCTGAGAAAAGATTGATCTGTGTTTGGACCTTTTCCAGGAAAAGGTGAGAATACAACCAAGCCTTCTATTCATTTTTACAGATGGCCGCACTAATCAAGTTATGTTATTTGAAAAGAAAATGTCTGGCATTTCATATTGGGAAGAGCTTCACATTTCTGATTTGTGTTAGATAGACTGAGCCTGTTTAGTGAAGTCAGGCCTTGGGGATTTAGGCAGGGGAGGAGATGTATTTCAGTTGAGTTTAGACTTTGACAGCATCAATGTCTAACTGTAAGCTGGTCATTTGGGATCTTTCAAGTTTCAGGGGGAAGAAGTGAGAACTTTGAATGATTGTTTTATCTAATCTCCATAACTTTCCTTTTTTTATTATTTTTTTTAATTTAAAAATTCTTTTCATTGCCTAATTTTTTTTCTCAAAGGGAATTCCTGTTTATAAGGGGGATTACCAGTCCCAAGATTTGCCTTTGACTCAAACCCCAGTCAATTAAAGAGTTGCCATTTCTGATCAGTATTTATCTTCCCTGGCCTTCAATGTTTAGAGTGATGGAAATTACATAGTTTTTGCAGGTAATCTATTAACCATTTCATGATCCTCACCACGTGCCACTAGGAAAGTTTCCCTCCAGTCCAACATAAACCTTCCCAGACAGAATTTTAACCCTCTTGTTTCTTAGCTGATCTATGGTCATGGGGAAGAAGCAATTTCCTGGTCTGCAGTTCTGTGCATTTCAGTGCTGCTAACTTGTCTTCCTTTCTCACTTGATAACAGGAGACTTTCTTGTTAACAACCAGAATTCAAAATATTTTGACTGTTAAGACCATGAAAAAAGAAAGAAATATTCTTAAAATGCTTTCACTGCTTTTAAAAACTGAGGCTTTAATATTTTTTTTTCTCTTTAACTAAATTGATTTTATTAATGACAATTTGACAGTCTGATGTGGTTTGACCCCAGCTGGCAACTAAGTATCAAACCCATGCTCATTTCCTCAATCTCCTGGTCTAGTGGGATGGGAAACAGAATCAAAGACAGAATGTAAAGCTTGTGGATTAAAATAAGAACTAATACAATAATTGATAATGTGAATAATTAATTATTAATTATTTAAATATAGTAAAATATATTTAAAGAATGATAGAATAGCTTGGGTCGGGAGGGGCCTTTTAAAGAACATCAACCCCCTTGCAATGAGCAGAAACATGGAAACACAGAATCACAGAATGGATTGGTTGGAAGGGACCCTAAAAACCATTTGGTTCCAGCTTCTGCCATGTTCAGGGACACCTTCCACTGTCCCAGGGTGCTCCAAGCCCCATCCAGCCTGGCCTTGGACACTTCCAGGTATCCAGGGGCAGCCACAGCTTCTCTGGGCACCCTGTGCCACCCTCATAGGAACAATTTCTAAAGGTAACCCTGCCCTCTTTCAGTTTGAAGCCATTTCCCTTTTTCCTATCTCTACATACTCTTATTAAAAAATCTCTCCTTCACTTTTAGGCCTCCCTAAAGTACAGAAAGGTTGCAGTAAATTTGACCTGGAGCATTGTCTTCTTCAGGATCAACAATGCCAACTCTCCCAACCTTTCTCCATAGAAGAGGTGTTCCATCCTCTGATCATCAACAAGAGGATCTCTAAATCACAGATTTCTCTAAATCTGTGATTTAGAGAAAACTCTAGCCAGTAACAACTGAAACATCACTGTGTTATCAACAATAAGCTCAACCTTAATCCAAAATACAGCACTGTACCAGCTACTGGGAAGAAGAAGAACTGCATCCCAGCTGAAACCAGGACACAGTCTTCAAATATTTTACCTTCTGTTATCTGAAAGAATGAAAAGTCAGGTTAGATGGTCTGAAGAACAGTTGTTCATAGAACAGTTTAATTTGGTCCAGAACACAAGCATGGAGCAGCAATAAGAAAAAATTCTTTCAAGTCACTCTATGCCATTGCCTTTCATGTGAATATGACAACTTGGTTAGGTTTTTAAAATATCAGATCCCAAAAATCCCTATTAGGTGGGAAGAGGAAGACAATTAGCCATTTATTGTGTGATGACTCTCAAATTCTACTGGTTTGCAGTGTAACAGGTAATTTTTTTCACAGTAGCAGTGAAGGATGTTTGATCCCATGACCAGGTACAATGCTATTTGAATTAACCATTTCTAGGAATTGTGATATTCCTCCATCACTCTATCCCTTGATAATCAATACAGCCCTAAATGAAAAATAAATAAATAAATAAAAAAAGTTGGGATCTGTTTGCCTAAGTGTGTTAAGTTAATGTTTTCCTTCACAATTGGGGCAGCCTAAAAAAATGCACAGGATCAGTAATGGTGGCCAGAATAACAACTTGATTGCTGTTCAAAGTGTGCCCATTCTTTGTTAATCTTTCAAAATACCTCTGTTTAACAAACACCTGTTCCCACCATTACAATAACCATTAAGGTAAGTCTCTAGTGTATAATTTCTTCCCTCTGGTTTATTCTGGAGTTCAAAAGCATATATGGAGACATAAAGATAAGGGGGAGGAAAGATGACATCTCCTTTTAAAATGCAGCTGATTTCAGGCAAACAACTTATGTTTTACTATTTCAGTGTTAAACATATACTTCACATTAAAAGCAGTCAGGCCAGAAGAGGGAGAAGCAATTAAAGCCAAAAGAGACAGAGAGAAAATATTTCAGTAGAAGTTCTCTTTCTTTTTTATTTTTTCCCCTCCCTTTCTTCCTCCATGAAGCCAATTTCATTTTCAGAGCCTGAAATTACATTGCAATCTCAAAGCCATTTCTTTTCTTTTTGCTGGAATACAGAGATTGCTGGTTTCTGCTGTTCTAGGGGTTTTTTTCACGCTCTGTAAAACAGAAGGCTTGCAGGAGTAGTATTTTGACAGGCACTAAAAAGAAAGCAGAGACAGGCTTGGTATGGAAGTGCTTTAAAATCTCATGTGCAGTGTATTGTATTACAGCACAGTCATCTGACTGGAAGGAAAACACAAGTCCTGTCTCTGTGATAAGCTTCTCTCCAAAAGAAGTGAAACTAACTGCAACACAGTCCTGAAGCACAAAAGGGCTTAGGCCTGAATTTGAGGGGGAATAAAAAACATCTTCATGAACAACATAAGAACAAGAAAGCGTGGAGACCTTGGTCTCAGGAAATGCATTTGAGGTGCTTGCCATGGGTTGAGCAGATGAGATTACCTCTGTACATCACTCAGATTCAAAATTAAGCACAGATCAAAATGAAAATCACATCAAATGTCTTAATTTAATTGTTCATTAAGAACCCTAAAGTAAAATGTCAGTGGTGAATTTTACTGTACAGTCAGTAGTAAGAAGGACCACAGAATGGAACACAGTACTGAAAAAAGCACTGTCTTTCTGCTTTTCTTTTTGTTCAGTTCATGCTTTTATTGTAGATCCTGGATAGCCAGTACTCTCCAATTCTTTTATCCCATCAGATGAGCAGGAATAATTATGGCTGTGCCTGCCCTTACCTCTCAGCACGAGAGAGCCCCAGCCCATCATTCCCACCTGCACACCCCTATGAATTCAACCAGCAATTTAGAAAACAAGGGGATGTATGGAGGTGTTCCCAGGGTGTTCCAGGGTGACTCTGCTTTGTTCCACTGGTGAAGGAACTTGGTCTGCTCTAAAACTGTGTTGGTGATTCCTGACATGAGCTCAGATGAACAGGCTTCTGCAGCAGCCATCCACCAAACCCATCTGTAGACTCTGCCCTAGGAATACAAGAATCTGCACTAGGAATGATTTACACTCTAAAGTAAGATAATAATTTATATTAGATAACTTTCCTATAATGTCCTATGATGTAAAGCAATGGAGTTGCATTTTTGGAACAAATCCACTGCTGTCAATGAATCCTATCATGTGAGGAAGACTGCAGAGTTGGGGTCATCTCTTGGAATCTGATTAGAATATTAGAAACTCTCAGAGCCTCCTTAAAGAGTTTAACAGGGAACAATATTCTGCTTTTAACAATTTATAGGATAGTTAAAAAAGCAATTTTAAAAAGACTCATTTTCATTTAAATTCTATAGGGTTTTTACAATTATATCTATGGAACTTGCTATTTCCATTTCTATAATTTATGTTCAGATCTGTAAAAGTTTATTGTAATATTCTTACTAAATCCACCAGGCTTTTCCAGAAGGCTCCGTAGCTCCCTATTTTCAGTGCATTTAATTTTGGAAGAGCTGGTTTTGTTTCTTTGCTTTAAAACACACACACAAAAAAACCTGCTGTCATAAAATTCAAAGTGATCAATAAAGAGTTAAAATAATTCACAGGCTTCCTCACTCCCACGTGGCTGGCAAGCAGCTTCTGCTTTAGCTGTTGGCAGACTTGCAGCAGGAATGTGCACACAGAAATTAATGGTGCTATTTGTGAAAGAAGAAGGGAAAAAAGAAAATGTCTCCATTACACTTGGTACACCTGGGACAGCACGAGGTAGGCTGTGCACAGCACACTGTGCATCACACCTCTCATCCCAGATGAATGGCCAAAGCCTCTGGAAAGCATATGGCTTAAGCAAATTAAGAGTGTCTGGAGCTGTTTACTAATGAGGAAAAAGCAAGCAAACAAAACTGAACGTATTAGTCCATCACTAACTAAAGGGCACTGTATGACAGCAGCAAAATAAACAGATAAATCAGTAAAGTCCAGTAATCCTGCCAAATAAATCACAGGCTCACTGACAATTAAACGTGGCTGACTTTGACTCATAAATAGCATCACATCCTTACAGGCTAAAAAAAGACTTTGCAGAGCCTTCCACGCAATCATGTTAGTTCAAATCTACTGAGAAGTAACAAACAATAGATGGCATTTAATATGAGAGGGGAAATAATTTGGCAGAAAAATTAAGGGTTGTCAAGGTTTGTTACTTTCTCAGACTTTTTCAAAAGACCAAGGCCAGGAGAGGCCACTGTAGCTGGATCATCAAGGGTCCTCACAGACTGTTCATCCCTGGTGGGAAGGAAATTCCCACACAAGAAGCAGACTAACACTTGTTGGACACTCCCCAAAGCTTATCTGAACTTTTTAGTGGATTCCTATCAACCTTTCAGCACTACACCAGCCCCTACTTAGACCATCATTAAGTTCTAACATAAGGACTCATGGCAAGGAATATGAAAGTGTTATCCTTTAGGGATAATAATAATTTCATACTAGTACCACGAGTAAATTGAGAGCCAAACCAAGCTCTGCTGCCCCAAATTAGTCAAAGAGGTATGGATGGTAACATGTAACCTCCTCTGCTTTCAGCAGGGTAGCATAGGGATTTATGTAAGCTAAGTACATTTTTTTAAAAGCCCTCTGGTTTATAAAACTCTTGATTAACTTGGATCAAATTTAAATCTTCATAATACACCTTATCCTCATATTAAAAGCAGAGCCGTCCAATCCAGTCATCATTCCAAAAAACAGTAAAAATATAACACCTACATGTTGTGCCTAAGACAACTTTTTACTACAGATGTGACTGAAAGCATCCTGTGAACGTGGTGTTTAATGCATTATTCTGGTATTCTCTTCAATGTTTTCAGAAAAATAAGGTTAATATTCCTATGCATAATCTTGGAAATATGTCTTTATCATCAGAGGTGTTTGCCTTCAAGCTACCAGCTCTGAATTGTGTAATAGCAAGGCAAGAGAAAAGTTGAGTTTTATTGTCATTCAAGAACAGACATCTCTGTTGCTTTGGAACATAGCAGCCTTACTGGCTTGGCCCCTCCACCACAATAATTTTTCATAGATACTTTCAGAAATGTAAGTCTGTCAGACTATACCTATCTTTTTACAGCACTGAAGTTGTTTCCTGAGATAAGGAGTGGCAGAGCCAGAAACTTCTTTTTCTTTGATTTTTCAAAAACTTGAAAACACTGGTCAGTCAGAAATTTTGGCATGAATTTCTGAACCATCCTCTTGTTGAACATGTCTCTAATGAACAATGCTAAAGTCAAATTTCTTGCCAAGACATCATCTCCCAGCTGAGACAAACATGGTAAAGACATCCTGGCAGGAAGAGTATTTAAGAAATTCATGGATATTTTCAGAATACATTTTTATTTCTACATAACCATGTCTGTGTTGTAGCAGACTCTGATATTTTTAATTCAGTGAGATGTTATAAAGGCATGAAATTCTTTACTGTGGTAAACCTTTTGTGACCACAAGCAATGAAAATTAAATCTGATGAGTTCCTACCCTACACTGAAATTACTGTAATGGTAATACTGCCCATTAAAAAAGAGAAGGAAAGAAAAGTGGAACAAAAAAATGAAAAGCACACAGAAAATCTTTCCTGACAGGAAAAATAAATAAAAAATAAATAAAAAAAAGAATGGCATGGGTGAATTTTTATGAGGGATTCAGTTAGAAAGACAATTAGGTAGAATATGCATGGAGATGCTGAGAGAAAAACAGAAAACAGGAAGCAGATGATTGAACCTGCACTAAAGTTTAACACCAAATTCAGAAATAACTGCTGTTTCTTAATGATGTCTGCTTGTTCAGAGTGTGGGATTTCCAGCAACAATTCCATTCAAAAAGCAGAAATTACTGTTCTGATTACCAAGAGTTTAGGAGTGCCATACATCGCTCCAAAGTTTTTCAAGGAGTTGGGAGCCTGGATTTCCAATCTCCCTTTTCAGTGTTGGACCCAAAGCCTACTTATCTTGTGAGATTGAGCAGGAAAACCATCTGAGATTTTAGACTGCATCTTTAGGAATTGCTTTTCTGGGAAAAGAAGTTCACTGTTTCTTTAGGCTATTTTACTGCCTCAGAACTCCAAAGAGAGACAATTATTTGGACAGTGGTGAATCACTCAGAATGCACACACTGCTGAGCAGAAACCAACTTGATTCCTTTTGGAAAGCTTGGTGAGAATAATTATCTAATTATCTAACTGCAGAAAATATCTGTAATAAATGATGATCCCTGTTTGGAACAGAATGCATCAGACAGCCAGATTAAAATACAGTTAGTTGTACAGAATGAGGGGGGTGCAAGGGGACAGAAGTAGGATGCAAATTACAAAAGAGAAAACATACCTTAGAGAGACATCTCTAAAATACATCTCTAAATATAGAATGAGATAGACAAGAAAACTAAACCCAGAGACTTGAGCATCTTTGTGGCTTGAAATCTTTGTCCAAGCTATACAGCTGGTATCTCAGACAGGAAATGTCATTTCTAAATTAGTACCATCTGATTTTAAGGGCCAAGTCACCACAACTGAATTATAATCAGGTGTGTAACAGTCATTTCATTTCATTTTATTAAGATCACTATTCAGAATAATAAAGGTTAGAAAAACATAAGGGGAAATATAGCTAGAGTCAAGCAGCAGCCACATACTTATAGAAAATGGAGTGTATACAATAGAGACATTTGATCTTCACAAGTCTTTCACACACTAGGACAAATATCCATCTATTTGAATAATCTTCATTCTTACTGTCAATTAATATTTACCCAGGTTCTGTAAAACTCAAGGATGTGATAAAATTTCCAAAGCTGTGAACTTCATCAACACCAACGTCAGTATTCCTAAGTGATTTATTTTTTTTTGTGCTTCTGGCCATGGGAATAATAACATAATTTCACAACACAGAAGGTTTAAATCTACCAACAGCAGAAAATTAAGATTCCTAGAGTAAATATATAAGGCTTTTAAATACAAAATTAAAGAGCTGCTTCAGCCACTCCAGGCAGTACAAGCACGTTTTCTTTAACGCCATCAGAGAAACGCCACTATGTCAGATAATGAGGTGAAAATTTATCTAGAATTATCAAAGGTAAAGGCCAACTAATGCAACAATAAATCAAGGGTTTAGCCACAGATCTGAACACAACTCTCAGTGAATTTGAGCTCTGTACATAAGATCAACATTTTTTTAATAATAAACCAAGAATATCAAATCATCAGTTCTATGGAGTAACAACCTTGGAAAGGAATTTTATACACAGAAGGAAAATTCTCATCCAAGGTGTGTGTGAATACACACCTTTTTTGGTAATCTGCTTATCAACTGATACAGTTTAGAACATCTCCAGCACAAATGTCTGGAACATAAAAGTGGATTAATGCTGCTACTGGAACGGGCTGTACTGTGTTGGAATGTAGAATAACCAGATGCCCTGGCATATTTGGCACATCAAAGCTTGTCCTCACATAGCTGGATATCCACCTGGAAAAGCATACACAAAGAGGGATGAACTTCACAGTTCCCAGGGGTGGAAACAGGAAAACAACCGTGCTCCCAAAGGACCAGTGGGAAATAGATACAGAAAATTCATCCTGATTGATGGCACCAAACAAGAAACCTGGATGTCTCTTGAAATGAGGCCACAGACATTCTGTGCTGGAAGCAGCACAAGACAAATATGATGAAGACTGTGCTGAGGAGAGACCAGAACCTAAAGAGTCAGGCACCAGAGGAGTTACAAAAAGGGAAATTCTGATTGGACATAATGGAAAAAAGCCTTTGGTGTGATGGTGGTTAAAGATGAAACCAACCCAAGGGGTTGTGGAACCTCTGCCCTTGAAGATTTTCAGAATTTGGCTGGATAAAACCCTGAGTAAATTTATTTAACTTTGTCAGTCCTTCACTGAAAAGTCCTTTTTACTTAAATCCTTCTATGATTGTGTTCTGTCAGCCTGGCAGATCAGAATAGGCCCCCAAGTCAGAGGCTGCCTTTGAGTGCTTGTCTGCACAGCAGGCACGTTCTCTGAATTCCCTAACATAGGGAATGTATTCCTGAAGAGAATAGCACACAGGAATTCTTTCCATGAAGTCTCTGTTTCTCCCCATTGTTTATAGCTCACTTACTCATATATATCTCATTCTGGATGTCTAAAATCAGATTAAATAAATCCCACTCCCTGTACATCCATGAACTCAGCACTTCCTTCTGCAAATTGCCACTTGCAAAGGATCATACTATACTCTTTCATCCTGTAAGATCAGTACTTTTCAAGTGCTTTTCTCTTCAATTCTGTCATAAAAATGAAAGGAAAACAGCAGTTCACTTTAATGACCAACATAACATCACACTGTTTTGAATCCAGAAGTACATTTTTCATTTAATCATCATCCATAAAGTTATTTTTTTTTCAGCTTCATCTAGAGGAGTCACGGATTTGTCAGGTTTTACTGTAAGTCTCCTGGCACCACATTTCAGAAGAATAACATTAATTCTGGCACTTTTATTTAGATTAAGTAATGTTATTCTGCTGAAACCTCTAAGGATGTGGCATAGCTATCCTAATTTGGGCACTATTTAAGTTTTGACATGCTCAAATACCACTTTGTGAAAGTGAAACACCACAAAGTAATGCACATCTATGGATCTTACCTTAACACATATCTTATGGTGTGATTTCTGTTGATTTCCATCCCCTCTAATTTTAAAACAAATGAAAATGCAGGGTAAGTATCAGTATTTTAGTAGTCAGGAAGACAAACTACATTGTGGATGAATGATATTGCTGGTTCTGCAAGCACAACAGCTGCAATGCAAAGTATCTTGAGCAGAAGTGGATAAGGACTTTGTGGATAAGAACAATATTCTCATAGAATATTGCAGAATATTAGTGCTTGGGGTGCTGATGGAGACAATTATCAGACATTTTAAATTATGATCCAGTCACTTCCCCAAAAAGTCAGAGAAGACTCTAAACTCTGCAGTCTATCTTTAGACTTGAGTCTGCATCACCAGTGATGTTCACTATGCATTCACAAAACTGAAAATTCTCTTAAATGTGTGCATATAAAGATTACAAGTCACTGCATCACTTTTCATTTGTGTTCTGATCTCTCACAGATTCAGGTGGGGTGTTTCACCCTCCTCAGGGATCTTGTCTCTTTGTTCAAAGTTACTCAGATATCCTGATTCCCAGTCTTGTATCTAAAGCTAAATGCTTACCCATCTTTTTTCTTCCTTTGATATTAGGGAGACTTTGGAAACCTATTTTGATATTAGGGAGACTTTGGAAATCTACTTTCTGGCACATTACTGCATCTCCAACCTTCTCCAAGATGTTCAAACATAAATGCTGAGATCTTCCTTTTGTAGGAGAAGGAGCTGTCATCTTCTCTCAGATTTTTATCCCAAAATGTTTCAAGAGGTGATCTGAGTACTCTGTACAATAGCAACAGTGACTATCTTGTTCCTTTCTATTCTGTTTTAGTACAAAGAGTAAGGATCCATTCTGTTTCCAACACTAACCATTAGATATGTTCAAAGACTACAGAGATGAACACTGAACATTGGAAAGAATTGCCACAGATTTTACTGATTTAAAAGAGAGCTGTGCTGATCTTCATGTGAGGTTCCACAGTCAAACATGGAGAGCAGAAGTTGAAACAAGAAAGATTTTTGTTCCTTTCAGGAAAATATACCAATAACGACCCAGAGTCTTCTGCAAACTTTAAATACCATTTGTAAAATATCTGAATCATGCTTATAGTTGCTAAACAGTGTGAGAGAGAACACACATATGATCTTACATTTTCCAAGACTAAAGAAAAACGTGTGGTCAGAGCACACAAGTAAACTACAGCTGCTAACAGTCCTGGCTAAGAACTCTGCTGCAGTCTAAAATCACCATTTTTTGGTTAAAACAATAATCTGTATTTTGTTTCTTTGGATGATAATCATCAGAAACATGAATTTAGTACAGCAGATGAAATGTAAGATTCCCTGAGAGGGCTATTCATTCAGCCCAGGGTATTTTCTTAAAGGTATTTCAGGCTAATAACTTAAGTATTAGAATTTGAATGAATGCAGTATGAGAAAAAGGTCACATATGAGTATTTCCTGAGAGCATTATTTCTTCCTAACACTAAAGATTAGTAGCATATAAAAGTTGATATTTTATCCCCAACCAGTACAAAGCTGAGCTCTTAAAAGCCTTTTGGTGTCCTTGGTTGCACCACTAATCAGCTGGACTACATTGTCATGTCAAGAACATCTGCATAACTCTTTTACTAGTCTGGATTTAATTTGTTGATTCTTAAAGATTAATAAAGTGAGCTACTGCCTTCTGAACTGTCTCAAGTGGCCTTGTACATGGGTCATATGTTTATACTCAGTTATTTTTTAAAGGTTCAGAAAGACAAGCAACATGAATTGGATAACCACACAAAAGTGCAGTGAATGATGGTGGTTTCATTTTATCCTTAGGTTATGTATATTTGATTAAATAATCAGGAAAAGTAAGCAAGATATATTAATTCTTCATCTTGATGCACTGGCTTTACTCCAAAGGACACATTAAATGTCTTTAACACATTTACAAGCCCTTACAATAGTATTTACTCCAGTTTAAATAAATATAAGCAGCAGCAAATGAATATCTACAAAATACAACAGAAGTAATACATGCAACGTTTCAGGGAAGGAAACTTTCTTAAGAAAAATGAATCTTTTCTGACCAGATAGAGGTATATACTCTTACTACCTCCTAGTCTATGAATTCATAGACACCAGGGATTACCTATCCCTACCACAAAGACATCTACACCTGAGTCCTGAAGGACTTGATGTTGGAGGTCTTTTGCACTCCTAATGATTTTGATTCCAATCCACGTTAAAAAGCTAATTCTGACTCCCTTCAGAAGCCTCCTAACTATTTGCACCCCTCAACACTCCCCTTTCACTAACTGGCAGGACAGGATCTCCAGTTCCATAGATTTCATCCAGTCCTTCTCCCTGACCATGTCTGTAAAATCCCCTGCACAAAGTTACCCTGGCTGGCCTCTCCTCTAATTCTGACCCAAAGTTCTCCATCAGGGTGCTGTGCAGAACAGCTCCACACACCTGAGCTGCTCTTCCTCCTGAGGGTGAGGCTGTGCCCCTTGTGCTCCTTGCCTGCCTTTCCTGCAGAGCCTCTCTCTGTCCTTCAGCAAGGACAGATCTCCAGGCAAGCCAGCCATCCTAAATAATCCAGTTCTGCAGCCACATCAGGAGATCTTGTTCCTTATTTCCCAGGCTGTACGAGTCTCTGAACAGACATTCCTATTCCCATTTTTGACCAGGTTCACCCCTCCCAAGACTTTTATTACTCCGTTTCATGCACTCACTACCTTATTCAATTCTACTGGATCCTAGGAAGGCAGGACTGATGCAAGACTGACTAGAACATTTCATCCTAAGAAGTACATATGTACCATCATGAGCAGACTTGAAAAAAAAAGTTTGGGATAAAAACAAGTATAAGACTTTCTGATATGTAAAAAACTAAAGAACAGCAGAATAGAAGTAAAAATTATTAATTCCACCTGAGCACTTTGTCTTTGAAGCTGCAGATTTCTTTCATTTAAGCTTAGTCTCAGGCCAATCTCTTTTAAATGAGATCCAAAGCTGCAATGAAAGTCATCTTTGGTCACTCAGAAAAAATATTTTCTGCTGCAGAAGTTCTGGTTGTGTATCAGTTCCACCTTTGTCAGCATTTTCTGATCTCTGCTGTGCTATAGGTTATGGGTGTTCTGCTGTTCTGGACCCACCTCTACACTCCAGACTTCCTCCTCCTCCAGCCTGGTTGTTGTCTGGGAAAAGCCAGTCCCAGCCTTCCTCCAGAGGGTTTCCCACTGGGAAGCTCCACAAGCAGAGGGAAATGGTGAAACTGCCACCCTGGCACTGAGCCATACCCACTTCAAAGAGCAAAAAGTGCATCCAGTAACTGCAGCCAAGAGCTGTAAAACCCCTCATGGGTGCTCTAGAAAGAATCAGGTTTATTCTCTCATACCTCTCTCTGACACACTTAGTGAGCACATATACCTGTGTGGAGGACTCCTGAAAATCCCTCATCCCTCAGAGCACCACTGCACAGCTCCTTGCTTTTAATGGGATTCCAGCTGTGTAGGACTGAAGCATCCCCTGCCACTAACATGGATTTACACTATAACAGTGGATCAGAATTTGCCCTGAGAACCTATTTAAAAGAATAAATGTATATAGTTTGATATTTAATAAAAATAATATGTTGATTTGACAGACATACTGAGAGAGAGTGACAGAAGGCAAAAAAGCAGCAGCAAGGACCACGTAGACCAACTTTTTTTTAAATAATAGAATTAAGTTCATAGTTTAATTCCTAGCTAAGCAATACATCATCCTATTTCTCTTCAAAGATCCCTAAGGTTCTGGATTGAAAAGATTTGAGGATTGTACCCCAGACAGTACAGATAAGCTTTTATCAGATAAGCACATACCACAAAAACCATGAGAGCATATGGATACTCTATTTTTAGAGGAGAAATACACAGCTTCACATGGAAGCTGTATACAACTAAATCAGATTTAAATATATATCCTAAGAAAATAATGCTGATGGAGACACCTGTGTACATTCAGCATAGTCATACCCACATGGATCTGAATTCACCTCTCACAGCAGAATTACCCTCCAGTTCCACTTTCTGGTTGTTTTCAGATCTGGCACACCCTGTGTCTTAGATGAGTATCTTGAGACAAGGATCTCTGCTGAGCCATCTCTAATACAAGTAAAAGCTTATAAAAGCAGTAAGTGTCTCCCTGGGAATGAAAACAAGACAGATGTCACCCACCTTTCCACTAAAACCATCTGTCTGCAACTATCTTTTCCCACATCTTTTCTGTTTCTTGCAATTTTCCTTGGCCATCTCCAGGAACAGAAACACTTCTTCAGGACAGATGACGAGGCATTTGAATGAAGTTCCTGAGGATTTCCTCTGTGAAATTGAGTCAGAAATAAGAGCAGCTGATGGCAATCTTAGCTAAATCAATACAACATGTTTTCCCACGGCGTTTTTAAATGGTGTTTGTATTTAAGTCACAACTGTCCCAGAAGTACTGAGGCATTTAAAGCACATCCATTCTAGCACCTCGTTCTACCTGCCAGTCATAACTACAATAAGTTTTAGGACAAACCCCATTCTGATAAGATTTCTTGCCATTTTTCATGTATGACTGAGTAATTTCAGAGATGTTACACAGAAATACACAGACCACAGATTCAAAAATCAAGCAACATTAGTGTTAAGTAACCACCAAAGCAAGATAACAAACTTCAAGGCAATAAAATCCTGTAATTTAGGAATATTCACCAAGACCTCTTGAGGAAAGAAACACCATTTTTGGCAAAGAGAGGCAAGCAAAAAAGCGAGAGCTGCACACACTGATGGATAATTTGAAATCTTTTATAAAGAGCAACACTTAGAATTCAACTGTTGCACCCAGCCAGGGATCTGTTTCTCTACATCTCTTGCCATAGTCATTCATACAGCAGCTGCTGCAAAACTTTGCTAATAAACCTCATGGCTTCACACAAGACTATTCACAGGTCAGAACCATCTTTTCATAATCAGGAGCCTGCTTGAGTCTTTCCCCAGATAATTGGGCTAGCATTTCAGAAGCCAAACATACTGAAGGGTAGAGTCCCTTAAAAAAAACAGGGGCTATTAGAAAAGCTAGAGGAAAGGTGAGGCACTATATTCCTACCTGAATAATGCTCTGTAACACAACCTGAGAGGTCTGTCCTGTTCCACTGGTCCTGCCTTGAGGCTGAAATGTGTCACACAGATGTCTTTAGGCAGTGCTGCCAGAGCTCTGACTACACCAGCAGGCTCTGAGAGCCCCGTGCAGCCTTGGCTGGCACCTCCACACACCCACAAGCTCCATTTGTCCAGGCACTGAATTTAAGCTCAGCACTTGGTTCCAGTGTTTGTTTGAGCTTCACTGTGTGTGTTATACTCAATTCTGTGCTGATCTGACCCTGCTTGCCTGCTTTTTTGATTTGATCTCAGACCTGTCTGATGGCTGGGGGCTTTCTTCTGAACCACCAGCTTGTTGCAAGCCCTGATTGTTCAGTGGATCTGTTCCTCTTGTTCAGGTACTTAAATGATATTTAATTCAGCTTCTATAGGATATAGCACAGTAAATAGAAAACACTATAGGTATCTCTTAGCTGCTGGTGGTTTAGATGTTCCAGATTCTCTCTGCCATGATCTCTTCCCCATGGCTGGTGCAGAACTGCAATCAGCTGTCAGGATGTTTGATGTTGCTAAATTCCTGCAAGAGATGCTGGTAGGAAAAAAAAAGGTGTGGGGGAGGCCTTGAGCAACCAGGTCTGGTGAAATGTTCCCTGACCATGGAGGGGTGTGGGAACCTGGTTATCTTTAAGGTCCCTTCAAAGCCGAACCATTCTGTGGTTCTGTGAAATGACCCTCTACTTCTGCCCCTGTTTTGTTCAGTTTTTACAGCTGGTACGAGGAATCTGTGAGAGGCAAAGACAGTCTCTCCCACTGGAACTTTCAGTATTATAACTGGTTTTTTTTTCTATTCTTATTCCTAAAGAGAGCACATGTTCGAGATCCTCTGACCTTACTTCCATAAATCCACAGGTGTCATTAGGTCTACAAGCTCCAAGCTGTTTTCTTGCAGTAAGATACAGATTCTTAAGCAAAAGTTAAAATATATCTGCTTAAATACATATTTGCATCTTGTGTGTGAATAGGGAAGCAGTGCTGTGCTGAAACCATTCAGAGTTCTGTAATCAGTACTGATATTAATCTGCCAGAATTTAAAAGTGAATATACTTGAACCTGTCTGTAATTCTAACATGTCAAAAGAGGACTAATCATTTGCAGCATGGTTCTTTAAAATCAGACAGAAGTAAAACATATTATTAACTACAGAAATATCTGCTAGATAAAAACATCTAATAAAAAACTCAATAAGGAAAAGTCTTTATTGTATTTCTCCTTCCAGGTTTGCTCAGTTCAGTAGCTTGCTTTGGATGGGGGGGAAACAAATTTTTCACAGCTCTTTTTGAGACCTAGAAGAGTTTTATTTTTCATTAATTTATTTACTAGACTTTAAGGTGAATCCTATGAATTTTTTACTATAGATTTTTTTACTATGAATTTTTTAAATAGATTTGAGACACTGGAAATCAGGGCAGGAATATAAACTTACATCAAGTTACGTGTTTGTGCTCCCAGAAAAATGAGCAATGTCCATCATCAGAATAATAAAATCTCAAAAACAGTTTTTCCTTTGAACAGAGCAGGGAAACTTGGACGATCAAGAGTATAAAACAAAAAAATGAGTATTTGTTGGTTGAAGATACTGGATCCCCAAACTCAGGTCAAGAAATTTGTAAATCCCTGCTTGGTGTGAGTATCACACTGAGCATCTTTTGTGGCTGTTTCTGTGATTCAATTAATTGTTAACTGTTGTCAGCAGCCTGTTATGAAGGCACTTATAAAATGCCTACTAAATTGGGGGAGGTGGAATCCCCATATGGATCAGTATATTCAAATCTATCTATTTACTTATCTTGTGAATTCCTCACATTTGAATACTGTGCTCACTGAGGAGTGAAAAATAAATATTTATGAAAACACAGGGTTTTCAACAAAGCTATTTTCTTGAGAAATTAGTTTTGTTTCTTGTGCTGAAGTTCTGATCCTTTTAATGGTTTATTCAGCAAGAACTCAATGCAGACTTTTGCACCCAAGTTTGCACAGTGATATTTGATACATAAAAATAATTGGCTATGAGAATTATTTAGGACCCATATTTTAATTATTGGTGCTTCTGTGACTTCTTTTGTCTCTAAGTGTTTTTATACTCACCACATTTAATTTCATCCTGCTTTTCCTTGAATCTTTTGATGTCATGCCAGTGGTTTGTGTTAGTGCTGTTTCACATAACTGAGCTAAGGATGATATCTGAGTGTTCTTAGGTGATCACCTTAAATATCTCCAGCAACTGCTGAGGTAACAGCAAAATAACTTCCATGACATTGCTTTTCTGGTGTAAAAGTGAAAAGATATCCAAGAAATTGATTTAAAGCTTTTAAAGAAGTGTTGTTGGGTTTTGTGTTTACTAACAATTAAAGGAATAAGCAAGGGCTTTTTGCCAGGTTTCTGTATATCTTCAAACATTTAATATGAGATTGTCAATATTCCCTCCCAGGTGCCCATTTCCACAAGGATTCTCTGCTCCTTAAACACAGAAGGGAAAGAGAAGATGTTTTTAGTAAGAATTAGCAGTTTTGTTCTCTGAAACAGGCAAGAAAACATGTCTGAGATCCAGAACTTTGGATAGGGTTTTAAATGCCAACCAATTAATTTGAGGGTGATAAAACTTGTGGTATTATTTTACTTTGTTCAGCAGTGGGAGGGGGTTATAATCCCACCAGATTCTGTGGAGATCTTTTAACACCAAATGTGAAAAAGTTTAAGAAATTTGACTGTTTGCTGAGATTTGTAAGTTCCAAAACTTTCTAGTGTCCTGTAGCCCTCAATCAGCTGATGCAAAGGTAGGTGAATAATACATGCAGAGAGTAAGAATTAGATATTCTACTTTACTAACAATAAAAGGAAAATAAAATATCTATTCTATTTCTAACACCACTTCACACAACATTTTAATGAAGTTAAAGATATAGAAACCAGTTATGGACTGAAAACAAGTTATTTTCAGGGGTAAGGAAACAATGGCCCATAATATTATAACCATCAGCCAAAATTCCCAGTTTCTAGGCAACTGACACAGGTTACAGGACCATGTGATTGGTAGAGTTTATTTTATGTTTGAGATGAACTCAGAAAATCTGATACAAAGCAGTGCAGAAGTGACTTTAACAGCCTTGCCAGCTCACGTAGGCAGAAAGCTGAAGCTACTGGCAGTGCTTCCTCGAAACTCAGGACAAGCTGAACAAAGGGACCTACTTGTCTGCAGTGCCAGGGGAAGACTCACAAGCCATGGCAGGAATATAAATTTTATGTGAGAAAACAGTAAGATGCACGTAAGTGATGCAGGTGGCAGAATAACTCAAGAGTGACTCTGAGTGTAATAATGGGTGTTAAGGAAAAGCTGTAAGGATCCAAGGCTGCTGCAGGAAGATCCTTGAGCAGCAGCTATGACAGCCAGAGATGAGTTTAAATAAGAAGCTCTCACCTGCCAGTGAAAACCTTTCCCCTTGGACTCGGGAAGAAGTGATGACAGGAGAGGCAGAGATAACAGAGGAAATGAATGAATTTGTCCTGGAATTGTGAGACTCATTCTATCAGAGAAGGGGTAGAGTTGTCAGTAGAGTCAGTGCATTCAGGCTTAGATGAGCTTGGAGGTGTAATTTGTAACATCTGTACCAATCTTCTCACCGGTTTCTTGACGAAATCTATTGCTCCTGGCAATGGCACACAAAGCAATTATTTCTTAATGAATAAAGTTTCTCTTTAAAAGACTGATAAAATACAGTGTAGGCAACCCTAGACCAATCCACCTCTGTCAGTGAGAAATCATCAGTAGCACAGCTCTTCCATGGAAAATTAAATCATTCTACTTTTAGCTATTATGAATGTTTTTCACCTATGGATCCCTGTTCAGATTTTTGTCATCAGGTTATTCTCTATAACCACATAATAACCTTCTGGGAAAGGATAAAAAACAAATATTATTTTCTAATTACAGTTCCAAGAATTGTTGTCATGAATGAGTGATGACTTGGCTTTAGGTAAACTCTTCAGATTCCTTCTGATTTACTGGGCATAAATTCAGCTTCTTCACAAACTGACCCCAATGTTCTGTACCCCAAGCCTTGGGCAGTACCCTCTGAGCAAGAATTTGGATTTGGGGTTTTTGTTTTATTCCTCTCTTTCAACCAAGATTGTTGGGCTGTAGGGAACAGCATTCATATAGGGAGTATATCAAGAAAATAGGAAAAGATGGAAGGATGGAAGGATGGAAGGATGGAAAGCATTGACTTTTATTACAAGACATTGGAGGTAATTTAAATAGTAGTTGACTTCCAGAATAGAATCTGTATATATTGGACAGCTTCTATTCAAAGTACATTAATTCAAAGCTAATACTAATGTATAAATTACACCTTAGCAAATTAAAAACCTCCACATCTTCTTTCAGTGATATAAGCATGGGTTTATACACTCACCAATAAATGATTTTTGAGTATCTCTCAGCTGCCAGTCCTTCAGTTCTCAAGAATCCTCTTGAATCCTCGAGTCTAAAAAAAAAGTTAAGCAGTTCTGCCTCAGTTGCTGTAGCTGTCAGGATAGTTCAGAACAGGCATATTTCACACTAAAATTAGAATTATTCAATGCTATTTGCTCCTACTTTGAAATGGAAGTAAGATACACTTTGCAAATGATTACCTGCAGTAAAAAGTATTAATCCAAATTCATCTGAAGAGGGGGACAGAGTTCCATTAGCCAAGCTCACAGAAAGGCATTTCACAGCCTCTGAGATGGTTCTAAGCATTTGTGGAA
Organism: Parus major; assembly: GCF_001522545.3. Lineage (NCBI taxonomy): Eukaryota > Metazoa > Chordata > Aves > Passeriformes > Paridae > Parus > Parus major. The sequence goes on from NC_031771.1 coordinate 64,580,965, forward strand.
ATCAAAGTCAGTCAAGCCCAAAGCAGAACAGCTTGGTCTCATCCTGCCAAGCACACATACGTGGAGGGTTTATGCAGATTAATGTGTCATTTCTGGAACCCATGTTCCATGGGTGCTATAATGCTTCTCTACTCAGCAAGCATTCTGCAGCTTTTAATCAAGTTTCCAATCAATTCAGCATCAAAAAACGATGGGTTAACATCTGTGATTTTAAACTCCTTCCCCATAAAATGAGCTGTGCTCTATAATGTAGGTTCTAATCTGCTTCATCTTCATTGGAGATGTTCAAGCCAGGAGGAGCTGTGACTAAACTTCAGGAGTCTCTGTTGTCTAATGAGGGGCTGGAACTAACCCCAGAACACTTTTAGTCTCTTCAGAGACAGCACTGGCCCTCCACAACAGAAACTGCAGGTCCAGTATTACCACAGGACATAAAATTAGTTTTTCTCTTCTCACATTGTCTGGTCTGTGTCTGCACCAAGGGTATTGAGAAAGATACATTTATTTCCCATCTGGATTACTCTCATGCATTTCATTTCTGGTCATTTATAATCCAAGGTAAAATTTAATGTGTTGACTAAACATCCTGTAATATTAACACATTGCAGCTGAGCAGCATGAGCTACAGTTCAGTATCTAGTGCTGAACACCTGAAAGAGTGAGAGAAAGAAACATATTTCACAATTTAGGTTCTAGTTTATGTTCCTTACTGCATTTTTCTTCTCTGGCTTTTTGAGAAATAGAGTTTATTACCACAGAAGAATGTGATTCCTGCATGGTCAGCATCCTGTGAACTGTAGGAGAAGATCAGCTATCTCAAGATGACGTATGTTTTCCTCCTGCACTTCGGAGAATTTCAGCTTTTTGTGCGTATCAGCTGGAAGTGAAAATGCTGAAAATCCCAAAGGGGGCAATAATTCCTGATTTTATCTTTGGCCAAGTCAATTACAGTGTGGAGGACAACCAACAGCTTGGTAAGTGTAAGTTTTTAGAGGAGCTGCACATCTAGGAGGTTGCTGTCACTTCTCTGTGGATGTGTCCCACATTCACAGGCTTGATGAGGAAGCATGTAGGTTTGACATGTACACTGGAAGATTTTTACTCAGGAAACTAACTAAAATTACTCAGGCTCACTGAATTTATAAAGGCAACCTTTCCCCAAGTTATCTTTTTTACCCCTTTGTTATCAGAGGGAGAGAGTCTGAGCATTCTAAATTTAGTGAGACATCCACCATGCATTAATATAAAATTACTACTGAATTATTCAGAGCAGAATTGACAATGTGTGATAACAACAATTATTATGATCACCCTGGTCTCCCCTTAAAGTCTTTTGCAGCCAGTCTTCCATCTCCAGAAAAGCTTTTCTTAAGCAGACAAACAACATTTCTGCAAGTTCAGAAACATGACAGACTTTTTCTTTCTTTCATGTTGTCTCTTCTTCCCAAAGTTGGGATAGAGTCAGAAAAGGTATTTCTCATTGGAAACCTTGTCTAATAGAGGTCTTTGAATTACTTCTCGCATCAAGGTCTGTAATGATAATGGTATCATTTGTAAGAAACTTTTTAAGGAAGTTTGTGAGAACTTTACTGTTCATCAGCAAGTAAATAGATTAGAGCATGAAAAAAATCTCACTTATTTTGTCAGATTCCATCTTGAAAAAAAGCACTTTTTGAACATATTCTGGCTTTTCAGAGGTGAAAGGTACAGGTATATGGTTTTGATTATTAACCAATTTGTTACATTGTTACATTTATTACATTGTCTGCTGTAAAAAAGCACATGGATATTAAAGAAATAAAAGCATTGAGAGAGTAAAACAGGTATTCTCACAGATTATACTTGAATTAGAATTTTTTTTTTTTTTTTAAATTCAAACAGTGGTATTAAGAATAAAAGAAAAACTGGAGAAGCATATGCCTCCTCTGTGGTGTAATCGCAAAGATACCTCAAGTCCATCTAAAAATACAGCACAACTGTGTGAAATCTGAGTATAAGTTTATACAATTAAGTCATTACTTGATTTAAAAAAAGGTTTAAGGGCCGTGGAAAATGACAGAATGATAGTCACATTTCACAAACTCAATCTTTCAGATAATCTCTTATTGTTCATTTACTTTTCCCTTCAATTTACATGCACTGGTAAAAATAAATGGGTTTTCCTTAAAAAAGCAATCTGAGTGGATCCTTTTATTTTTTTTTTTTTTTTTTCAGAATCTTGTTCTTTCTCTCAAGGTATTCTTATAACCTGCAATACAGGTTATAAACACAATTTAAAGACAAAATTAAATGTATTAGCAGTTAAAGTCCATCTCATGCTTAGCTAAGAAATATGGAGCAGACGGGTTGAGATTTTCCAGCACTGAAAATTCAGATTGTGAAATGAGCTTTCCAGATGGTCACTACACATTTATTTTGGTCATTTGTATGTAATGACAATACCCATTTCATAGTGATGGTTTGGAGCTAAAAAAAGAACACATTCATTTGCTGTATATAATCTAATCACCGAGACTGACATGTTTTCAGAAAAGCTGTTAACAATACAAGAGATTTATCCCATACAGTCAAAATGAATGGTATTTCTGTGTGAATAAGAAAATATTGAAACTAATGCAGGGAAAAGTCTTGGGATATGAATTGGAGCAGTGACAGATTTATGCAAGATCATCTGTCAGGCCCGTGTAGAAGCTCAAAATTTTGTGGCTGCCAAGGTCTTGTGTTTCCATACCTGCTTGAGAGATCTGCTTTCATTGGCAACTTAATCTGCCCAGATGAGTTCAGTGAGTCCTAATTAATGATGTCCTGGGACCTAAATATAGCAAACTCCTCTACAGCCAGTCCATTTAAATGGCACATCATGTGTGTCATGTTCCAAGCATGGTACAGACAGCAAAGGCTACCAGGGACACTTCTCCTAAACCAAAGTGTTGGTGTTACTTCCACCTTGTGGCTTCTTCAAATCTCTGCTGTCTGTAACAAAGAATCTCAGAATGGATTGGGTTGGAAGGTGCCTTAAAGGTCACCTCATTCCACCCCCCTTGCCCTGGGGACACCTCCCACTAGGTCAGGCTGATGTGAGTGGCCCCCACTCTGCTCAGAGATGCCATAAAAAATGATTTCTCTATGGAAACACCTCTGTTTTCCTCAAAGATCTCTTTACTACATCGACACTCATCAGATCCATGCCTTTAATTCTCATTTATTGTGAGTTTTGTGCATGATGTCAGCGAGAACATTATATTTGCAGATTCCTGAATCTACCAGAAGCACTGAAATTCAAAATATAAGGCATCATTTAGAAGCTACTGAAAGATAAATGCAATTAGGTAAAATTGTAACATAGACCTTGGTTCTCATAAGCTCCTTATTAAGCTCCTTATAAACAACCAACAAACCAACCAAATAAATAAATAAATTCATTTTTCATTTATTTGCCTACCAAATATATTTATTTGTTGGTTTGTTTTTTTTGTTGTTTTATTTTTTTTTTATGTCTTGCTAACATAACAATTAAAGAATATTTTTACTCCAAATTTTTAAGCCAATATGGAATAGTTTAGCAATTACGTTTAAATGAAAAATTACAGGACACAAAGGGAGTTTATTTTCCTCTCTTCTAAACTACAAGAAAACAGGAAAGTCAACACTGGCAATGAAACTTTCCTACAGTACTGAATCTTAATCCTTTTTCTGTTTCATTCTTCAGATCTTTTTTCACACTGGATTGTGAGGGAAAGATAATCGATTCAAATAAACTTCAAAATGATTGGCCATATTTCATTTTCACACATTATTTAAAATATTTTAATTTAATGGATGGAACTGAAAAAAACAAACTCTATTTTTGTTTTTTTAATAAGAAAACTGAAAGGGCAGAAAACAGAATTATTTGCTCAAAGCCATACAAACTGATATTGATAGAGTCAGGAGTGAAATCCATGTCTCGTGGTTGTTATTCTGATGCAGCAGTGACTGGATTATGTTGGGTTTTTTTTTATTTCTCCTTAGTGGAGATGCTGTTCTGCAGTCTGACCTCTGGAGCCAATACAGACACAAGTGTGGCATTTGTTAATCTAAAGACTCTCAAGAGAGGAGGAAAATGTGACAGCAGGTATTGGACAGAGTGCAGGCAAACACACCACAAATAGAGACACAGGTTTTATGTGGGGTTATAGAAGCTATTTTAAGTAAATCTGGCTGAGTCATTACCTTCATTATTCACACAGAGAAGAGGATGTCCAAACTGAAGGAATTAGGACAATGCACCTCTCTGGAGAAGGTTTGCCTTCAGATTTCCCACGTTATCTAATATACATTTTATTTGCTGTAAACAGAGAAGACTGATGTAGCCAAAACAGAGGACTGTGACAATTTCAAACTAAAAATTCATTAGTCAGATAAAAAAAAAAATGTCAGCTGGCCTTGAACCCAGATATAAACACACTAAAATAGTCTAACAGCACACCAACAACACCTGACCTTTTTGTAATGCTGTTCCAGCATCTGAGCAATGTGATGACTGAAGGTGTAAAACTTGAAGACACACACTTGATAAAAAATCTGCCAAATAAAGAATAAGGTAAGCACAAAGTGGCCAAGCCATCCTGCCCAATACACATAAAGGAGAACTGGCAATATTGAGAGCAAGGTTAGCACTGACAGGAGCAGGGAAGGTTCCCCAGCTCTGTCTGGGCAGACTGGAATAGACAAGTAGTATAAAAAAACAGGTATGGAAAGGAAAGACAAAATACCACAGAAAGACCAAAACAAAACCATAAAAATAAAACCAAGAGGAAATGGTTTGATTGTCATCCAAAAGATTTCAGGCAACATATGTGGACAGATTTCTTGACCACATTTTTTAAAAAAAAATCTGTAGAAGCTATGGTTTATTTGGAGTCCCAGCAATGAAATACAATGTCCTTCATAAAGACAGGTGATGTTTTAAGCCATGTCTTGCTGAGCTGTGGTGTTATAAATCCTTCTGATCATTACTGCAAATGTTCTGGGCAGTCACTCCATGAGGTTGTGTCAGCATCAGATTCCCTGCTGAGTCAACCTAAAGGAAATGCTTACCTGTCCCTACAGCTGGATCTCATAAATAATGTGTTTCTCTTTTTTCCTTTAAAACAAATGAAAGAGCTGTGGCAAGTGATTTTGTATATGTGTAGTTTATCATATAAAATTTCTAGAAGACTTCAAGTGATGGATAAGAGGTTCACAAGAGTTTTATTAGTTGGGAACATCAATCTTGGTAGCAGAGCAGGAGCTGGCTTCACTAAATGTTCCTTGTTGTATAGAGGCTCTCTGCAAACCCCTGTACTGCCCTTAGCTCTCTCTGGTTATTTCATGCTCTGAGTAACTGGTGTTAAAAATGCATCCTGCCCAAAGACAGGAAGGGGTTCTGTTACAAAATCAGCAGTGACTAGTAAATTAATAAACCAAGGTTAAGGTACATTTTTTTTCTAGGCATTTAGGTTACTTTCACCTCTATAGATTGCAAACAGTTTAAAATAATTTTATCCATGGCACTGTTTCAAAGTTACCTGAAGTCAATTAGAATCTGCTTTTTATTTACACAGGCTTAGGTTCATCTATACAGGAATGACCCCCTGCCATCTTACAAGAGAGATCAAAAATTACTTGGACCATGAAAGTGGATGAGCCTCTTGACTTTTTACCTGGTGGAAGATATATTTTCTTTATTTAAACATTCCAGTTTAATTGTCTCTTGTTTTCTTTGTTCCTTCTTCACACAAACAAAACACACACTTATCACCTGGGCTTATCAGCTGGCAAAACTGTGTTTTCTTTTATCACATTGATTATGGTCATAAAGCACCTTTATAAATATACATCAATGCTGGTTTATGCACTGTTTTTTCACTGTCAAAATACTGTTACATTAACGATATCTCCAATCTATATTTTGTTTTAAAATGTACAACAAAAGTCTGACAGTAACACATCATTGCAATGGAAAAAAAAATCATCCATTTGTCTTTGGTTCATTGACCATCTCTAAATTTGACCAGGTAATTCAATCAGTGATATTACTTTTTCCTATTTGAATCTTTGACTCCCTGTGCAATTTCTCTTTCTGTAGGTGTCTGATTCAGATATTATACGAGTGTCTGTGATTTAGAAGCTCAATGACTTGATACACAAAGAAGACTAAATGTTCCCTTTGAGTAGCCAGCAGAATTTACAGAAGTAGCTTAATAAATAATTGTTAAAGTCCTGCTGAGAAACAACAAACTTCCTGGAGAGACAATGCTGATCACATGAAATCTGAAGTGGAAAAAAAAGAAATCCATTCATTCATCCATCCATCCATCCATCCATCCAAGAAAGGAACAAGTCACTGCAATTTTTACTGTTGTTGCCATTCTGACAACACCTCCAGTGACATGCAGGTGTGATGCATTTGCACACCTTGATGGAAGCAGGTTATGGCTATGTGTTCTTTTTTATTAAATTTCTTTATGAGGGAACGATATTATGTACTGTATGCAGTGTTTCTGAGTATATAAAAGGAGAAAACATAATGTATTTTCCTCAGAGAATAGGATTTATGTGCTGCAAATGCCTGATATGAAGGAATGGCTTTGTGAGGGATTACTGTCAATACTGCCTGTTTATGAATCAAAACCTATTCAGCAATCATAAGCAGCTGGAAGCTGAACATCTGGGCCAAGAGTCAGCAGAAAATTTTGCTACCTCTGGATATTGTCTTTGTAGGGGATCAGTTTATCTAGGTTGAAATACGGGCCAGCTGTGAAAAGCCAAATGGAGAAATAAACTTCCCTCAGTGGAGCAAGGACAGCAAAGCCAGAACAAATGGAAATAACAGAATCTGCTCCTCAAGAACTATTCCTGTCCCATAAACAGTGTGCACAGGTAGACAGAGCAAGAAGAGCTGGCACTTCTCCTCTGTGGGATCCACCAGGGTCTTATGGGCACAAAGAAATGGAAAACAACTTCCTCAGGCAATGGGGACATGAAGAAATGGAAAACAACTTCCTCAGGCAATGGTCTGTAGCTGTGGGGTTTATCCTCCCCTAGTCCAGACTCACACTGGGATTTTAGGAAACTGCAGAGGAGGCATCCAGCTGTGCTTGCAGAAGGAGAATGTGACTGAGTGGGTTTGGTCAGCAGATAATTTACTGGGAATACAAAGCTCTCCCCTAATTTCTAATATGTATGCTAAGGAGTTCAAGGTTCTCTCCAGGCTGTACAGGGATGTGCCTCTTTTCTCTCTGTAAAAATGTGCAACAATCTAATTTCAAGCTTTTCTGTTAGAATTTTATGTGCTTTCAATTAGACCTTTTAAAGGAGGTATAACAGAGATCTTAGGCAGTAATTAATCCTTCCTTTTACTTTTAAAAAATGACTGTGACAAAAGGCTGCAATTTTAATGAGTGCTGGACACTGGGTGGGGAAGTGGGATGTCTCCAGGACCAGGACTAACTTCTAGAATCTGATCTTGTCTCCACCATCACAGCCTCTGTCTGATCAAGGTTATCTACTAAAACCAAGATCTTGATTTTGGCAGCAGAGAACTTCATTTGACAGGCCTAAAACACTAAAACTGACATTTTTGCATGCTAAATGTCCACGCTAGGCTAAAAATATTTTGCAAGATTTCAGCCAAGACAGCCCATTTTACCACTAATCATTTGAAAGTTAGGCTATCAAAGCATATTTCATCCTGAGGATAGCAGGTAGAGAATAAAAAAGCACATGGATCTACACAGTGAAGGCAACTCTCCCTACTGACCCCTCCTGAGGGCATGACTGTTTCTCCACATAATGCAATTTTTATTTTCAGTTTACTTAGTGGAAAATGGCTGTAGGAAAAATATAGGAACAAAATACAACATAAATTTTAATGTTCCTTAGCTTTTGTGCACTCAGCTTTGCAACCTTATTTCAGGAAATTAATGGAATTGTTCTGAGGTGTGATTATTTATTTGTAATAAGGTTGTGCAAGACTTTATAAATTGCAATGTTAGTAAACAAGACTTACATTCCCTGGCCTGGGAAAAACAGGCTTTTATATTAACAGCCAGTGCTGCAACATTTTGTTGTTTCTTCATGTTCATGAAGTCATTTTTCTTTACAGCCACTACAACAGCAAATGGTTCTGTCATTAAGCTCTTCACAGAAATTTACTGTGATTTTATTGAAATGGAAAAGAGACAATGCTTTGAGACTTTAAAGGATTTCTTAATACACTTCACTAATTTCTGCTTTATTTGAAAACTGCTCATCAATATTACTGCAGCTTCCCCTGCCTAAAAGAATTCCTGTTATTGCCACCTCTCTGTCCCCAGCCATAGAATGGGTCTGCTGGCTTGTCAGATTGAATCTCTAAAAAGCAGCAAAGTTATCAAAATCTGTCAAAAATATATGTGTATTAATATCTGTTTTACCCCATGAAGACAAGGAATGGAGTATGAAGAGCATGGCTGAATAGTCTAATGAAATTTTAATGGAACTTCAATAACATTTATTGGATCTGTATTTGCCACAAAGTTTACTTCTTTCCTTATATCAAAAATTGTTGTTGTTTAAGAGAATTCTGCCATACCATCACACTACCCAGAGCAATTCAAGTGCATAGGCCACAGCCTCTGCAATTTTACCTCTCTCCAAGGGAAAATAAAAGAACAAAACTGCCACATAATATGTGATAAGAGGAAAAACACAAATAGAATTGTACACACTGCTACTACTACTGGAATTTCATGTTCTGGGAGGACAGTGGGATGACCACAGTGAAGGAAAAAAAATAGGTTAGTGTGGTCAATCTATTTTTTGTTAGCATGACTTATTTCCAGTTGTATTTCTATTACACAGAGAGTTTTCAGCTATGGATCATTATTTTATGCCACACCTGGATATTTCTGCCTCAAGTAACTTCTTGTCTAAATCCATGAAGAGCTCACAGGAAAGGTAATAAAAATTGGAAACAGAAGGCACAGAGTATCAACAACTAATGATCAAAAGAGTCAAAATTAGGCTCTGTACCAGCCCACAGGAAGAAAACATTCCTTTACCAAAAATCCAATGTGGTTTGGTGCCTCAAATAAGATCAACAAGATCAACATCAGTTCCCACACTGAATCACTAAAACTTTCTCTCTAAATATGTTTTTTTAAAAAAATTAAAGCCTAAATAGCCACCTACTTTCTTTCATGTTTTACAACATCTTTGCAATAAAATAGTATCTCTGTGCTATACTCTCACAAATAAAGGGCAGAAAGACTGAGATTTTGCAATATTTCATGCAAGTACAGAATTAAACAACTTTTTATATCGAAACAAATTCTTGAAATTGAAAATTTAAAAAAAAAGAGTCACATCCTTTGTATTTCAGGTCCTTCTGGCATCCTCTGATCTTAGTTTAGTGAAAAGGAAAAATATTATAATGAAAGATTATTTGGATGCCTTGTTCTTACAACTTCTATCTTCACTCTGCTTGATTTATTCTATCCTATAAAAGGAAACAATTTCAAAGAAGAAAAAAAACTAAAAACCACATTACCAACCAAAAAAAAATAGGTTGAAAGAACGGAGATTCTAAAGAATCTATTCAAAGAAAGCAGAAGTTCAAAGAAGAAATGTTGTGTTGTCAGATGGAAAGGAGCAAAGAGATTGAGATGACTCTTCACAGAAAGGGGTTTTGGATCAGAACATTGTCATTAGTAACCTTACTGCAGTTCAATAATCAATGCCAAAACCAGCAGTTAAGTAGAGAATAATGACAATGGTTAAAGAAAGTTTTTGTGACAAAAATTATATTGGACTTGCCTTTTACTGCTGAACCTGGAGAGTTGCATCAGGTTTCCCAAAAACTTCTTCTGCTGGCACTCCCTGAAATATGGATCAGCAGTTTCCATGTCCATGGGGTGATGATGACTGCCAGGAGATTGAGGAAAAATTGTTCCTGCCCCAGCCACAGGTGTGTGTGATTTTCATCCATGACTGGAGGAACCTGGGCAGCTTTTTCTAATGCCAAAGGCACATCCAAATGGGACAGGCCAGACTTCCTAACAGAATTTATTTTGTGAGAATAGGAATTTAGATCTAAGAAACAGCTGAGTCACAGGACCTCTAAAATAGCTTGAATTCTAGTGAGAGTGCTTCCCTCACCTTTGTGAGGCCTCAGCTTGGTAGCCCACTTCTGACACTGCCAAGTACAAGGAACAAAGCACAGATTGGTGTGCTTGGAGTTTCATTCCCTCTTAGGCAGTCTCAGAAATAATACATGAAAATGTGTGCAGAGCTTTCAGCAAATCCTAATATAAATCTGTTACGTGAAAGAACAAGAGGTTTGAGGGAAGCTGAGGTTTTCTCTGCTCTTTCTTTGCCTTTTTCACACAACTGGGTTGGGAATCAAATAACCCAAGGTGGGCCAATTCTAACGTAACCTCTCACAAATCATCCTGTAGATTCATTAGAGCAGCTATGAGGGAGAGGGGCTGAGTGACTTTACCTCAAAAGCAAGATAGTCCAAGCTTTTATAAATGAGAACTGTCTTTCTGTGTCAGAACAATCAGGGTTCCATCCCTCCTGCCTGAAATCACAGGAGTTCAAGGAGATGCACTATTTTGGCAGGATTTATGTATTCAGCACAGACATATGTCTGAAAAAGACTTTTCCAAACTGACTTTGGATATTCTCCAAAGCCAGCTCCAGCAGAGATCAAGGTCTGACAGAGCCCAGAGCTTGTGTCTCAGAGACAATTGTTAAAAAAGCATGGGGTCCAGGGACAAATAGCTAAGGAGTGTGCTCCTGATCGGTGTCCTGTGTTGCTTCCACCAGGCCAGCTGCCCCAGTCCTTGGGCACACAGCCCTCATTCCTAGGCAACACCAGAATTGGACAAAAAATTGAGTGGGATTCTTTCTTGGCTAAGGACAGAGTGCTGACAGGGTGTCAGTAATTTGGAAGACAAGAAAAATGTTTCTCCAGCACTACCTGTCTTCCAGGCAGTGTTTGGTCTCAGGACACCAGCAGCCTACTTGTGGCTCCTCGCTTGGGATTCTGCAAAGCAGGAGGGACAAAAGTCCTCTCAGTAAAGGGTGTTAGGTGACCACAGACTGCTGAACAAGACACTGGGAGGGGACACAGCCAGGACAGGCGGCCACAGCTGACCCAAGGGACATCCCATACCACAGGGCCTCATGCTTAGCATATAAAGCCAGGGGGATAAAAAGCAAAGAGGCACGTTAAGAGTGAGAGCTGAACACCTGCCTGCCCATGGGAATTAGGGAATGAAATCCTTGCTTTGCTTTGCTGGTGTGCACAACTTTTGTTTTATCTACTAAACTGTCTTCATCTCAACCCATGAGTTCTCTCTTTTCTGATTCTCTTCCCCCATCCCACCATGGGAGAGTGATTGAGTGTCTGTGTGGGGTTTACTTGCCAGCTGAGGTTAGACCATGGCACCCTGACAGATATTATTTTATTATGGTGATATGTTTTAATAGCCCAGACAACAGAAGCAAGAAAAGCTATCTTGGTGCTATAAATTGAACAGATTAGCTGTAATGTTATATTTAGTATTGCACAAAATAGATGTTCTGGCTGCTTCACTCAGACAAGGAACATTTTCTCTTTCTGTTTAGTGGGCAACAAATCATCAGCCTAGAACTGTGCTTTATGTTCTTAAAATCCTCATTTAATTTCTTTTTGTTTTTAACTTTCTGTCTTTTTGTGGACTCCTTGTTGCAGACATCACACATACTCTTGTGATGAGTTAATCAAAATTAGGGACCAAATTCCCACCTAGCTTCTCATGTGGAAGCTAATCATCAGGAGAGGGGAGAAAATAGGATGAGAGAGCTCATGAGTGGAGATAAACAGAGGTACATCACTTTACTTAACAGTCCATTGCCAAAACAGGCTCAACTTTGAGAAAATGATCAGCATTTGAAAATGCCCAGGGAAGTGGCTGAGTCACTGTCCCTGGGGGTATTTAAAAGATGTGTAAATGTGGAACTTGTGAATGTGGTTTAGTGATGGGCTTGGTCCTGTTAGCTTAACATTGGACATAATGATCTTAAAGGTCTTTTCCAACCCAAAGGATTCTGTGGTTCTAATTTCTTGCAAATTAAACTAGATTTGGGTAGTGAGAAAAAAAAAGCTACTGCCTTTTCTCTCCCAAGTGTGACTTCACTCTCTTGTTCCCTGTCTGATAGTAAATGATATGTATTAAATAACTTTACTGAGTCTTTCAAGTTGTAAAATCATAGGATGGTTTGGTTTGGAAGGGACCTTAAAGAGCACTTGGTTCCATCTCCCTGCCATTGGCAGGGCCAATCCCCCCCGGATTTAATTGTGGAACCCTGCAAATTGTTGGATGTCACAAGGGCTAACCTGTGTCTTCCTGCCTGATTTAGGGTCTTTGCTGTTATACAAAATGGGAAAATAAGGTGCTGTCGTTTTGGTTCTGAGGTCTGACTTGGGTTTTGTGATGCAGTTCTGCTCTAGGTGATTTGATTTGCCAGTCTGACACGGTAATTTGAGATTAAAGCTGAATTAGTGCCGGCTTTTTAAAACTGGGAAAAATCATTGCTAGACGGTTAAATTTAACATCCTGAAGTCTTATGCTTCAAACTTTTTTGTTGATTAGCCTGCATTACTTTATTTTTTTTTCCTACAAGTCCTTTTATACCTTATTGAGTGAATTATCTTCCAGGTGGGAAACTAAACTGTCTGGGAAATAATAAAGCTCCAGGTTGTGATTCTGATCAGTGCAAAATGAATTTATAATGTACACTGGATAGAAAAGACTCAAAGAGGTTTATGCTAACCTGGTTTACTTCCACATACTGAAATTATGAGAATAGGAAGGAAAGCACGAGTTCTCTATAATGAACTGAAGTTACTAGAAGTATTAGAGTTCGAATGTAGGTTTTAATTTCAAAAGTGAACTTTTTTGTTAAATAGTTCTTAATAATACTTCTTTTTTGTAAAATGCTTCCTATCTCCAGAGAGGGACAGTTAAAAAAATCAAGGATGTTGCAAAGACAAAGCACAATATTGTAGCAGTGTTTGTCCACCCTATCTGGAACTTGTTTGAGTGCTTGAGGTTCAGCCTCAGCTCTTAAAAAAGTAAAAGAACAAAGATGATACCGATAGAGCAGCAAAATATTTGAAGAATTTATCTGATGCTCTGCACAGTAAGGAGAAAATCTTGATATTTGATTTAGGTCTGTGTCTGAAATGTCACTTTAACAACCATAAATATAAAATAAAAACCTAAGAATGTTGATCTGCAAGGGTTTACTCCTCCAGGTATTCAGTGTAAGCAGTTGGCATTACTGCTTGTCATCAATCATCCTTTTGGTGGTCTAAGCAGGCCTAACAAATTAGTTGCTGGTTGCTTATTTGGCTGATATTTTGCTGCTGTGTCAGACTCTATTTGGCTGTTAAAAATGCAGTCTTTTTCCAGGTACTGTGTCTTTCTCTCTGGATGGTTCTATTAATAGAACGTTCCTTTTGTTATTTGCAGTTCTCATAATTGCCTTAAGCTCATGACCTGAGTTAATTCCCCTTGTTTGGGTTTTATGTTGTCTGGCTGAAACATCTTGCATATGAAATTTGCTTTCAGAAAAGCACAGACCAAGTTATTACTACCTAGAGAAGATCAGCACCTTAATCTCTTAAAATGTGATATGAAGTCAGGTATAGATCACACACTCAGAAGTGTGAAATCTAAAGAGACAAGATGAGGCATGAACACTCAGAGCAGAAGTGACTGGAGTGAGAATAGAGCAAAAATAGTACAATTACCGACCTCTGTGTGAGAGGAGAAAGTGAATGAAAACTGCCTCTGAGAACACTGTGAAAAATAAATTTAAAAAATAGGAGCTATATATGAGGGGTACTTGAATGTATATGTATGGACATGGCAGTAGTGAGAGGTTCTAAAGAATATAGTTTTCTTGGTGGATATTCAGCACCAAGAATTCCTAAATCATGTTTTAGTCATGAAATGACAAATGCATTTAAGGAATAGGCTTTTGCTGATGCAGCTATCAGCACAGGGTTTAGTATTCTCACATTCTGTGAATGCAGAAAGTTTTACAATGCTGTGACAGACTTTAGTGTTTGAAAGCTTGTATGCATTCCCATTAGAAGTAATCTGCCAGCATGAAGTCTTTATGAGAGCGTTTTTCCCAGAGGGGAAAATGGAAATTATTTGGGATTGATTGAAACATTATGGTAGGGGCAGGTAGAGGTGACTCTTAAATATCCCTTTTTCATAATATAATCCTAACACTCAGAAACAAATTCAAAACAAAAATTGCAATGTTTCACTTCTGGGAGTTTGAAATGGTTCACTCTAATGGGTTTAGATGTCACCTGGTTGTATCTTAAAAGAAACTTTTGCTGAAATGAGCACTGATTTGGAAAGCCCATGTTTGTTAGCAGAGCTTTGTGACAAAAAGTGATTGACTCATGTCTTTTTTTTTTTTTTCCTCCAAGCTAGATTTACCTGAAAATCTCTTGATGTTGGATCAGGTGCATGGAGAGCTGACAGGATATATGTAAACTGTGAGAACACCTGACAGCTGCATTTCTGCTGCAATGTGGTAGAAAATGTGTGAGTGAAACAGGACATGGCAGAACTACCCCAAGACAATGTAAAAGACATGAGCACAGTGAAATGGTATCTAAGTTTGTTACCAGAGTCTGTTGGCAGTATATTTACAGCTGCTGATGTGTGATCTTTGCACACAGATGCTATCTGCAGAAGTAAGTTGGGTTTTGGTGAGGTTTGTTTGTTTTGTATTGTTGTTTATTTAATTTTTTTTCCCATTTTTTCAGTACAGGAGAATGAGAACAGAAAGAAAATCCATCTAGCCTGCATGATTCTACAGCCTTGAATTTCCCCTTAAAAACAAACCAACAAAACTCCCTAAACTGTCTTGAGGAGGCTTCTGATTTTCCTTTTATTAAAGAAAAACCCCAGCTGTGACCATGTACAATTTGTAGACTTTTTAAAATTGCAGCTCAAGCTTTATGAAATGGATTTGCATTTGTAAATACTATTACTAAGAATTTAAGTAGCTCAGACAATAATTATTTTAAGTATTAAAGATGCCCTTGTGTTAAAACAAAATATGTCTATACCTGACTTTTATTTACTTGTCTTTAAAGTGAGATTTACAATGTTTATAAGTCCTTATGCAGCTGAGTGAGAAATTCCTGTGTATCTAAAATGAGTTTCATAACACCACAGCAAAAGGATAAAAGTGGAGATAGAGCAATAAAATTCCTTCAGTGAGAGACACAAGGCAGTGTGTTAATTACTGAAAACACAAACAAGCATCAAATTGTACAACTTACACGTGTCTTTAAAAAAACACAAAAACCAAAAAATCCCCAAAGAGACTCAGGTGCTTCCCAGAGGTAGAAATTTAGGTAATCTTGTTGTTGTAGATGACTGATAATCCTCTTTCAGAGCAGAAAATATTAATTGCTTTGCCCATCTCTTGAATACTTGTTAAATAGCTACAGGAAGGTGGAAGAGTAATGTTAGAGAACACATTGGTTGGGAATAGCTTCCACAGTTTTTATTAAAATTGGATCACAGTGCAGCCAAGAATGCAAGGATCATGGTGTAGAAGTAGCAGAAAGCAGGAAAATGGCTCTGTGGTACAGGAGTTAAAGTTTCCATTTGTGAGGGTGACAGTGTGCTCTTTGGCATCTGTTCTGTGTCATCTCAAGGCTGTCTAAGAACTGTTAAATGCTCTGGGGGAGGAACAGATGAGATTTGAAACCTGTAACATTTTCTTCTGGGGGAAATGTATGCAGGACCAAGGAGAAGTGCAGAACTGCTGAGGTTGGTAGAAGCCTCTTGAGGCTGTGTGGTTCCAGCCTCCTGCTCAGTCCAAGGGCTTGCTCAGGGCCATGAGAAGCTGAACTTTGAGTATCTCAAAGGATAAAAACTCCACAAAGTCTCTGGGCAAACATGTTCCAGTCACTCTCAGTACAAAGTGTGTGTGGCATTTTTCTCATGTTTGAACTTTCAACCAGGTCTTCCAGTGACACAGGGGGAAACTGTATTCTGCATTGAGACTAAAAGCCCAGCATTTTTCCTTCTGAAATACCCAGAAATGTCTCTTCTTCCCCCTTGCACACCATGGTATATTGAGAGAGAAGCAGACTTCACTGTGGATGTACCAGAGAGATTGTCTGTTTGTCACAGTGCACAAGGCAACTGAGCAATTAGTCAAGAAATGAGTCAGGCATTTTTCATTACTGAATTAACCAATTGTTATAGCTGGGCTGAACTTTTCAGCCAAAAAAATGCTAAGCAGAAAGCTGCAAATTCAAATTGATGAAGAAATAACACAACTTCCATGTCAGTGCTGACAAGTACTTTCCATTAGAAAATGTGACCTTAAGAAAATCTGAGATAAATTGAAGTATTTAATTTAATCTTGTCTTGACTGTAAGGTTTTAATCTTTATTAATCAAACTTTTTAATGATACAAAACCTCTCTCTTGGTTGTCAAATTTCCAGTAAGTATTAGTATAGCAGAAGAATCCTTTTTGCAGCTACTTGAACTTTTCTTTACTTTCCCTACTTACTTTTTTCTTTACTTTCTTTACTTCCACTGTAAAATACCTACTTTATTTGCTTTAAAATCCTATTTTGATGATTCACTTGATATTTTTGACAAATTGGTCACCATTATTGACCAGTTCTGTGGCAATATCTGTTGCTCTCCAGACAACGAGAGATGGAAAAGTCTATAATGGCTTCTGGGGGGGTAAAAAAAGAGCATCAACAATTTGTTAACTAATGAGTAATAATTTAGATAGTAGAGATACTAAAAGTTCTGTGCAAAAAATTATTTTGTTTATTTATATATTATATTTATATTTATATTATTTTTATGAGACAACAGCCAGAGCTAAAGATCAGGAAGCTGAGGCACTCAGCAGTGACTACAGAGAGTAAACCAAGCTGTCAAAACCAGTGATTGTTTGCTTGTGAATAAAACAAAAACCTAAAAGGAGTGGAGCTGGGCTGTGGAAGGTAAGTTAATTAAATGCTTCTAAAGCAAGACTAAAGCTCTTTTGTTTCTAGATTTGTTTTATTGCTTCCCCAAATGACTGTGGTCATTAGGAATAAATATCTGGTGTTTACCCTCAGCACCAAGGTTATGTAAGGGGTCTTAGTTGAAGTGCTTTATAATAAACCACGCTTTGGTGCACAGAAAACAAAAATACAGGGCTCAGATTCTCAATTTATGTTATGCAGAGTCACTGTATTTCACAAGAAAAGCCCAGAAACATAAATGTGATGTGAATTTTGTGCCTGACTAGTTGATTAAAAGGATGCTTTAGTGGCTGTTGCACACTTTATGCATTCTTATTATCCTGCAATTGCACAACAAGATCTGTATCTAAATCCAATCAGTAGCAAGTTTAGTATCATGGGAAAATTATTAGAGACAGTTCAGCTACTGGGGACAGACTAAGTGCTGTTATTGCTGGCACTGCTGTTGTTCTCTGTGGTCTGACCCTGTCCCACAGATTTTCTGCCCCAAAAAGAGGAAGGAAGCCCTGTATTGGATTCAGGGGTCACTTAACAGCAGACCATAAGCAGGGGATGGTTTTTGGATGCAACTCAACCAGTGCTGAGCTGTCTGGTTTTGCATCTAGGCTGTCACCATCTCCTGAAGTAGATTTTAAAAGCCATTTCTTGGTTGTGACTGGAGCACAACTTCAAATGTGCTTTCACTGCACTGAGAGTCTCTAGGTATGGAGGGTGCAGGTGGTGAATTTCTGTTTAATAACCACAGCCCTCTTCATATTTAAATGGGATGCCCCCCACTAAGCAATGAAAGAAGAACATTTAAATGGCCAGGAAATTTCCCTGGAAGTGTCTACCTGGTAATGTAGCTGGAATACAAGGACCCCATTGTGGTTTAACCCAGCAGGCAGCTAAGCACAGCACAGCTGCTCACTCACCCCCCCACAGTGGGATGAGAATGGGAGAAAGGTAAAACTCTGTGTTGTGATAAAGGCAATTTAATAGGACAGAAATGAAATGGAAAATAGTGTTAAAAGGACATAGAAAATAAATTATAGGATCACAAAACTAGTGATAGGACAAGGGGTGATGGCTTTAAATGGAAAAAAGGTAAGTCTAGGCTAGATCTTCGGAAGAAATTCTTTCCTGTTGAGCTGTCCCTGGAAGTGTTCAAGTGTCCAAGGCCAGGCTGGATGGGGCTCTGAGCAACCTGGCATAGTGAAAAGTGTTCCTACTTGTGGCAGAGGATTGGATCTTGATGATTTTTAAGGTCTCTGTCATCCCAAACCATTCTGTGATGCACAAGACACTGACCCCACACCCACTGACAGATGACCAGTCACACCCTGGGCAGTGACTGCCACACCCAGCCACCTTTACACATCTCCTCTATCACCTGTCCATTAATTAATCCTGTTTTAGCTATTTGTGGATTAGCCAGGAACTGCAATTAGCAGAATTCCTGAACAAATGGAATCAATTTGTTTATCCTGTCTTGGCTACCTTAGTTTCCTGACAAATATTTTTGTGACTCAGACCTCATCCTTGCCTTAGCTCACTGGCAAAATACTGCACTTCACTGTAGTCTTAAAATAAATATTACAATATTTAAATATTACTATGTGGAACTTTGACCACACAAGGTGTTTCTCTCACATGGGTTGCTGCAGGTATTTTTTAGCAACCTGAACATTACCTTGATCTTCACGGTCTGTCTCTACAGTCATCCCCTGCTTAGGGTCAGCAATCCCTGAAGCCTGATAGAGCCTTAGCCATTCCACTTTTTGATAGCCAAAACTTGCCATTTGATAATAAAATCAACAAGTCTCCTATGAAATGCCTGTCCCTGAGATACAGCTCCTGAGACAGCTGAGTATAAGCTGCTTTCACAAGGAAGCACAAGAAAACCTTTGGAAAGATGCTGTAAATGACCTGTTCGCAGAGGGGACTTCTGCTAAATCCCCAGTAAAATTAGCTTAAGCCCCAAAGCATGTAATTTTAATCTTCTCAGAGCCCTGCCATCTCTTTTTAATATTTATAAATGGGTAACAGGAATACTCAATCATTTTTTAATCTAGTTAAACCTAACAATATCTTGTGGTAAAGTGTTCCACCAGCGAGATTCTATTGCAAACTATTTGCTTTTAATCAATTCCAAAATTGCCCATATGAGACCTCTTTTTGTTTGCAAAGGTTTTGGCTTAAAGATGAACTTGGAGCAAAGTCTGATGTGAGAAAAAAAAGAGCAAATTCTGGATCAAGATCTGGAACATTGTGGCTACCTTTTTGCATCAACATTTGGTCTTTTTGAATGCTTATTTCAGCTCATGTTTTCAGTCTCTCTTAGCTCATTCATCACCAAGAAAAATCTTTCAAGGGCAGGAAAAAAAATAGGCATAAGGGAAATGATAGAAGGAATTTATGTATGGGCAAGAGTGGAGAGGGGTTAAAAGCTTTCCACCCACATCTCGCTATGAAGAGGAAAGGTCAAACAGAAGAATATATCTTATTTTGTCTGTTTATACCTGTCTTGTTCCTCAGGGTGTTGTTACCTCACAATGCTGTCACCTCTGTGCTACAGAAGGAATAGGTAGCTGCAGTTAATGTGCTAAATCCAGCCAGAGTCTGTGAAAGAAGCTGCATTTTCAATAGTGTCGAGAGACTTTGGGAAAAATTCCTTTATTTCATGAAGTCTTGTGTAGGGCTGCAGAAGGGAGACAGAGCAGTAGAGACAGTGTGTTGGGGAGGGTGAAACAGGGAAACCTTATGAATGTGATTGTTTGGCACTAGATTCTGAAAATATGAAGGCTAGAATCAAAGTAGAAATGAAAGCCTGCTTTGAGTTATAGGACACCGAGTACTGGTTAACCAAAGAACAATAGCCTAGCCTGCTAGAGGAGAATCCTTGTTGATAAAACAATGTCCTTCTGCTGATAGAAAGTCCAAAGGTCAAGAAGCATGGAAAGATCTTGTAAAGCTCTGTAGAGTCTAAAATGCAACACTGTATGTTAATATAGGGAAGCTCATGAGCTGGATGTAAATTCTTTAGTGGGTGTGTCTCATAGTGATTGGTTACTGGGAATTAGAATATTCACGATAGAAAAAGATATATGGGATTGTAACAAGAAGTTCGCTCTCTTAGCTCTTAGCTGTTCTCTCCTCTTGGCCTTACCCCTCTCTCAGCTTCCCTCTCCCCCTGTCTTACCTCTCCCCTCTTTCCCTATCTTACTCTTACCCTCTTGGTTTTTCCCTGTATCCTCTCTTAGCTTTTCTCTCTTACCTCTGAACCCTTCTCCCTTACCTCTTACCCTTTTCCCCTCTCCCCCACTCTTAACTCTCAGCCCTCTCTCCCTTCTCCTACTCCTCTCGTCTTCCCTGCTCTCTCCCTCTGTTTTTTCCCTCTTTCCCTCTGTTTCTCTTACTCCCTCCCTCTCCTTTTCCAACCTCTCCTCTCCTGCTCTGCCGTCTCTCCCTCCTCCCCCTCACCACACGGACGCCGAGGCTGGTGGCAGACACGGGTCTCCCCTCTTTTTACCCTTATAATAAATTGCTTATACTTGAACAGCTTGACCCTGGAGAAGTCTTTCACCGCGAGCAAGTGTTTTTACACACCAATAGCAGTGCATCCTTTTACTGTGGCAGTGCTGAACATCATTCTGCAGAGGAACAACAGTGTGAACAAAGACCACCGAGGCAGTGAGGGCAGTGGGTGCTTTTTTCCTTAGACCACTGTCATGCCTGATTCAAGCTGAGACTTACATTAATGCCAAATATGCTTTTAGGATTTATAGAATATATCCCAATTTGAAGCTGCAGCACCTGCATGCTGTGAAAATTAGTTTTGTCTTCAGATAGTATTTCAGTGGGGCCCTTCCTGAGGATATATGTGGGTGTGATACCTCTCTTGCAGGTACTGCATTGTGGCATGCTCGTATTTGAATGCATATATTTAATTTTTAAATGTAAATCTAAGCTTCTGCCTGCAGTTCTGTGTATCCACGTTTCTCAGAGGCCACTTTTTGATTGACTCTTCAGATAACTTTTCATGTCCATAGATCATGTTCCCTAAATAGGGAGTTAACTGAGCTTGCTTGCTTGAGCTCCTGAGCAGGATGTTCCAATGTGTAGAGGTCTGGAGGAAGGATATCACTGAGTGTGTGTATATATTAAATATGCATATGTGTGTTAGAATGGTGTAAATTCCTTAGGTGTCCTGGAATGCCATCCCCATTGGAAATGAGGTCATGACATAGTTACTGGATGGTTGCATAAAGTCTTCTTCTTCATCTATGAGAGGATGACAGAAACTTTCTGCTGCAAAAGTGACAGCTGTGGACATAAATCATGACTTTTGAGTTCAGGTTTTCTTTTGCCTAAGTTTGCACATTATGCTGATAGAAGATATCTTGTATCTAAGTGTCTTAAGTGCTTCAGTTCAAGCAACTTAATTGACTTTGTGTAGCTGCTGTCTTCTCTTTCCTTATGGAACAACGTGCTGGAAATGGAGTGTCATGATACAGGTTTAAATAAGCTTTTAATTAAGGTTTCAAATATAAGGTTTAATGATAGCACTTGTCCCTTGAGCAAAGGGTGGTGAGAACTCAGTGATTACTGGATGTCTACAGGACATTTTGGGGTAACATGGGATGTTTTGGATGATTTAAGTCAATCTGGGAGCACTAGCAAAAAATTGTAAGATGCTTGCAGAATAGGTGGAGCAGTGATTGCAGCTGACAAAAAAAAATCTGTCAGTCAAAATGGATAAAACATTGAGTGATTCCCCTCAAATTATGCAAAATAGAAGAGAGATAAAGCTATACAAACTACCAGCACTTACACAGAAATTACCAATTATCAGAGGATGTCCCTGTGTGCATTTGGAACACAATTTTGACAAGTGTCTTCAACAACCAAGCACAAAAACTTCCATTCCTTCACACCTGGTGCACTTTGTACAAACACACAGCTGTTTCCCAGGAAAGGGTCCTGTGTCTAAGTCCCTGCAACCTCACTTTTGTTCAGTGTTCAAGTGTTTTTGCAAATCTTCTGTTCATCCCTCTGTACTGATTTGATTGGTTTCATCCTTCCAAGGGCTACCATTTTATTTTTCTTGTCTTTATTTGGCAAATTATATTAGTTCTTACCATATTAATCCTGTCACTGATTAATTCTTTTTCTCAAACAGCATGCAAGCATACAGTAGTATGGTATAATGCCGTCATATCTGCATTTTCCTGGAATGTGTATCCTATTTTATTTTATTTTAAATAGCCAAACTACTACATTATATGATGAGAGAGTTTTGCATTTTTCTTCATTTTACATAGTCAAGGAATATAAAACCTAAAGAAAAATAATGTGGTTTGTTTTAATCCTGTGTTTTCCCCACTTCACAGTTATTGCTGTAAATAAATGGTGAAATGATAATAGTCCTGTTCCCATGAAAGAATCCAGTTCAGGAAAGAGCAAACTAGCACAGAAATAGTTTTTCTTCAGATCTTTCAAGCCAAGTTCTAACATAAGCAGAATATGTGATTGTGATGGGTAAATTGAGAAGCAGATAAATAGATTGTGCTATGAGAGGAAGAGGTAGAAGCAATTTTAAATTAGCACCCTGAGTTCTGGAAATTGCTCACTCAATTATTTTCTATTGCTGGTTGTGGCACAAACTGTTTATTAAACACTATAAAGTGTAAAGGTTTCTGCCATTATCCAGGTGTTTTCCAAACTCGGGTTTTATATTGAAATTTGCTCATTGATTTCCAGGTTCAAATCTAAATACCCTCTGGGTTATTTTCAATGTATCTTTGAATTTTAATGTTGAGTTAATAGAACATATTTTAAGGTTTACAGCAGATTTCATATCTTGCTTGTTCCCAGTTCCAGGTTTTTAAAGGATTACCTTAAGTAACTGCCTTTGTACCTGTCAAGAGCTGAATGAAGAGAACTTGTGTATTGTGTGTATAAATCTATTCATTTTGTATTTCCTATTCTTTCTTGTGTCACAACAAGAAAATTTGCAATGGATCCAGTTTTTGATTCTTGTTTAAAAAAGTTGTATTTAGGATTAGATAAATTGGTCCCTGTTCACCACCTCTCCACTTCTCCTACCACAGTCTGTAGACCTAGAAAATAGCATTTGAAGTTAACTTTGTCTTGCTGTCAGCCAGATAACAATAACCCTTCTGAGAGAGAATGTAAGAAGCTCTTTTTTCTCTTCAGTATAGAGGGAGGATATGTGGACTTCTAAAGGGAGACAGCTGCTGCACAGGAGTGGAGGAACTTCCCTGTCATACAGGATGAGTCTCTTCCCCTTAAACTGTCAATTGATTTTTTGCTTGTCTTGAATGCCAAAAGGGAGGACACAAAACTGAGGCAGAACTGCAGAGGTTATAGCACAAGACACTCCAAACTAAGGAAATAACAATCCTGAGCATTTGCTTGCTGCTTCTTCCAGAAAAACCCATCACCCACATCTAATTACTGACACTGACCTTGGTTCTGCAACACCACCTAAAAACTTCCAGTTGACTACTGTAAAGTATAAGACTGGAATAGTAGAGCTTGCACTTAGAGAAATATTTGTTATTGAAACAAATAACATTGCTAATTGTTTGAATCTTTGCATTTTCCTTGTACTTCTGTGTAGCCCTGACTCTGTGTGACTTCAGATTATCTTCTCAGCAGCCTTTCATTGAATATCCTCGGATACAGAGGGCCTGAGGAGATTTTTTAAAAGCTGACTTTAATTTACTGATGCTGCATTGCTCAGATCAATATTATTGCATTTGGAAAGTCTATCCTGCCATTAGATTTACCAACCAGAAAATGGAGACCACTAAAAGGCTTGACTTCAATTCAGATTTCTAATAAATCTTCTACAAATGTGGATTATGAGGGAGCAGCTTTTTGTTCCTTTGAAACACTAAGGAGATCCTCCAGTATTTCACAGGGCCTGCTGCATCACTGTCACAAATGATCCTTTAGCACAGGATTAAGTAATTATGTGTGTCTTGCAGTGATTTAAAGCTAATGCTTTCCACTTTACTCATGAAAAGAGATGCAAGAGGTGTAATGGAACTGCCCAGGACCGAAGCAATCAGAACCTAGCCTTCCACATCGATTTATAAAGTTTGTTTTCTTCTCTTTGTATACTTAATTTTCTGAATACCATTAGCCAGTAAACATGTTAAGAAAATGGCCATCCTCTATTTATATATTTAAATTTATCATTTTGGTCACAGAGGATACATTCTCTGGCTGATACTCAGTATTAATGGTCAAATTAAAACAAGCAGTTGCCAAAAACCACATCTGAGAACTGTCTCTGATTTTCCTTTCCATTAATCCAGGATAACTACTTGTACTTTCCTTCTTTACCTGCATTCTCAGGTCATGTTCCCCTTTGGCATGTCCTCTTTTTGTTGATTTCCTTTGGCTGTAAAATGACTCAACTTCATTTGGTGAAGGAGGAGGACTGAGAGGAGGAATTAAGGAATTTCGATGCTTGTGTTCCCATGGTGGTAACTCTGATCACCCTGCAGGTTTGTGTGTGATGAACAAGCAGGTTGTGGTGCTGTGTAACAAGTGATGGAGTCCTGTTTATCCCCCTGAAAATACATTTTTGTTTCAACATTATCCTGTGGAACAAATGCTTTAGAGTTACATGAAACCTTTTCATTATAATTTTATATATTCATTTCAAAACAAGCATAAAGTGTTTTTTGTGCTGTTAGCTAAAATTTGCTGTGCTTAATGTACTTGTATTTGTGAAGAATACTTGCAGTCCTCTTCTTTCCTTTTATTGGCTTCTAGATATATTGGGGTGAGTGTTTTGGTGAAGAAGGGAGATAATACTTAATAATCAATTTCTAAGCATCAAAGCATGGCTGTGAATTGCTAACTTCTAATGCATATTCCCCATCTGCAGAACTGAAGGGAATCAGCAAGCTGTAGAAAGCAAATCTTTGTTGCATTCAAATCCAGTGACCAACCATCTGATACTGCCTTTCAATTTATGTCCTGGATTTTCCCAACAGATCTGTAAATGTCTATATATGTTCTGCAAACAGAAATACATCGCTCTAAGGTTAAAGGAATGTAATTTTTAATTATGCCCTTTAGAGCATTTATCATTTCTTTCCAAGAGTTATTGGACTCCAGACATTCATGTGCCATATGGATATATATCCCCTTCATTATGGAAATTCCAATATAAATAACACCATCTTTTCTTTGGATCATTTGGCCTGAAAGTTTTAGATCTCCTCTCTAATATTAAGTTGTATATCAGTAAAATGGCTTGAAAATTTTCTCACTTCTTGAATGGAGAAGTTCTGCTTTCCATTTAACTTGAACTGGTATGTCTTTTAATTTTTATTAAATTTATTAATTACTCCATTGACATAGTGGAGTAATGATACTGGAATGATAGTCTTGTTAAAATGATTAATCATTCATTTTTGATTGGTTTGAGGTGGGGATTTTTGTTTGTTTTCTTCCTTTTGTTTTGTTGTTTTTTATTTACCTGGAATTCCAAGTTAAAATAGTTCAGCAACAACAAAATTCATCTGACTTGGAAAAAATGCTGCTGGGGCCTTGAGAGGTTTCTTTCTTTGAGATCAGTGTTTTGCTACATGTCACAGGGATCCATCAGGGGCAGTGGCTGATAGAAGGGATGAATTCCAGGTTCTTTATCACTGCCTTTGGCAGACCCACATATAGAACTTTTATTTCTGTCTAGAAAAGGTGCTAGGAAAAGCTGTGTTGTTCATGTTAAATACTTGGTTTTGATTAGGAAGATGCTCAGTGTAGTAGCAAGACTGATTTTGACTTTTTGGTTTGTGGTTCTTGGGATGGTTATTCAAAACAAGGTTCTGCTCTGGGCTCCTCTTGGTTCATGCCACAGTTCTGCAGCTCAGTGGCTTTACAGAACGTGATCAGAACTTGAGTGATGGAGCACATCTCATGGAGTGATAACTGAGAATTTGTCAGTTTCCCTGTTGGTTATTTAGCTTCCCTCTGTGGTCAGTAAATCTTACTGAGATGTGTGTGAGCAGTCAGGGTTTAGCTAATTTCCAAATTATGTTAATAACTCAGCCAAGTCCTGAAAGGTCTGGGGACACCCAAACTTAGAAATAAATGTAGCCAGGTGAGCCAAATGAGTTCTCAGGTCCTCTTGCACCTGGGGTTCCTCTAGAGAACAGCTGTCTTCCTCAACAAATTCTCTGGCATCTGCTGATTCGTGGTACTTGATGTTTAATGTTCTTACCTGTTTATAATTCAGGACTTTCCACTCAATCTTCCTTGGAGTGCTGCAACACTGAGTTCTGACCTTGGTGTACATTTGATTGGTACAAGAAGCTTAGGGAGCTGCTCTGTCAGATACAAATTCCACCTGAACACTAGAAAAAGTGATTAAACACTGAACTCTTCTTTGCCTGTGGCTCATCTACGTGTTTCATACTTGACACTCTTTTAATTTGGTCCTGATTAATTAGGGGTTTTGTCCTTATTATTTATTTGTTCATGCAGATGGTGTGGGTTTTTTATGGTGGAAAATGAGGACAAAACATTCATTTAATTTCACTATAAAGTTCCAATTATAGGAATAACTTGATCTTTTTTAATACATTTTTTTATAAAAATACTTTTTTATGATGTGAGTTGTTTAAATGTTATTGATCCACCAATGAAGGGTTGTGGTTTTGCCCAGTAAAGCGAATCTCTGTCAGCAGAAGTTGTGGAGGTTTAGTGTAAGCAATGGCTTCTGATTTTGCATTTTAAGCCTTAAAACCACTTATGGTCAGGATGACAGCCACTCACTCCTAGGCTGGACAGCAAGTACTAGTTTTATTTCCTTTTAATTCTCAGTGGCTTCTACCTATTTTTCTTCAACTTTCACAACAAGTTATCAAGATCCACATCCTATGTCCTTGCAGGAAGGGCACGCTGATGGAGAATTTGATAAATTACTTCTTGTAATATGATTTAACTTTCCGAGTATTCTTCATTCCTCCAGTGTTTTTCTCTTCACTTGCTCCATATGTTCACTTTCTGCTATCACCAGCTGTAAGAAATGTTTTTGGCTCTTGACTCCAAGATATGTCCACTTACAGCCACTGTCTTCTGAGCTGAACACTTTTTAAAATACAGCTTTGATTTTCACTTTGCCTTTGCCAGTCACGCTGTTCAACTTACCTGTGTGACTCAGTGGTTGAATGTTACACTGTTTGCTGTTTCTGAAATAAGTTCTGCATATAGAGGAGTGTTTTCCTCTGGGAAAATTTTAAGGAAATGGAATAATGGCACACAATAGAAAGAGGCTGCCTGTGAGAATGAGCAAAAAGGGACTGGAAGATGTAAGGAAGAAATAAAACAAAGCTATTTGGAAAGTGATGGACTAAAAAGAGGTGGTCATAAGGAAAAGAAAAATTGGTTTTAATTTTTAGATATTCATGGAATAAAAGTCAACTCTCCAGTGGAACTTTTTGATTTTTGGAGACTTACAGCAGTTACTTGGTGTAACTGCTGTAACACCTTGGTTTTGCCATTAGTTAATCTTAAAACCAAATGTGTCTATGTTTATTTCTCTTTTTCCCCTGTTATTCTGTAAATCCTTCCTCTGAAGTGATTGTGAGAAAAAGTTTTTGGGGTTTTTTCGGCAAATTAAAAAAGTTAAATGCTTGTTTTGTCATGGTACTGCCACAGATGAGTGATTAGGCACTGGCTCTTCAGTCTCTCTTGCCTAAGGTTAATTCATGGGGATTTTCTAAATCCCAGTTTAAAGATTCTTGGCTCACTTACTGCTACATAGTTCCCATCAGTTCAAATGCTATTAGCTGGTCTATGCTGTGCTTGTGAGCACAGTTCTGAGCAAAAAAATTTGGGGATTCAAGTATTATACCTGTGTTTTTATACATGCTATCCAGCTGATTTGCTTCACACAAACAAGACAAAAAAAAACCCCCCAGATTAGATCTTTTGAAATCAAAGAGATTTGGAAATCACCAGTACTGTCTCTTCAGAGTGGAGAGGAAGTGTTCTCTACTCATCAGCTGTTCTGTAGTGGCTGTCACACACTAGATGAAAAAAATAAGAGATATTAAGTATTAGAATAAAAACCTGGTTTGAAATGCAGATATTTGCTCAGACTGAAGAGAATTCTGTAGGTGATTTGGACCAGATACTATATCTTCAATTCTGAAAATTCAATGAGCATCCTTATCACTAAGGTGTTGAGTGGTCTGAAATATAGGCCATAAATGGAACAAGTGTAAATGCTCCTTCAGACAGCTTCAGATAAATAGCTGAATTGGATGCCTTTCTTCTTGTTTTGACAAGAAATCTCACTCTCAAATTCTCCCCATCTCTGCTGTTAAGGGTTTTCTGTGCTTGCCATGAAAGATGTGCTGGTGTTCAGTGGTTACAGCTTCACCTGGGGCAGGGCTGTCTGGTTCAAGCCTCTGCACCCTATGAGGCTGAGATTGTGCATTAATATGTCCCTTATTTTGTGCTAAATGCTTTAAGTGCCTGCTTTGAAATAGGCATTTATTTCAACCTTAGGAGACCTTAAATTTCTCTCTCTGCAGACTGTGAAAATGTTCACATCCTAGGAAAATAATTTATCACCCTACTAGACAGCTGAACTATCTGCCTCTGCGTTCTGACCTGAAAAACTTGATCTGAAGAGTTGCTGTGGGTTGGAGTTTCCAAGGAGAGTGAGCAAGGCTAATCCAAATGCCTTAACCTTTCAGTTTAGGAATTTACTGCTCCTTGTCTGGCAGGAGTCCAGTTAACCCTGCCCCATTGGAATTTACAATGTTAATAGAATTAATTCAGCTGTGCACAGACAGTGCCACAGGTGCTGTCTTGTTTACCCTGACTGAACCTAGAACAAAAGATTCAAAGGACAGAGCTCTTGTGCCAGAAAGGGCAATTCATTTACTGTTGGATTCATATCTTTTATAAGAGAAGTTTTCCTGAAATGGGATTGAAACAGGAAAGGATTGTCAGGTTGGCAAGAAGCAAACAGTACAATAGCAAGTCAATTCTTTTAGTCCTACTGCAGAGCTTAATTTTCTTCTGCAGTACTGAAAATGTCAAGTGGCAGGCTTTCTCCAGCTTCCATTAGCTGGTTTTAAATGGTGTCATTAGCAGAAGAGGAGGTCAGGGGGAAAAACACAAGTGAAAGCTATCTTAGCTCAAAGCTCCAGGTAAAAGCATGTTACAGATGAGAAACTATATATAGTGTCCCCAGATCACTGAGCAAAGAGGTGATCTTTGGAGGAGGAAAGATGCTGACTTCCCTTAAGTCAATTTCTGTCTCAGTAACCAAATCTTTCTCCATTTCTGTAGGATGGCTGAGTTTACTCCCATTGTGAAATGTCAGAAGGCTGATAACCCAGAGTTTTTGGAGGATAATTGAGTAACTTAATTCTGTATAGAATTCTGACATTCTTTTAAAGCAAAGAGGCAATTAGGGGAAGAAAAAATGGTTGTTTTTTAAGGAACTTCTAAAGCTGTGTGGCATTTTCTGCCAATGACTCATGTTGTTAAGCAGCCTGTGGCACCAGAGAGCTGGAAGTCTCCAAAGAGGTGTGATAGCTCTGATGGAAGCTTCCCTGGATGACCACATCACACTGGAGCAACACATTTTGCAGTAGTGGTGGCACTCACCAGTGATTCAGCTGCAAATTTGTCAATTTGTGCAATGAAATTTGCATTTCAGCACACAAATTACGTGCAAGGATAGATAAATTCCAAACTGAATGAATCAGAGGGACTCAGAGCCCACAACATTTGTGTAAATACAGCCCTATATGAAAATATTTTAAGGTATAGGAATATTTCTGAATCCTGCTTAAATCTTCAGACTATTAACATGATGCATGTTGAAATAAATATATAAAGAAGTTTATTTCTTCAAGCATGTACTCAGGTATTTTGTAATAGCCAAATTTGCATTCTTAAAGGCATAACAAAACTTTCATGAACTGAAATGAATAGGAACTAATTTGAAAAAGTAAGTTTTGCTAACAAATTTCTTTTCATTTTCCACGTGGGAAATGAGTCAGAGACTGAATCCCCAAAATTATGCAAGAATAATATTGGTGGTTGTTGAACTGAAATGTGAAAGCACCAGCTCTGAAGGAGGATCACCCTTGGCTCAGTATCTTTCTCAATTAGAATGTGGTAACAGGCAGTGCTCCCATTCCATGCTTCTGTGTTCAGTGGGTTTCTCAGAGAGGAAAAAATCCACGTTTCACACATTTGCAAGGCAGCAGATTGAAAAAAAAATATTTAATGTTAATCATTCCTAAAAGTTCTCAAAAAGCATTCAGTGTTGATCACAATTTCTTGTATTTATTTCAAAACAAAAACTTGGAACAAACTGAAGATACTCTTTTTGCATCTCTCTTTGAAAATAACTGAAATGGAAAATATTCCAAATGTTTGAGGCTTCTGTTTTTTAAATGAACTACTCAACATTGACACCCAGTAATTTCAGTTCTGTTGAGAATTTTTTTGGGAATGGCCAGGGAAAGAAAAAAACTAATTTAGATTGCAGAACTTTACTTGAAGATGCCTGAATTTAATATGTAAAATGTAGAGTAGGAGCTGAAAGCATTCATTTATGAATGAACTTTGTAAACATCTCCATCAAAATGGTTTTCAGGAATTTTTGGAGGGAAGACTTCCAGTTAAAGTAATTCAGTGAGTGAGTTATTTACTGACAAAAGAGGAAAGAATGGGGGAAAAAAAAAAAAGATGGGAACTGCCTTGTTGATGGGATGGATTAAAATCTGAAAGTACCACTCTTCATAAGATAGGACAAATATAACCTAAAGCCAACAGGGACCTAAATTAAAATTGCTTTCAAACTTGTCATGTTATTCAGTTGAAATCCAGCAAAATCAGGCTCTTAATGATAGGATAAGAAATAAATATTATTGTATGTTTTTCAGATCAAAACATTTTAAACCAGATGATCAGCAGACAAGTCAAAGCCGCTTTTTAAATTCATCTAAGTCCAATTAAGTTTGCCTGGATTAGTCAGGGAAAAGGGAGGAAAAAGAAATCCTTAGTGATGTACTGCTAAGCAAATGCAAATATGGTACTTTCTAGTTCAGTGTTTTTAAATCCTTGAAGGTTTTTTTCAGATAATCACTTAATGTTCTGGTGTGTTCCAGAGCTGCTGGTTTGCATTCTCCCTTAGATTGTTTGTGGTGGTTTAATCAGGTGTGTGTGGATGTGCTGTGTTTGTGCCCAGGTTCCTTCTCCCTCACCAGCATTCCTGAATTCATTGGCTTATTTCTGCCAGTGGTGGGAGAGTGGGAATAAAAAAAAAATAATAAAAAAAAAAATAATAAAAAAAAAAATAAAAAAAGGATACTTGGAATTTAAAAAAATTTCCTAAATGAGTAAATAGTTGGCTTGACTCAAGATCTCTATTGCAGTACCTGAGCCTTTCCCTAGTGAGGAAGATTTGGGAAGAGATATGGTGGTTATGGTGGTTTTCAACAGCAAACAGAATTTCTGTCAGGTCTTGCACAAGGATAATTCACTAGGGACTCATTCACAGACAAAGGAAAAAAAGCTTTACCATGGTCACAGCTTGTGAGACTTTCTTCAGAGGTGACACAAGGTGGGAGAACGTGGGGTTCAGTTCAGGGGTGCTACAATACATCTCTTAAAACTTTTTCCTGTTCATTTGAGACTCTCCTTCCACCTTGAATCATGCTGGGCAGTGATTAATTATGTATTTCCCAATGATTTTCATGGGTGTCACTGCAGCATAGTTGTACATATGGCATAAATTATAATTCTGAATGAGCAATAATGGGGAGATGACCTAGAAAGGAAGGAGGAAGAGAAGGATTTTCTCTTTTTAGTGGAAATGTTCAGTTTATCCTTCCTATTTTTATACCTGCTTATGTAAATAGGAAATGCCTATTAAGATTGGAAAATCAAGAATTTAAGATTGTGATAAATAATACAAGTAGAAGAAAGCCCTGCTGTTTTAGGCCAGCTTGTGGCTTTCTTGCTGTGCATGCAAAGCTGTGCCATCTGATGTATATTTTGAAGTCTTATCTCTAATAATCTGTTCCACTACAGATATCACAAAAAAAAAATAAAAAAAAAAAATTAAAAATCCTCAATCCCACAGAAATTCAATTCAACACCTCTTTATCTATTGTTTTCACTGGAGCAAAGTAATGGAAGAGTTTGACGTGTAGATTTTGGTGGGGAAGTGACTAAAAGAGCAAAGATTCTCTTTTGGATATGAGAAGACAGAAAAAGCAAAATGGGATGTTTTAGTCATTCTCATCATAAACATCTCCCAGTAAAAGTAAGAGGCTGTTGGATAGAAAATTTGTCTTTGCTAGGGATTTTTGCAGTGCAGGGAATTTTCTCATTGCGTTGCTCCAGCTTGAGATGTAAAGCTTCTGAAAATGCTGGAGGCATTAAAATAAAGCCCTATCTATTTGTTCTGGTGTTTCAGTTTCTTTGGGACAAGAACAGGGAATTTGAAGTTATGCAGAAACTGCTCATTGACAAAGAAGTCAATATATTTTAATAATGAAAAATGTTAAATGAAAAACCCAACAATTCCCTAACAAAAATTTCACTCTAAGACACAGAATGTAGTACTGGGTGTTTTTATGAAAGAGGCATAAAATCTTTCCATTTTACTTTTGGCCAATTACCCAGCACTGAAGATAAAACTTGCTTTGTACTGCAGCTAATTAATTTGGAATGTGGAGCTGCTTTCCCGAAGGAACAAGACATACCTATGTGCTTCCTTTGCAGTAATCACTTCTAGATTCTACTATTTCAACCAAATTTAGTAGAGGAGTTCAAGACAAGATGTTCCTAATGGGCTTAAATAACAAGGAAACCATGTAGCAGAGAGAGATATTATTCCTGGCCTTCACTTCACTGCAAGAAATGTCATAAAATTATGTAAAAACTTTAGTAGAAATCAGGAAATACAGTAGAAATTCAGTAGAAATCAGGCAGTGAAAAAGAGTGACTCTTGTATTAATGAGGAAAGTTTAGAGTTTACAGACCACTAATTATATGAAAATGTATTGCTGGAACACAAGATCATGAAAATGAGATTCACAGATATACCTAGATATGAATATGTTTGGAATGGAAAAAAATAGCACCAATTTTGGTGGCTTAAAAAGGAGGTTGTCACATGCAGCCAAGTGATATGCAGGAGATTTAATATTATAAAGCAGGTGCCAAAGAAAACCATGTGTTTAGAAGAAAAAAGAATGTTGAAATTTGTGTGGTATTTGGATACCTACCTCAGCATCATGTTTCAGCCAAAAACTGCTGTTTTAGGTGAAGCAGAGGAATCAAGCTCTCACATTTAGTCCTCTCTGCTTGCAGCCCTGGTTTAAGTCAAATTCTTCCAAAAAACGTGGTGGTTTCTGTGTTTGTTGCAATCCTCACCAAACTTTTGGTTCAAAACCTTGCACAATCCCTGCTGGAGTCTTTATAAGCTCCCAGCATCTACAGCCTTCTTTGGAAGGGATTCCCCAGCTCAGGTGAATGCACAAAAAGCAGCTTTCTGTCTTGTTCTTCCTGCTTTGCCATTCATTAACCTGGACTGGTCCATCTATGGTCAGTAACTCTTCTGTAGGAGCCAACATCAGTTTTTCCCTACTCATCTTCTCCTTGACACTCATGTTTTTATGGCTTTTTATCATTTCCTGCCTCAGTTGTCTTGTTCCAACATGAGATGGTGTAATAAAGCCACCACATTGACACATCCTCACTGTGATTCCTTGTCCTTACTTGAAACCCTGTGGGGCAGGAAGGGACAGGAGATGTTTGTCTACCAAGAGTACATTTACTGCCAGTGTAGTAAGTATGGCTTAAAGAAGACCAAAAAAAACCTAAAAACCCCGATTCTTCTGATGCTGTCAAAAGGTTTTGCTTAAGATTCTAATATTACATTAAATGGCTAAAAGATATATCTCATTCTGTTGCAGAACACTGGGAATAGAATCCAAATGGATTTAAACAATAAGATCTGAAAATTACTTCTTCCAGCCAGAGGTATCAAAGGAAAAATAAAACTAACTTCTATTTTGAAACTGAAAGAGCCCAAACTTGGGTTTATTTTGTTGTTTAGGGGATTTTGTTTTTAAATTGGCAAAGCAGCTTCTGTCCAGCTAAACAATTTTACTCTGTGGGAGTGAGCATGAAGAAATCTAACAAATACACCAGTGTATTGCATGTGTACATTCACAGTCACTTTGAGAAGAGACAGGAGAAAGCATAAAAATAACCAGTGAAAAAAGCCAAAGCACAAAAGGAAACACAGCCAAGGGACATTGAGAATTACAAGTAGGTTGGTAGTAATAAGAAGGTGTGTGAAGTATCCAGCTAATATTCAGAGGAGGGGCACAAATTGCAGATTGATGTGCTGGTGTGGCTGAAGTGTTTTCACCATTTTTCCTAAGTTTAGGGACAAAAAAAGCACAAACCATAACTGGGCTGTTATACAGAGGCAGCCACTGAGAAACACACAAGCCCTCAGCACAGAATTCATTAACATTTTCTAATTATAATTTAGAGGCTTTTAAACATCTGCACCCAGTAAACTTCATTCTGGGTATTTAAGAAGTGCAAGTGATCTTTAAAAGCAGTTTGGGGAATAAATGAGTAACCAGAGTATTGGCAAAGGGAGAATTTGCTTCTGATCTTTGAAAAGATCTGGGGAGGGGAGGAAATCTTGGGAGTTGTGGGTTGATTAGCTTCAGGTTATTTCTGAAAAAAAAAAAAAAGGTAGAAAAATAAGTTATCATTACCAAGAAACAAGGAGGTGAATAATTGTTATGGATTTAGGTCAATTGATCCAGTTTCACTCTACAACACATAAACAAGTGCTGTAGACAAAGCAGCAAATGTCAAATCTGCAGTTCTGTTTGCATGAGTTTTCACCTTTTAGTAAGTAATGATAACAATTTTAGTGAATCTTTTCACTGACATTCTCATAAAACAGCCCAGGGATCCATAGTATAAATATAATCTGAAATATGCCAAGGTGGATACAAAACTGTCTTGAAAAACATGTGGAGAGTAGTTCCCAGAGATTTATTATCAAAACAGAAGAATATATTAAGAGAAGTTTTTTGGAGTTCTTGGACTTGAGACCAATCAATACTGTAGTCAGTTTTTAGATGATAGATCATAGCTTGTGGTCATGAGATTTTCAGGACTGCTGAAATTTCAGGTACACTGAAAGAGCAAGCAAAAGTTCAAGTGAATTTTGCCAATTTTAAAATAGTCTGAAAACGCTTAAAGGACGTTAATAACTACAGAAAAGTACAAGGATTTACTCTGACACACTGTAGGAGACGCTTCTTGGGGACGGTCAGAGACACGGCAAAGACCTCTATAATCGAGTTAGGTGTTAGAAGTTTATTTCAGGGTGTGGGGTAGAGAGAGAGAGAGAGAGCCTGCTATGAGCCAGCAGATAGAGCTCAAGGCGGGCTCAGGGAGAACAATACAAAAGAGGGTAAGATACGAATACATGAGTTTAAGACTTAAGATTTCTACGAAAGAGAGTTACAGAACATAACAGAAGTGAGAGAGCCGGAAAAAGAGCTAAAGAGGAGTAGGAAAGAGCAGCAAGAGAACGTAGTAAGAGAAACAAGAGAAAACAAAAGAACTAAGAGTTAAGAGAGACCAAGAGTTACTAAGAGAGACTAAGAGTTACTAAGAGAGACCAAGAGTTAAGAGAGACCAAGAGTTAAGAGAGACCAAGAGTTAAGAGAGACCAAGAGAGCGAACTCTCTTTTACAATTACTTATATAATCTATACATATGAATATTCTATTCTTTCACTGACCAATCTTTCTAAGTATACTAATATAGTAACATTTGTGTGCAACCTATAGAAATCGCTATTTTTGCATATTTTTAGTTATCTCAGGGTCCTTCAGACCTTTCCTTATAAGGCTGGGATGAGGGGTCTCAGCTTGGTTTTATTGCAGGAAAGAATGTGTTCTGGCATACCAGCCCGGTTTCTTTGAATTATTCAAACCGTGCTATCATTTGTATTTCTTCCTTAGCCTTTCTGGCTACAACGTCATATTTATAATTTCTTTCTAATTCTACCTTCCCAACAACACACAAATAATGTGTCAAAAATGAGCCAGCAACCCTGCACCACTTAATTCTTTGTGGCAGCATTATGGTTTGGGATGTAGCATTTCAAGAAGGACAGAGAGCACTTGAGTCTGGGGAAGAATAATGGTCTGGACACCACTAATTATGAGGAGTGACAGAATGACCTGAGGCTGTTGTAATTAAAATGTGATAGAGAATATGAAATCTTCAGTAATACAGAAAAGGTGATTATGGGATGATTGTTCAACTTTTCTTTTTTGTGCAGTGAGTAGCTAAGCTGCAGACCTTTCAAAGGATGTTTTGCAAACCAAAAACATTATCAGGTTGGAAAAATGTAAAAATCCTGAAATTTATGTCAGGGAGCTCTGGGCTGCAGTTGCTGAAATGATGGAGACTTTTACAAAGGAGGCCTCTCATCCTATACCAGTTTTCACATGATTTTTCTAGCCCATTTGTCACTGACTGCTATTGGAAAGAAAAATGTTATGGTAGTTGTCTGTTTGGTCTGACAGTCTGGTCTTCCAGGTGTTTCTCTGCTCTGAAAACAGAGTTAATGGGGTGGGGTGCAGTAAGTACAATACCTTCTGTATGTGGACATACAAAAAAAGGTTTTCCCTATTCATCAGGTGCTGCTTGCTCCAACTTCAGCTGGAGGCAAGGAAAACTCATATTAGGCTATTGCAGGGGGAAGAACCACTAAAATGAAAGGCTTGTGTAATGATCTGCTAGAAAATATTCAGCCTTGCTGGCAGCTCTGAAGGCTTTTGAGAACAGGTTAGAAGAATAACTGTCATGAGGAATGGTAAATATAGCCAGTGCTGCTTTGGAGGATAAACAGCAAGATTTCCTGAGTGCCTTCAATCCTCTCAGTCTGTGATGAATTTCCCCATCAGTCTCAGAGAGATTAGATCACAGATAGTGTAATCAAAACCTCAGAATTTAGGGTATTTTCATTGAGCTGACAGATGAGTGATGACTTGTCAAACCTGTCTCTGACCAGTCTCAGTTGGCTGCAGTACTGGCAAAGAGCTCAGTTCCCCTTTTAATACCCTTTTAAGTGGATGTCTGCATTATTCCAAAGGGTGGAGTTGTTTGAGGCAAAGCTGTGTTCAGTAATCTTAGTCTGAGGATGAGAAGTGTTTGGGGCTGAGCAGTTCTACACTCAGATGTGAAGCTGATGTACAGCATCTTTATATTCTCCT
The DNA here is from genome assembly GCF_001522545.3 of Parus major. Lineage (NCBI taxonomy): Eukaryota > Metazoa > Chordata > Aves > Passeriformes > Paridae > Parus > Parus major. Next base: position 64,618,388 of record NC_031771.1, read on the forward strand.
TGAACTGCAAAAAAGAATTAGGAGTTCTGCATTATCCATATAATGAAGTGATGCAGGTAGTGAGACTCTGCTCATCAACTCCCATTTTCTCCCAAAATCTGCATCACACAGATTAAATATGTAAAAAAGGACTCCAATTGCATTTCTTTCCCTTTTTCTGAGGATTTATTTTCTGCCTATACTTAACTTTTTGAGGAAGTCAAAGGCAAACAATAACTAAGGTTGAAGATGGATGTCAGTGGTTCGCACCTATGTTAACAATTAGAGTACAAAAATATAAACTTTAGTTTATTATGGAATCACATGGCACAGGAGTGTCAGCAGGAGAATACTTCAGACTAGTTCTGTAGATTCTTAACTATGCAAATGTGAATTTGCTGTTTGTTTTTATTTTAATACCCCCAAAGATTAAATAATATTTCTTCTTTTTGGAAGGAAGACATTTTACTATAAAACCTGCAGAGGAAATACTCACCTAGGGCCTGCTTTAATTCACATGAAAGTTGAGACAAATCTTTTGTTGTCTGTGCTAAAAGTTGGCTCATTGCATACAGTTAGTAATTTTCTGAGTCAATTAATGTGGGAATACTGTGATCCTCTGGGGGCTTGGCATAAAGATGCAGTTCAGGAGAATGTCTTGTTTTGGATTTTTCACTTGCTCTGCTGAGTTTGGTTGTGTGGAACAGCTACTTCACATCAGGTTTTACATCTGCCCCGTAAATCATGCTTTATCATTTGTTTGGGTTTATTTCAATTTTTGTGGATGTGAATCTTACCTAATACTGGTTATACCAGCACAGACTGGAAGGGTATCAGGGTTGCTTAGTTTATTGCAAGACATCTACAGCTGCCTCTGTGATCTTAAAAAATATACAAACAAAAAAAAACCCACAACAAAACAACCTGGAACCAACCAAAAAAAACCCCAAACAAGCAAACCCCAAAACTTCACAAAGCCAAACACCTCTACACACACAGAAGTGTAAAACCCTAGTGTTGTGTGCATCATTCTGTAATATTTGAAAATACTCAGATTCCTCATGCTTGGTTGATTTATATATATAAAGTTTTGGAATAAATATGCTCATGTAACAAATCCAGCACATCCTTCTCTTTCTACCACTACATGTCAGGGGATTCTTAAGCAAAAAGTGATGTTTTTGAGGAAAGCTTTGCACTGAGGCCAATTCTATATGTGCTAGATAATTAGTTTGGTATTTGAAGGCTGTGGTCAATTCATTATTATAAAGTATCACCAGAAATAGCACATTTATCACACAGGGTGCTGGACAGCAGCTCACAGACACAGCTCAGGTAATACCTGCACACATGGTCACTGTGTGATCAGCTTTATGTTCCATCACACTGCACTGTGCTTCATAGCCTGTTCCATTTAGGATTCAACCTGTCAATCACATCTCCAGACACTGTTCTTGTTGATGGCCAGAATAATTAGGAGTGACCACTTCAGTGTGAACACTGCACAAAAGAAATATCTCCAAGGAAATATGTCAGGGCACAGCGAACTCAGGAGAAGGTACCCTGATTTGAATTTAAAATACAGATGTAATATGTAAAATTATATGACAGGAAAAATATTGGAGTAGAAAATGTTGTAACACCTGAGAAAGCAAATGGCTGGCCTATCTCAGGAGAGAATATTTCATAAGTTCCTGAATTTCTCATACCTTCAAAGAGCAAGACTAAACTATTCCTCTGCTAAATGCACTAATATGTACAATATTGAAAATACTTGGAAAAAGTGTTGCAAAAGGAGAGAATATCTTTAAAATATACCTGCATTTCTTACATTTCCTCAAAGATTTGAATTCTGCAGGACTCCAAATTTTCATAAGTCCTTGTCTCATCTGAGAGGGACAAACATGTTTAGGTCACTAATTTGAGCTAAACTGCATTTGAAGTGTAGGTGATTTTCCCCTAGTAAATTAACCTGGGGTAATAAAGTGAATTCTGGATTGCACTCAGGTGCTCTGGTCCTTTACCTGACCCTTGAAAAAATCACTTCTTAATCAGATGATGAGAGAGGCCAGGTAGTTCTACATTTAAATAAAAGTAATGACAAATTAACAGTGTTCTACCTAATGTTCATCTAGCCCACTGCATCACCATGCATTTGTATCGTGGAGTTCCCGTGGCTTGTGTTGGAGGTTTATAGACTAAATAAAAAAGGACAACCTGTTAAAATCAGCCACCAGTGAGGTTTGTAAAGAGGGTCTCATAATAATAAAAGTTACATAGTCTGTGTTTGCTTCCCTCTGTTGGCTCAATACCTTTTTTCGTTTGTTCCTGCAATATCCTTCACCTAAAAAAAAGTAATATTTTTACAAATGAGAATGTCAGGCACAGAGCATGTCCACATGGGCAGGATGTATCTGAGCCTGTTGAGGTTTTGCAAACAGAACAATTCATTACCAGGGAGCTCCAGTGTGTCCCTGCTCAGCTGTGATGCAGGGTTTGAACCATCCTTGTAGAGCAATATGCTTATATTTGAGCCAGTTCATGGTTTTGCAGGCTGCTGCAGAGGATCAGGTTGGCATTCACCCTGTGACTTGCCAAAAGCCTTTAGTACAGGAGAAATTCAAATACAGGTCCCTCCAACTCACCTTGTTTTCACCAGACATTAATAATCAGTAATTAGAGGCGCAAACACTTTTTCTTTTCTGAGGATTTCTGTGAAAGAATGAGATTTCTGATGGGAATGACTAATGATGGCAATTTGGAGACAGTTATGTAATTGCTTTTTTTGAAATATTTTTCACATTGGCTTTTGTGAGCATGGAATTAGTATTGGCATATTTTCTGCTTAATAAGTAATTTTTCAAGACATTGCCTAAACAATTTGACAATCAGTTATGCATCTCTTGAGACCAATAGTAGTGTAACTAATGGAAACCTCCAGGTATGATGCTGCAAATGGACTGCTAACTATTCCTTATTGCTCCTTCAAAATTGCTTAGGGTGGTGGATGCTTTTTTGCTTGCTAACAGAAGGACAAAATTATTTAATTTTTTTTCCTTAGTTAGTGAACATTCTTATGCAGGAACATAATAGTTTAGAGACATTATTGTGGTACATTACTGTGTGCCTATCTGCCTGTTTCATTCAGCTCTAACCAATTCTTCCCTGTTTGTATACAAAATTTCATATTTTTAATTTTCCATCTAGAGCAGAAAGGAAATTTGATATATAATTTCCTTCCACAATACAAATTAAGGACAGAAAGTTTGCCTGGTGATGTCCAGTTGGAATTCTGAGCTTAAATATGCATGAAAATGGGTACCTGCTTGCCTAGTTGCAGGCCATGCTCCCATATGTGGGGATGAAAGGTCAGAGAATTGATCATCATCTAGGGCAGTTAAAAGGAACATTTCCTACAGTACCACAGAATCTGGAAAAGATTCATCTGTGCAACTGCTGAGTCAGTGCTTTGTACCCACTAACAGTAATTACTGGAGTTGCTAAAACTGCTTTGCCAGAAGAATTGCTGCTGGCTGGAGAGGCTGAGAACCCTAAATTCATGGTGTTATAAAGGGGTTCTGGTAGTCTGTGGGATCTGTTTCTCGTGAATTACCATCTCCTAAACCCTCTCTAACTCCTCACCACCTCATTTGAATGAGGAGTTGGACCAGATGCCCTCCAGAGATCTCTTTCAGCCCACACTTCTTTAAGCTTTTATGATTTCTAAGTGCGTGTCTATGCCTAAAGTACTTGGAGACTTTACAAGTGTAAATGGATTTCTGGGCTGAGTGAGTTTACAGAAGGAAATGACACCTCCAGTATCTTTGGTGAGATGATGCAGAGGGGGTTTACTGGTGAGGAACAAGTTCAGCAGTGGTTTCTGTCAGAAAGGCACTTGAGAAAATAATTACAGGTGGGGAGCAGGAAAATGCTTGAAGGAGAGGAGGAGGCAGTGACTTGACAATGCACAAGGCAACTTTCTATTGTAAGGACAGAAGAAATCTCAGCCCCACGTCAGAGTAGCTATCTAAAGATGAAAAGACTTAATTTGTAATAATAAATAATATAAATAAATAAACATTTATAATAAATAATAATAATAATAATAATAATAATAATAATAATAATAATAATAATAATAAAATTATAATAATACTTAAAGATTCCCTCTTTAATCAATAGATAAATAATATTTTAGAGGACAACATGTCCTGTGTTAATACAGGGGGAAGTGGGCATAGTAATTGATAATAAGATCTGTTAGCATCACAGTAATATTTTAAATTACAAACTTTTATTTTTCCTTCGGTGATATCCATGCCAAGTGCTGCATTTAATTTAAAATGTTTTATAAAGTTAACCTGATTTCCTTTTACTTGCATTTAAGTATCCTGCTAATCTAAGCTGCAGAAACAAATTACTCAATGACAGACTTGAAGCTGGAAATCGTTGGAAGAATTCTACTCAATAAGCAAATCTCACATTTCTTTTTCTGTTGCCCAGAAGGCATTGGGAAGAGATGATAAATTCATGTCTAGTGGTATATTACCCCTTTTCAGCCTCCCTTCAGGTGTTTAGAGACATGGATAAGATCACCCCTGAGCCTTCTGGCCTGAGCCTGAGTGCACAGATGCTCCAGTCCCTTCGTCCTCTTTGCTGCTCCTCACTGGGCTCTGTCCATGTGTCCTCTCTTCCACTGGGGAGCCCAGGACTGGACACAGCCATGGCCTCACCAGTGTTGAGAAAAGGGAGAGAGATGATGTCCCTCAACCTGCTGAAAAATGTATTAAAGGAAGAGAATGGTGCTACTGTAATATTTTAGTATTTTAGATAATATTTTCATATTTTATTTATCGGTTATGTAAAATGTGTAATTCATTTTTATTCAAGGTTGGATCATTTTGACTTGCACAGCTTTCACAAAAACACATCTGATGATTATCTTGCAGCTAAAAAGACTAATAATGGACAAATGATTAAATCCACAAAGTAATGAGTGCTGAGCATTAAAACAGGTGTATTATGGATACTACCATATGTTTTGAACAGCACTTCCCTCAGAAATCCTATAAATTTCTTCTGGTATTAAAAAGTAAACTGTCTCTCATATGTAAGAATCTGACATGCTCAGATAACAGATGGCTTGGAAGCCCTTACAGGTTCCTCTCCCTCTATAAAGAAGAGCTAAAAATGAAGTGTATCATCCATTATTTTTCTGCGCCCTTTTTTTCCACTTTCTGCCTAAACAGAAAAGTGATGTATTACAGGGCAGTTGCCCACACTGTGGCATTTCAGATCTGATTTTCAGCACACTAGGGGTTGAGGTTTCTCAAATGAATGTGACAGGAGTCAGCATTTCACAAATGCACGGTCCATAATCTCAGCACTCAGTAACTCCAGGGTTGTCTGTGTGCCACAGTGGAGCTCCTGCAACTCCATGGCACAAGTTGTAGATTTCTTAATCTATATAAACCTACCAGCTGCTCTTGGGGACTTTCTCAAATTATTCTAGAAAGTGTGTTTTAAAGGCAGCAAAGTTGGCAGACTGAAGCTTTTGTCTAAGCTGAAGTTGAGTCACCTCCTTGTACAGAATGCCCCTCAGCAGCTGCTCTCTTCCTTAAGTACAACATCTTTAAACTGTGCAAACTTTTATCAAAAGATGGATGACTTTTATAAATCTTTATTTGTATATTGGTCAGGCAGCAAGGCAAAAGGAATTGTGTTGACTATCAAGAGATGTTGACTATCAAGAGAAGAGCCTGGAGAGACCAGAAAGCAATAGGATCACCAAAAATCACTGGTGCACCAGAAGGCAGAAAAAGCCACTCAATTTGGGTGCTGTTCAGAAGTCACTTTTGTGACTGTTACCTGCCATCACTTCCTCAGGAATCATTGGTATCTGACCTCAGGGTTTTACACACATCCATAACACAGATCTAATGCATCAGCAGTGGAAAATAAAAGGAGTATCTTGTGTGCTTATTCAAGTGATCTGCTTACAAATTAAATCACTGGCTGTGTGTGTCCATTCCTGCACAGCACCAGTGTGAATCCTGTGTTATCTCCCTGCAGAGACCTGGGTCTACTACAGATGGATCTCTCCCTTATTTTTGTTTCTCAAACTCTGTCTGTTGCTTGGCATTCCCAAATAATTCTTTTCCAGCTGTTCAATGGATTGGAGGAGTTGGAGCACACAGGGGATGTACTTTGCTACTTTGAAAGTACCAAAAACTCATCAAGATCAGCTGTGACTGTAACTTAAAGTCACCTGTGGGCTACTTTAATCTTTCATTTGTCTCCATTTGTTTCTTACAGGATGCAGGCTTTTGCACTGAACCAACAGTGATATTATTTTAACTGTTTCTGTCAGCAGGGTAGGTCATTCTAAGAAGAGTCAGACATGAGTTGGTGCCAATTTCTTATGTCAAACTGAGTAGCTTTTATCTTTTAAGCTTTGATTAAAATATAAAAGCACGTAATTAATTTCTACATTTTAAGCTAGAAATGAGTCAAGACATATATAAAAATTATCTATTGCTTCCAAGTGTCCACTTATTATTCAATGGTAAAAAATGATTTCATAGCTCTTCTGCTGTCTGGGCTGTTTGCTTCTAGGAATAAAACAAACTCTGGCAGCCAAAGAAGTCAGGAAAACACATTTTGTTATAATTCAATGAACTCTGGCAAAGTAATGCTATAGATTTATATTTAAATGCCAGTATCTTCTTTAATGCGTTAAAAGACCACTACAGGACTGTTCAAAGTCACATGAAAATATGTTGTAAAACACAGAGGAGGAGGAAGCAGTGAGAGGAGCTCTCTGTGAATATTCACCTAAACCCTAAGTAAAAGACAGGTTTCCAGTAGTGCTGCAACCCAACACCAGTTTTATGGGGAAACTGAGCTTTCAGATCATGATTTAGATAAACTGATCTGTGGCACTGAGGAAATCCTGACTACAACCAAAAAACAATATTTGAGGAAGATGCTGATCTGCTAAAAGCATGAAATAAGGGTAAAGCTAGAAAAATGGTTTGTGTGTCCTCCCTTACCTCAGGAATAACTGGGCACCTAATTAATTTTCTGTATTTAAACAGCCTGAGGAAATAGTCTTTAACCTTATGTTTTATTCCTGATGCACCGTGTACTCTACAGCTACTTTGACAATAAAATTATAGTCCTGCTTAGATGATGAAGTCTCACAGAAACAGCAATTTTTTCAACTCTTAAACATAAAGATTACCTTTGGAAGTAGAATTCTGGAGGGTGTACATGCTGTTGAAAGATTTTAAAGGAATTGAGATTTTCATTGGGAGAGAGAAACAGACAGGCATTAAGGGATCTTTCCTTCCCCTTTTCTCCTATTATAATACTTTCAGTTAATTATATTCCCAACTGCTGTGAACTGTCTTTTCCAAAACCAATACTTTAAAATAACTGTGTGTGAGGTTGGGTTTTCCTGACGTTTTTGTTGGTTTGTTTAGGAGGAAGATTTTTTCGTGGTTTTTTTTTTTTTTTGGTGGGATTTTTGGTTTTTTTGGTTGTTTTGGGTTCTTTTTTCAAGGGGGGGAGAGTTTGAAGAAAAGTGTTGTCTTAAAGGATTCAAAAATTTGAAGCAGCAGAAGAATTCTTTAAGAACCCTACCTTTTAGATATAATGGCACAATAAGTTGTCTACTAAAACCTCTCAAGATGCTGCAGAGTGTACATAAAAATCCAAATTTTGATATCTCTAATTTTTCACGTGGACACATTATAATCTGTTTGATTTTACAGTTCAGCAAACTGAGAGCATCCATTCTACCCCACTGTGAGAAACCCATTAGCAGCTGGGGAACCCAGACTCCAAACATCAGCATTGTAAATTATTAAAGGAGGGTTGTGTGTGCATTGTGATGGGCTGGCACGGTGTGCTTGAACCCATAAATCAGTGAGTTCTGTCAGAATGAGTTATTCATGAACACTAGGCCAATTTCTGCCTGGAATCCTTATTTCATCTGGAATCCTATGGCAAGCAAAATGATTTCCACTATTAGGATATGGTTAAACTGGGGATTTTAGGCAGCATCATGTTTTCTCTGTGTGTGTGGCTCTAACAAAAAAAAAAACCTCAGAAGAAAATCTTCACATGTTACAACAGTTTTGCTCCAACTTGGAGAAGAGATAATCATGAATTTCATGTTGGCTTGTGAGGATTTTTGTACCTCCTGTGTTGATTCCCATTTTGGTTTGGATGCTGGCTGTGTGCATGCCAGCTGAGAACTGAGCTCCTGTCCTTACATTTTTATTCAGATGGGTGTTTTGCTATTTCCAGCATCAGGCTCTGCATTTGTAGTGTCCCCCTGTAGGCACCAGTAGCATCCCAGTAACTGAGCACACTGATATGTGTTTGGGCTATTTTATTTTTTAAAATGTATTGTCTTTCAGCAATGAAAGAGGCACAAGATGTATTTATTGCAGTTTTTAGGGTTTTTTTTACTAACCCTTTATTTCACAAGCATCTTTTTGCAAAATCTTTACTGTTACATAAAGGAGGGAAAAGAACCCAAAACCCTGAAAGTGCACAGATTTCTAGTTTCTAGAACACTTTCAGAAGCAAATACAATGGCCACAATCACAACTAGTGTTGGTGCATTGCAACAAGCTGAAGGCACGAGGTGATGCTGCTGCACGTGCAGCACATGGATCAGAACTGAGGCAGGGATCAGAATTCCCTTTGCAGATTGGCATTATAGCCACCAGAATCCCAGCCAGTGATGCCAATAAATACATTAGATACAGCTCAGAGAGGACAATCCCTGGTGATAAATCAACTCCCAGCTGATGGAGTAGCCCGCTGTGATAGCCCTGCTGCTCCCGAGGTCTGATGATAATGGCACCTTTGGCACCGCAGTGCAGATTACTGAATTTCAGGGAATTTTTTCCATGGTCTATAACAAGGAGGATAAGCCTTCCTCTGCATCCAACTGAGAGCTGATGCCTCTGGTTATGCCACCTTTTTTTTCATGAGTTTTGGCAGAGGGGGAAAGGGAGAGGAGTTAAGGGGAAAACTCATGCCAAAGCAGGGAGCCAGGGTGAAGTACCAAGTGGCCAAGTGAATAAACAAAACCCTTTAAAAGGTTAAAATTATCCAGTACCCTCATTGCATTTTCCTTCATCTTGTCCAAAATTTAAGTCCTAAGGGACAAGCTCCAGTGCAGAATTTAGAGAAATTATACTAAAGGTTTGGGAGGCAGAATTTGCAGTAGTATAAGTGAGAGTATTCTTTATAAGAGGTTTTGTTTATCTGTCCTTATTCTCTTGTGATGTGGCCTTCCCTCCCTATAATTCCAGCCTGTCACTCACCAAAATGCTCCTTTAGAGTGGGAACTGAAAAATGCACATTAGCGAAGTGAACATGCAGCAGGTTACTTTATGAAATTAATTATTCAAGGGAATGTGAGGCACAAAGCCAACCTAGTAAAACAATCAGGTAGATGAGCAATTTATTTCCTGGGAGAAGGAGGTTTAAAGTTTGGCTTTAAGAAAGTAAGCTCTTCCCACAGCAGGAAAAAGTAAGAAATTTTATGCTTTCTGCTAATAACTCTGAATATAAGAGCAAAGTTAATGCATGGGAGTTGTGTTCATCACAGAGTGGTTTATTATTTGCTTCATTATTGCTGAAAATGAAAATATAAATGGTCTAGAAACTGAAGTGTAGATGTGACCTGCCATTTTCATCTCTGGAAGAAGGGAAATTTCTTCTGTAATGCTCTTAGAAAACACAGTGTTAAGTGCATATGTTAATATATATATATATATATATATATATATATATATATACACATATGATTTTCTGTTGTGGTAATGTCTGTAAATGACTGAATCCAAGCACTGTGGGAGGAGAGCCACAAACATTGGTAATAGAGAATACAAATTGCTTCAGATGGAATTGTTCCTTCCACACCGAGGGCCTGCTCCGTGCAGAGGAGCTGCCAGGGCTCTGCTGGCAATGCTCTTGTTTCCTCTCCACATGCAGACACTCAGGCCCATTGTCAGCACAGCTTCTGCAGAGGATCAGCAGCCAAAATTACCCCCTTCCTTTTGTTTTTGATAGACAACCGAGCAGAGGTTCAGCTTCCTCTGTACTTGTGAGCTCAGGATTTTCCTATGAATGTTATAGCCTGGCAAAGGCTATGAAAAATCCTTTAAACAGGGGATTACAGGGTTTGCCTGCCTTTGCTGGAGAAAGAGCTGGCAGGATTCAGGCCCAAAGGACAGGCAATGTATAAATGTCATGTATTAAGATGAAAGAAGGAAAAAAGCTCTGGATGACATTGAGAGGGAATCTGGTCTCTTCACACTAATACAGGCCTGGATCAGGAGGTTTGATGTTCTGAAGCACTTGTCTCAGGTTAACAGTCCTGCTCTGTTTGGAAGGGCTGACACTTGTTTGTGCTGCTCACAAACCCAAGCTGTGCCACTGCTGAGACTCTTGTTTCACAGCTACCATTGTGAAGGCAGCAAGCAGCACAAAAGTCCACAAATCCAAACTCTAGGCCAGATAAAAAGATTTTCTTCTACTTTTCCAGTTGTGTAAATGTTTGGAATCCCTAAACTGGCCCTGATCACCAGTGTGAAGTCCTGCTTAGAGTTAAATTACCTTTTGTGTTCAGTGTGTGTGGTAGCAGGGAATAATCAGCCCTGTGATCACAGCCACCCAGCCCAGGTCCCTGCACAGGGCAGTATCAGCCTCTCCTGCCATATGACACCAGATTGATGCAGAAAATGTCAGATCCTGTCAGGTCAAATTGTGACAAAGGTTTTGCAGGGCTGTGTCAGGTTGTGCTTGACAAAAATGACACCCAGCAGAACTGTTACCTCAATTACTTTGTGAGTTGTCCTGTTCAGCCTGTGCTGAGCAGTACAGAGCAGTGGCAGATGCTGTGACACCCACTAAGGTTGTTGGTTACCTGGATGAACTCAGGAAAAAGCTGCATTTTTAATTTTGTTCTGAAGGAAGCTGGGTTCTTTTTATACATTTGTATCTTACAAATGTATAAAAATGATGTTTAGCAATCCTTTTCTAACTGGAAGGCTGGGTTTTCAGAGATTCCAATGTCCTCTTCCCACCCTAGAAGAGTGCCAAATGTGTGAATACATAGGTTGTCTTTTATTCCTTGTTATTTTTTGACAATAGAATTTAAATAACAAAATTCAATGAAATTCATAGCCCTCTCTTTTATATTTATTAGCACAACTTACTTTCTTACAAACTTAAAATAGAAGTGTCCAACTGATGTCTTGCTGTCCAGACCCATCTAAAACATGACATTAAGAACAAGAAAAACTGAACAGCTTTGGTAACCAAAGGTTGCTCTTGGGTATCTGAAAAGTGCTCCCTTGCACATGGGATGATTGAAAATCAAAAGTGTGTTCTGGGGCAGCATTTTCTGGGAGTTTTGCACTCTGCAGGATGATTCAGCTACAAAAGGGCTCCTTCTCAAAGGGGAAATCTTTAGACTTTATTAGATAATACCATTACTTTACAAATGTCTTTCAACCATGATGTAATAGAATATGAAGTTCATGTGGAAAAGGAAGAAGAAGAATAGTGATATCATAGTTGGAGTGTTCCAGAGTTGCATGAAAGGACAGACAAATAGGAGTCAACTCCTGGGAGCAGTCTCTGCTCAAAAAATACCAACAGCCTCATATTCCTAAGGAATTGAAAAAATTGGGAGATGAAAGTTAAATTTCTTCCTTCTCACTGGGTTCACGTGAGTGAAAATTTGTAGCAATAGTGCCTTTTCCACCTTTTTAATTGTAATGCTGGAGCAGCACTGATGAGCTCCTTAAGAGCTGACCTGACACCGAGCCAGCAATTGCCACAGAATATTTTGTCACTTCACCTGTTGAGAACTTTTTAATAAATGTCAGTCGAATCCCACATAAAAAGACACCATGTGAAGAGGAAAATGAGAAAACACAAAACAGTGTTTGAAGACTTGTTCTCCTGCATCAGATCAGAGTTCCCATGAGTTTTAATGGTGTAATTTTGCCTCTCCCTGACACAACTTCAGGCCACTCCCTTGGCTCCTGTCACTGTCACCACAGAGAAGAGATCAGTGTGTGTCCCTCCTCTTCCCACCACGAGGAGCTGTAAATGCAGTGAGGTCTCCCCTCAGTCTCCTCCAGAAGAGGGTGTATTGTCCTTATAGGAATATACCCTTAGGTATAGACTCAGTGTATTCATTTTACAGCTACAGGAATTCCTCCTTTAATTTGACAGATGGACATCTGCCAGAGAGTTTGGATTTGGTGTTCATTGGCACTGCCTGAAGTGCCTGGAAATCTGATAATAATACTGACTCTGCCTTAGCTTTTGTTTGTAAGGTGATTGTTCTTTCTTTCTGTTCCCATCACTAAGAAATCTACTGAGATTTCTTTCATGCAAGATTGCAAAACCTCTTTTTTTGCCTTCCCCCTCTGCCTACCACCCACAATTAAAAAAATAAGACTTGACTGTCCATGGCTAACATATAAAATTTAGAGAGTGAATGCCGCTTAGTGATTTTATAAATAGTTATCTATCAGTGTAATAATTAATTACTACTTTTGTCTTTTAGTGAAATTCATTATATATGTCAGCTTAAACCAGTGCACTTCCATAGTTACAGGTTGAGAAGCAGTGATGGTTTAAAGGCTACCACATCCTTTTCCTATGACTTGCAGATGGAATATTCACATTTAAATTGCACTCACCTCTCCTTCCCTGGAATAGCTGTCCACTTAAAAATATCCCTTACAACACCTACAGGCACTGAATATGAAAAACTCAATGCTGCAAATGTTGGAGAAATAGTGGAGAAAACCCATAAAATATAACCAAGTGCTCTGGGAATAATGGGTGATTTAGATTCCTTCAAGCTTGTGACATAATCACATACAAAGATGTGGCACTGCTGATGTTTCAGGCATTTAATATCAAATACTCATAAAGCTGTTAAAACTAAAATTGCATCCCTAATTACCAAATACATCTCATAAGTTTCTGTCACACCCAACACAAATGTGAGAAGTTGGCAGAGTTAGAGCACTTTACTGCCCTGTTTACTCATAGGCAGTCTTTATGAATTTACCCCTGGAGAGTAAAAGACTTCTGACTTTCCCAGTGCTTCATCAGCTCCTACCTTCTACTGCATACAAGTACTTTTCCTGATGCTTTATTACGAGGTGAACTTCTTTAGGAGTCACCATCACTTTCATATGGGTAACAGTGCTGAATGATTAAATCCTGTTGTCTGCACTTTCTATAAAAATCATTAAAGTGGAAAAGAGCTACCTCCAGATTGAAATTCTGTCTACAAGGTCTTTACCATTTTACCTCTTCTGCCTTGTCAGACACATGCTGGTGTATATACTAATGGTAGAAAAATATATCCAATTTTCAATTAAAAAAATAAAGCAATACAATCTTTGTCAAGTCAGAAAATGGGGAAATGTCCATCAGCATGGACATTTCCATGGCTGCTTTCCATGGCTGCTTTCACAGCCTTTAGATTTCATGTCAATGGCCCATAAAGCATTCTGGAAGATCACTTGGATTCTGTATCCTTCAGGAGAATAATCCCAAAACCAGAATGTGAGATTCAGGGAGGCACATGTTACTTTAAGCTCTAATTATTCACCTGTTCCTTATACTCATTACTGATCCTGAGTGCTAATTATAGTGATACCAGTGAGATTTTAATAGTTTTGGTGGGCAATACCTGATTCAGCACTCACATGGAAATGATCCCCTGTATTAGCTGGCACGCACCAGCAGCTGATTTTCCTCAGTATCAAATATGGATTTAATAAAGTAAATAAAAATAAAACAATCCAAGCAGCTGATTTTCCTCAGTATCAAATATGGATTTAATAAAGTAAATAAAAATAAAACAATCCAATGCCTTCATTCACCAACTCTGTTTCTGCAGAAAATTGCTGGAGCATGTTCAGTGGAATTGGTCTATCTGAGGTGAGAAATACCCTTTGTCAGTCTGGCAGAATAATCAATCAGGACCTGAAGTGTCCTGTGCCCCACACCACAGCACCGGCTGAATTTAATTAGATAAACCATAAACCCAGCTCGCTTGTACCTAAAGGAACTGCCTGAAGGAATTCACTCTCACAAGGCCCTTATCATCTTATTCTATGTCTTAAAATCAAAGAAATAGCATGAGAGGAAGCTGAACTATCCAAATGGGAATGTGAAATTAAATTAAAAAAACAACCAAGGCCATCTTTAAATTTATCTCAAGACTTAGCTTGTATATATACACACATTCAAATGAAATAAAATTCTATATGTTTGCTAAGGTCAGTGTTTTCTGCAAAGGAAGTTCTGACCTCTAATATCTCAACAGGCATAAAAGAAAGCATAACTCTTGGAGTGAATTACAACTGCTGTAAAAGCTAAGTAATTGGTGAATAGCAAATGGAGACTGAGTATATTGAAGATGTATTTCAGATCTCTGAAAATTTGAGAAAATAAACCCCAGAATTATTGCTGAGGTGACTCTCCTGCCTCAGCATGACTCTTTATTTTTCAAATAACTGTCTCCAGGTGTTTAAACTCTTCCTGTAAATGACAAAATGTCTTTACCTGCGTGATTGATTATATGCTTAAAAAATGATCCACTAAATGATGCAGAGCTTACTAAAATATTTGTCATATGGCTCCTTTCAAACACTCACAGTTTGACCTACCTTTCCTCTATCCAAGTTCTAGGGAATTTAGCCATCATTTCAACAGCAAATATCTTGTATTTTCTGTCAAAAGGAGAGAGAATCAGACCAGGGCTCAGAAATTCTCCAGTTGTGAATACATCCACATTTCCTCACAACTGAGTTTCTAATCAATAAAATGAATTCATTGCTCATATTGGCCAGTGAATGGAGCTCATGGTCCAGAGTGATGTTGCATCCTATGCCCAATTCCACTTCAGCTTTCTGAGCACCCTTAGGTGTGATCAGGTCATGAACTCTTGAACAGGTGAATTTTTCCTTCAATCCAATCCTTTCTGCCTCACATATCATAGCTACAGTAAGGAAATACATGTTTTCTCATACTCAAAAAGTCTCTAATATCTACTTCAGTCAACACAGTTTATCTCTCATTATCAGTTGTTGTGAGTTTAATCATCTGGAATGGACTTAGTGTTGTGAGGAATGTTTGAATTTAAATCACTCCACACATATCTCTACAAGTAATATGACAGCAGGAAGGATAATTTCACCTACAGCTGTGTTTCTTCCCCTAATCTGACCAAAAACCCAATAATGCTGATGTGCCCCACAGAGATACTCTTTGGCTTGCAAGAAAAAGTTTTTAGAAGGTTTATTGTGTACAGATTTCATGAGACAGTAACTAGTCTGGTAGTTGAGTTGTGTATTATTTATTCTCATAGAATTTCAATCCCACATAGCACAAATATGTGAGAAAATGGAACCTGACTTTATAATAACACATATTATATAATACAGCTTCTTAAACTTTAGCATCTGATTCAGACTAAAGTGATTATTTCCAATTTTGGTGTGGGTTTTCCTCAGGGTTTTTTTGGTGTGTTTTTTTAGTTGTTGTTTTTTTGTTTGTTTGTTTTTTTGTTGTTTTGTTGCTATTTTTTGGTTTTTTGTGAGTAATTTATTAATTTCTCTTGTAAGTGGGATTCAACATTTGTTGGAATGTGGAGATGGTTGGGTTGAGGTGATTTTCATATTTGCATTTCTTCTGTAAGGCATGCTACTTTTGATATTCTACGAAAAAAACGGTGCACAACAAATCTGCTGCAATGACTTTCAAACATTCAAAATGTAGCAAGGACTTTAAAACAGTTTTAACCACCTGGTTATTCAAAATGCCATTTCACATTCAGCTACCACAGTTAAAACAGAGATGAGCAGGGTGATTTCTGGAGGGGTTGCAGAGCAGCTGAGACCACACCTGGCCCAATGTGCAAAGGAGTCTGAATATTCCATATTCTGAGACATCAACCAGCTGTGGCTTCTTTCTTTTCATGGCTTTTTCCAGATCTGCTGCTCATAGCACAACCTGTTTAAATGAATGCCCAATTTACCTGTTGACAGCATTGAATTGGAACCATTGTGATCTTCATAAAATGCTTGAGTTCTTTGAAGTCTGTGCACATGGAAGGAATTTCTCCTTCCTTTTTTTTATATTTTTTTTTTAATTTTTTTTTTCCCCCAGATGAGTATATTGGTACTTGTTTATTGTCAGATTTATCTTTTTATTTTTATGGTCTCCCTTCCCAACTGCATACTATTATCACCTCTTTATGCTAATGCTCTCCTGGCTGCCTGTATCATCACCTCTCCATTTATCTTCTCACCCTGTGTGATCTACGGTGCTCATTAGCTTCCTGCTCTCAGATCACTTTTTGCCTCCTCAGCATGCCAGATGACCCTTTTATGGCCCAGCTATGTTTCACAATCATCCCAGATAACGCTTCATACTTCCTCACTATTCCTTAGCTTCTATTTTTGTGCTGTTTACTGCCTCTTGCCATTCATTTCTCCCCAACAGGGCTTATTTTAATGTTCACCCAATTACACCAGGTTTTTTGCTTAGTTCTAGATCAGTTGTCTTCATTGCCTGGGTGGTACTTTATTGATTTCCATGCTTCAATATATCAGAGTATATAATTCCTAGCAAATTTCTTTCTCCATCAAGTTTATTTAATCCACCCTCTTCCCAGTCTTCTCTTCAGACCAGACTTCATATTCATGATGCCAACAGTACATTAACTGCTTAACTCATTGATTCTTGCACCTTAAAAAGTGCTTCATCCATAACCTTACACATTCTGCCTGAATTCAGCCAACTTGTAATTCCTGCTCTGGGTATGGCTACTTAGAGCACTTCTTTAATGTGTATTTTAGACAATTTATATGCCTCACTTGATACTTTTGCAGCCACCACATAAAATGTTTTCAGCTCATTCGCTCCAAGGTACTTAAACTTGTATTTCCCAGAGCTTCCTTCAGATTTTATGATTGCTCGTGTTAAATAATAATTTTTTTTAAAAAGAGGAGGGTTGTTGTTGTTGCTGTTGTTGTATCCCAGAGATCTTTTCATTAACAACATGACTTTGAGGAGCTGGGAGACTTGTAGACTTTCATACATGAATCCTTTCCAAAAATAAGCCTTCCTCAGTTCTATGTAAACCCCCTTCAGTCTCATGGGGGTTTTGAAAAGGTAACTGCTCAGATATCTTTAAATTTAATCTTCCATATAAAGTTCCAACAGTCACATGCAAGAAAAGTCTGGATATTGCACAAAAAACTGTAATCTGTATAATATGATGACAGAATAAATGGAAAAGAAGGCAAATTAAAGACATTTTTGGATAAGCAGAACAGTTATTGAGCCATTAAGTTTACATACTTCATGGGGTGTAGAACTACAGAGAACAGCCCCAGGAACAGATTACTCTGCCTTTAGTTTTCCTGTTATTCTAAAATATTCCCAGAGTAGCTGAAGTTTTCCCAGTTTTGGACAATGCAGAAATGTGGTAATGGGCACAGACTCCTTAGGAGCTTATAGTTTTATACTAAAATATAAAAATGTACTTTGAATCTTTTTGTTTTAAGAATTTCTGTATGTTTGATCAACCTCCTGGGTTTGGCAAACTACTGTGATTATGGAAAGGCCATGGTTGAGCCAACTCATCATTTTACTGAAGAAATAAATAAGTTCTTCAGCAAAAGAGAGGCCAGCAGTGGAGTGTTGACTAAATGGCTCCAAACTGAAGATAATTCTTTTCAATTTCAAACTTTTAACTCTGTGCACACACACAAAACAGTCCAGTCACAAATTGATTTCATTCCTCTCACAAAGTACAATTGGAATAGATGGAAAATTTTTGCTACAAAGCATATATGATGCTAAATCCTGCATAGTTAAGCCTGGACTATGTGTTTGTAGACGTTTTTACAGAGTTCTGTATTTTCTACTGTGCCTTATCCAGAGGCAGACTAACAGGGGACAAGAGGGTGAAGAGAAGTTTAATAGCTATTTGTTCATCTTCCTTTCCTGTCAGACAGGTGACACATGGGGTTTTCTGCTCATCATCATGAGCAGAAATATGTTGCAGGCTTTCTAACACAGAAACATTTGATTCTGTGATTGTGATGATTAGGAGGAGAGGTTTAAAAATCTTAGTTCATGAAAGGAGATAAGTAGTTTGAGGCCCTTGTTTTGAAGTCAGCAATGAAGCACAGCCACGATGACAATGCAATCCAGAGGTGTTTTACCACTGGGGAAGAAGGAATCAGAATGTTTCAAAATTCTATAAATATTGCACTGGCTGTGCTTAGAAGCACTCTTGGCACTCTCACAGGATGCATTTACAGGCTGCCCTATGTGGTAAAGACCAGCCTAATCTTGAGGCTATTTTAGTTCTAAGTTAGACTCTTATCCTGGAGACTTCTATTTCAGGGTGACAGGCAGGTAAATTAAACCTGGTTTAGAAATTGGCAATATTCTTATCATCCAGGGAGGCAACCCCCTGCATCTGAAGGAAACAGCTAAATCATCTTTTGTCATTACTCTTATTCCTGCCATGAAATGATCTTCCAGCCACTGTAGGTGACCTCATGAGCATTGCTGGCCAAAGGAAGGATAAAAGCAAACCTCATATTTTTCTGGTGCAGGCTGTAGTCACCATCAGAGATATCATGAAGGGGCTGTGGTGCTACACCAGAACCTTACTAATATCTTCAGGAAGGACAAACACAGGCAGAGAAGGTGCACTCACACATCTCTATTGCAGTGGACAGTTAAGGTATTTCCTTCCTTACCCATCTGGTGATGAGTAGCAGCAGTGCAGTCTATTTGGTCAGGAAGCTGACTGCAAAACTTAAAATGTGACATAGATATGATACCAACTTCTTAGGCATTTCCCCATGCAGAGAAAATAGAAGAGAGGACATCTGCTGTTGTAAATCTGTGATTTTCCCATCAGCCACAGTCTTTCTGAAATTAAAGGTGAAAGTTGCAGAAGGGAGGTGCTTTGCATAAATTGGGTTTTCTTTTCCCCCTTGAAATAAATGCAGGTCATGGTTAATGAAGTGCACATTTGTATATGTCTGAAAATCACTGCAAATTCCCATTTCACTCATACATATTATTTGATTTCTCACATTAGCCATGGATTAGTAAGTACCTGTGGGACTGCTCTAGTAGACAAAGGTTCATAAATCAAAACAGAAATTCAAATGCATTTTGATCCCTGTAGTTTCTCCCAGTACATACATATATTTCCTTCAGAAGTGTCACACGTACAACAGCATTAAAGAATTTCAGTTAGTGTTACATATTTGAGCATCAAATGTGTGAATAAGGTCTAGTTCTTATCACCATGTAAAATATATAAAGGATCAGATGGAAATAAATGGAAATTGATCTTGACAGAAACTTTTATTTTTTATGCAGCTAGTTGTAAGAAAGACAACTTTTTACTGGAAGGGATCTGTGGGATAATTCACAGGCTAATGTACAGGTCATGCAGTATTAGAACCTGTTCCAGCTTTGCTCTCATACTCTTATTGAATATTCAATATTTTTGAATATTTTTATTCATAGGTGCTGAGACTCACAGCTCAGTCAGAGGACGTGCAGTTGTGTTACAGACCTATGGAGCTCTGGCAACATAGGTCAAGGGAGTGAGGGAAAAAACAGCTTATTCCTGTGCCATTCAGCCTTTAACCTCTTTTGAACTTCCTAATTTAGAGATCAGCGTTTTGTACCTGTTGCCATGCTGGTCTTACTGATAGGAATCAATCCTCTGGGCATGGAGAGATGCAGGAGCTCGTTGTCACCTGTGGGCAGTGATCTCAGACTTGGTGGCAAATGAACAGCTGTGTGCTGCATCAACACCACTAACAACAGCAGAGAAAATAAAGTTATTTCTGCCCAAGCACACTGGCATGAAGATGAATTGCAGCTCTGCCAAAGGTGTCTCAAAATGTTGTGACTCCAGCAAACATGTGCCATTTCAATCTTTTCCCTGTCATTTTGTTCTGCTGACTTTCTTAAACCTTTTATTTCCCCCAAGTTATATCACTGGTGACCCTGTTGCTCATGGAAGTTGTCTAATCCGTGTTGTACACAAGATGAATCCGTTTGGTATGTGACAAAGATATTGTAAAACAACACCCAAATGGAGTGGAATTTTTCCAGTCTGCTCTTCTGAATTTTAACTCTGCTCCCATGGAAGCACAGGGAACATTTGCCTTCAGCATTAAGAGAGGTTAGAACAGAGAAAAAAAGTGAGTTGCTTTAATAATTAGGCAGCTGATTTCCAAGTCTTCTAAATTCAGTTTAGACTGCTATGTGGAGGAAAAGAAAGAAAATATATGAATAATCATAAACCTTAAAGAAGGGTACCCATTAAAAAAATTAAAAGATAAGCATGGATGAATACATCCTACAATCCAAGGTTTTGAAGTGCAGCACTGTGTAATGGTGCAGCACATGTGCATAGAATTATACCACTTAGTCATGCCCACAAACTTTTAATTAAATAAATCAGTGCTGTATTTGAAAAGCCTGTAGCACAATTAAACACGTGCAAATTAGGATCCTGTATCCCATACAGTACCTCTTATTTGGACCTTTGCACAAGAGGTGATACATAAAAAATCCCAGGGGTGTAGAGAAATATTTTCATCCCTTTTCTACAGAAAATTGCCTGAGGTTTGGAAAAGCCAGGAGCCAGCTCTGGAGCTCTGTAACAGAATGTCCAAACATGCAGATTGGGTGTGTTTAGCTTCCAACATGTTTTCTGTTTCCTACACCTGAAAATTCAAATAACTGATAAAGGTTTTCTGTTTGTTTCCAGAACTGCCTGCCATGAGAAGTTAGTTGTTAAGTCTCACTAGATTTCTAGGTGAGATGGCACCTCAGTCCTATGAGGTATTGGCACAGCTTTACACAGAATCACAGCAAACTCTTCATAAAAAGGAAATCTTTCCTGGCAGCCATCTCTGAGACAGAAAACCACAAAAGGCTCCCACTGTGCTTAATATTTTGTGCTTTACTATTCTGACTTTTGTAACTGCTAGAAAATTTTTTTATTCCTATTTCTGAGGGTACTGATTTTGATTTTTCTCATACTGTTTTCAGAGAGTCATGGCCTTGCAACCTGCTTTTTTAGTTACCTCTTTCACCTGGAACCAAACTGTTGAAATGAAGATATTAATACACATGACAGATGGAAAATTAATCTAACCCCATGAGGCACAAGTAATCTGTGGCAAAGGAGGAAGGTGAGCTTTAGTCATTCCTCCTTGCCTGTTCTCTTTCTTCTCCATGCTAGGGAGGCCTCTGAACACATTTCATCCAGGTAAGCAGGAGCTGTCTTCAATGCCTGATATCAAATTGACATTTTTCTACTTGCAGGCAGATCAGTGCAGCAGAGCCATGCAGTATGCAAATGGATTTAGAAATAGAAACGTGGCCATGCTTCACAAAAGTGCAGCAGATGCAAGTATGTTTTCCATCCTTTAAATTTTCCAAGTACCCTCAAGCTCTGAGAAGTTGATCACATATAAGTCTTTAAAATAAACCTCCTTACTCTCCCTCTGACAAGTCTGATTTGTGTTTCAGGAAGAGGATTTACCTATTGTTACTCATTCCCCCTCCATCAGTGGGATTGTTTACAGTACAATCAGCAGGTTTTAACTAATACCTGTTCAGGCCCCACACACAGAACAGAAGGAATTCAGGAGTGAGTTCATACACAAATGAAAATAACTGGGATCTTGTTGACACTGCTCACTTATCTGACCCTTTAAGCTAACAGGCTTTTAGTTTCACTGGGACGTGAAAATCGACATTGAATGGGATTCCCAGTGAGATTTCCGTTCCTTGGCAGGTAACCAGATGATATGCTCATTCCGTGGCTGGTAAACCCATTTCCACACTACATTAGGAATTTATCAAAGCAAGTCAAATTACTTCCCTACAAAAGTGAAGGAATCTTGGGAGAATTTTGTGTCTGCTCCTCTAGTAGTGCTGTCTCTCGTTAGGATTTATAATTTGGCAGGGTATTTCCTTGAACTGATATTAAATTCATGATGTGTCTTCCTCCATCGTAAAGAAAAAAATATATATAGTTCTTTTTTTCCTTTGAAACAATAACTGTGGAATCACTGTACTATGGAGCTCAAGTAAATTGAAGCATTAAATTTCCATATACCTAATTCACAGCTATATGTCACATCCCTGCAAACTAATCTCAAACCACCCTCAGATCATTGTCAGAAACAGAACTTTATGACTTTACATTTTCTTCTGAAACCAGCTCTATTCTGTATCACAGAAAATGGTGACTAAGATTTATTATTTGTATCTTAATAGATTTTCAGCTTTTTCAGTCTTGTAAATGACATTACTTTAAAATAATAATTTCAGAAAGAAATGAAAGGTAACCTACATATGGTTAGTGAGTGTGTTTTGTTATTTTATAAGCATTGTTTGCCAGCATTCATTGCAGTTTCAAATACTTGGCTGTTTCCATAGTATTTTGCTGACTAGAAAATTCCCATGTTCATTTTAAGTATGTCTGCAAATCTTGCTTGGAAAAGGTGTTTGTGGGTTACCATTTCTTAGTTTTCAGAATTTTCCAGAGAGTGAGTAAAAATTTCAAGAGGTGTTTGGTTGTTTTGTTTTTATCTGTGTTTGTGAAAGCATATTTGTGTGTGAAGTTGTGTGTTTTGTTTTATTTTATTTTGTTTTGAGGGAAACCGTCTTGTCAGACAAGAAGGAATTTCATCTTTGAGTCACTCATAGTGACTGAGAGAGGGCAGGTATGGAATAGGAATTGTTCCCTGTGAGGGTGTCAGGCCCTGGCACAGGGTGCCCAGAGCAGCTGTGGCTGCCCCTGGATCCCTGGAAGTGTCCAAGGCCAGGTTGGATGGGACTTGGAGCCACCTGGGACAGTGGAAGTGTCCCTGCCCATGGCAGGGAGTTGGAACAAGATGGACTTCAAGATCCCTTCCAACCCAAACAATTCTGTGATTCTTTGAGCAGTAAAATCAACCAAAACCAATGCAAGCATCCTGCAGATCTCCAGCAGAGTAGTCGCATTTTCTCATTTCTTTGTGGAATGAAGAATGGTATTGAAAGGACAGATGGAAGATTGGGAAGGAAATAGGGCACAGCTTTACAAGATAAGGCTTGTAGATCCCAGCTTTGCAACGAATCCTTCCGATTTTGCATTGCTTCACCCCATCCTGCCCTGCCCCAGCAGTGGCTTCCATTCCACACATTCAATTTTTCTGTTTTGGGTTGTTTATTTTAAGGATCTGAAATTGCTGCACAAGAAATTCTGTGTTTGCAATGCTGTCCTAAGGAAGTGCTTGTTTTACCTAAAGCTTGATAATACTTTGTGAGGAGTTTCTAAACAGTTAATACATAATAAATAGATTAGAGAAGTTTGCTAAAGGAATTACTACCATCTCAGCAGGTGTCATGCAGTCTGCATTCTGCACCATAGCAATTAAGGGTTCTTATGTATTAGAGAAGGCAATTCTCTGGCTGAACTGATATAAATTACATGAAATTATAAAATACGAATATGAATATATGAAAAAGTGTGTATTACACAGTCGTTTGGGCTGTGGTAGGGTTCTTTGACAGAAATAGAGGGTGCTAACAGAAGTAGTTTGTGGCAAGGAGATGATCAGCACTGCTTTGAAATGCTCTGAAACGTAGGGCCTTAATTCCTCCATTTTCTCAGTCTTTTCCCCCTGGCTTTGACAATCTGGCCTCTGCTTCAGGCAGGGATCAGGTTTGTGGCAGAAGAAATGCTACATTAGGAACTGCTGCAAGGTTTGTCTTTTCTATCTGAAAGCATCAAATCAGGCTCTTTTGTTTTTTCTAAGTCCTTACAGTTCCAAAATCTGTTCACGCTTCTACTACTTTTCTTCAGCTTTAAGCCATGCCTTACCCACTTTCTTCGAGTTGTATCTCTTTTTTTTTTTCTTCTTTCTCTTTTTTTTTTTTTGGGGGGGGGTCTTTTTGACTTTTAAAATATTTTTTTTTTATTTGCTACCTTGTCTTCTTGCCTTGATGGCTTTGTTTTGTGGCTTAAACCTTCAGTGTCTTTCCTTCATAACTCAGATTTTTCTAAAAAGGCTGACTTGTCACTGGCAGAATGAAAACATGCTCAGTCTTCAGTGTTAAAACAGCAAATCTCAGAAGACAGCCATAATTTTGAACTGGCAATGCTGCAAAGTTCCTCCCCTATCCACTATTATTCAATTGGCAAGCCTTACACAGCTCAAAGGGATTGAGAAGTAAAAATGAAGTTGTACAGCACAATTGTTCATTGCTTCTTTCATCATTACTTGTACAAGATCTTGGAAACTCTGGGAGCTACAAAGTCTACTCCAGAGGAATCTGCCTTCCCTTGATGATCCTCTTGAAGGAGGGAGACTCAACAACCTCCATCGTGTAGTTGGATATCTCACATAATATTCATCCTTACCTAGTGACTACTACATGTGAGGTCTTCAAATACGTTGACACATTAGAAACCAAACAATAAATCTTTTTATTAAATGTTACTGATTACATACAGTTCTCCAGTATTTTCTTACTAGTACCCTGTAAAGGAGTCCTTCAGATTAATCTGTTTCTAGCACAGCATTCATTATTGTAAGCACGTTTTCCAGAGCTGAACTTCATTCTGATTTATCCTATCTGCTGTTTGTTTTCTTTGTTGCCCAGGATATTGCCTGTACAAGTAAATGTGTCACTGTACTTCCTTGCAGAAAATCTGTGATGAGATGCTAAAAATGTCTTTTCCAGACTGAGTGTTAGACACATTAAGTACTGTATATATTGTGACTTATTCTTCCACAGTTAATGAGCGAGCTGTTCATCCTTTTGTATGTAATGTAGATAACAGGGTACTTCTTACTAAACTTTTCTTTTCCTGTGGAGAGGTATCTATGTGTGCTTTGAATTTGGAAAAAATCCTGCCTTTCCTAAGCTGCTGCACTTTTTTAGTTGGCAGCGAAATTGGCCTCAATTTTAAACCTCTTTTCTGCAAAATAGGTTACGATTTTCTTTACATCCAAATGCTCTGTTCCTGGAGGAGAGCAGGCATTGTTGTGTACTAGCTCTGCTAGTTAGCTAACATCAGCTCTGCCACCTCTCCTGATCCCCTTGCTTTAAATTCACCAGGGTTAAGAAATGTCTTGCCTGCTTTATGGATTTACCTCTGAGAAGATATCTCAGTGTAGGCACACATTTTGTAGAAAGGAGTTCTATTGTCAAGCACAGAGTGAGTTTCTTAAGTTTTCTTATTTATTATCTTTTACTGTTTCTTATACACTCCTTCAACCTGAAGTTTTTATACTCAGACTCTTCCAGTAAGCATTTCGTTATCTCTCTCTGTCTTTACGTAAATTTCTTCCATCTCATAATTCATTCTTACTGCTCTCAAAAACTGCATCCTGGGTTGGAGATTCAGTGTTTGAGATGAGGAAAATAAAGCCTTATTTCATAAAAAATAAGTTGGTTTTTTTTTTGTTGGTTGGGGTTTTTTCCTAATTTAAATCCATCTGGTCAGTACAGACTGAAAATTAAACTCAGGCTTTAATGCTGGGTTTCTGCTCTGTACAGCAGAACTATAAATAATGGAACAAACAAGACAGAAGGAGAGAAAAAAAAAATCTTCCCAACATTTGTGTAGATATATCACTATTAATTTATTTTTTCTAAATAAAGAATTATAATTTAACAAATATTAGCAAAGAGAAATCTAAGAGAAATCAAGAACTCATTGAATTCTGTGCCAGGGAGAAAAGAATGGAAGGAAGAGGAGGGAAAAGAAAGAGAAGATGCCCTCATGTCACTCAGTCCATCTAACCTGTACATCCTTCTGTAAAACCTCCAGGTCTGGGGGCTTGAATTCTTCAGGTTTGGCTTCAGTCACCATGTCCTGAGGCAGAGACCAATCTGTGCTGCTCCTTCTCCAGGCAGATACAGCAACAGAGATGCCCAGAAAGAAATAATTTACAGAGTATTTCCTTCAAGGACTATCCGTCACCAAGAGGCAGTTTTTGTAGTGTTATCAAGTGTTTGAAAGCTGAATTCAAAAGGGGATGACTGCCTTACAAATCCCAGCTTGCTCCCAGGGACCTTAAAGTCACTTTTAAACCACTTCATGCACATGTCTGAATTGAATCTCCCTTAACAGACTGTTAATGCTGTTAACAGTTTCAACTAATTATAGGAAAATATTCCTGCATCATCATCTTAAAAGATCATTTCACTTTAGATAAAAAAAAAAAAAAATCCATATTAAGGAAATAAAAATCTAAAAGGGCTGTAACTAAGAATTGAGCCCACAAGAGCAGCTTTGCTCCTCTCTTTACTGCCCTGCTTAAGCATTTGGGATTCCAAGCAAAAGAAATGCAGGCAAAGATGTAACTTCTTAACTTGGACTTATCTTTTTATATGCCAACACTGCTGTCCCTATACTCTGTGCTAGTAAAATGTGAGTACATATAACCCAGAGAATAATCTCTCATTTAAAAATTGCCTTTTTTTAAAAAAGTAAGTTTGGTCATGATCTATTTCTAGAAAAAGCGGTGTCTTCATACAGTATTTTTTCTAATTTACCAGCTGGGGTATGTCCCAGACAGCTTTTGGAGGAGTTTTGTTGACTATTAGCTCTCTCATCTGTGCTGAGGAGAAGCTGCATGAACAATTTGTCAGGTGAAATTAAACCAGTTGGAAATTGTTTCGTCTGTAGAGGCACTCAAATGAAAGGTGAACAGCTGTCATTTAATTCTGTATTTTGTACTCCATTTCACTTGGATTAGTGTCCATCTCTTTTGGGACTGCTGCTTTCAGGATCTCAGAAGGCATTGTAGTGATCCTCCATTCATTCCACAACCCAAATCTATCAGTCAGCTTAACAAAACATTAGTGACATAAGTGTTCTGTCTGAAAACAGCATCA
This sequence comes from Parus major, assembly GCF_001522545.3. NCBI lineage: Eukaryota > Metazoa > Chordata > Aves > Passeriformes > Paridae > Parus > Parus major. The sequence continues at coordinate 64,645,391 of NC_031771.1, forward strand.
TGGTTTGCACAATCTCATCCTAAAGCATTTTTGTTTTCTGTCCACTGAAGCATGAGAAGCTCAGATGGAGCTGGATTGAACTCTAACATCTGTTCTGAAACCACCTATCCTTGCCACTACCCTCGCACTGTCCTCTCTGAGAACATAAAAACATATTGCACCATCCAGACTATTCTGCATTACTTACAATTTTCCAGAATGTGTTTGTTTGTGTTTGTGTTTTGGGTTTTTTTTCTACATTGTTCCTCTGCATTGAAATTTTAAATGTCCAGCTGTCTATTATGACACTTTATTTAAGGGCTTTATCTTGGAATCCTGAAAAGAACTTAAATTTATCATCTGTTTAGGAGGACTGATAAAGAGACAGTAGAGAGCAACATTTTATTCTCTCCTTTTGTGCAGAGTTGCTCCCTGGCCATGGCCTTCTCATTTGCTTTGTTCATAACTCTCTGAAAACTGGTCATCCGAATATGAGTCAGTTTTTAATGCTTTTTGTCTCTCCTACTAGAAAGGCAATAAAGAGATATGGAGCAGGCTAAAAAGAACTGGGTATTGACTGTTCTAAATATGAATAGCCACAGAAGACTGTATTTATTTAATAGCTCTATTGCTGCTGTGGCAGAAATAAAGGCTATTTAAGACTTTTCTAGGTGGTGATTTTGTTTGTTCATCCCTTCACTTTGCTTCAGAATGACTGTTTCATCTCCTCGACCCATTTTGTAAGAGCTATTAAATAGCTTCAAGCATATTCCAGCAGAATCACTGATGCTTTCATCCTCATGTCCTTGATTTATCCTTTAGAATTCCCTGAGACCACTGGGATGTGACAAACAATTTCTATTTCTGCTTTTAGCCCTGTTAATCAGTTTGTGTTATTCAGTTAAACTAATGGTACATTTCTGCTTTTTATCATCTTCTTCCATCAAGTCTACCTTCTGAATGTGAAGTCATGTTATGAGTTTAATCATGTGAGAAGAGAAACAAAGAGAAATATGTGTATGTGTGTATAAATATATATATGTGTGTGTGTATGAACTAAACAGACTCATCTAATTCTTTTCCTGCAGGTCTGGATTCAAGTTGGGAGTGACATTTTTGCTGTCTATATCCAAAAACATCCTCATTACTCGGGATTCATGATACTTTCAAAATTCAGCTCTCAGTTGTCTTTTGGACTTAGCAATTTGGTTTGGACTTAGCAATTTTTTAGCTCATATTTCAGCCTTTTCACTTTCTTTGAAGACACAAATTGAAGTAAATCCTAGACTTTGAAGGTGGAGTAAAATCTGTAATGCTGTCACACTGTTTCTCATTTATAGATGCTGCCCAATTGCTTACCAGAAATTATATTTGTTTGGATTTCCTGTGATGAAATTTAATTTAAGGTCATTTTCTTCCACATGAAGGGCAAAAAGGGGCACTTGTGTGTTACTCCATCACGTCATACACCTCTATGCATCTTTTTTACAGATGCAAAATGAAGGTAGACAACTTCTGTTCTCAGATTTTGTGGTTCCACTCCTCCTGTAAAGATGTAGAAGTCAGCTGGCAACTCAGACCCCTATGAAGGGTCTACCCCATCCATAATTTGGATATCAATCCTTGCACAAGCTCAGAAATTTGTGTTTGGCTCCTCGAGGACAAGTTTTATCAAAACAAAAGCCATGCTGGTATAGCTTGAGCTGAATATTCTATTACCAATAAATATATTCTGCCTTCCTAAGCTCCCTGCATAATAAATGAAGATGCACTTACCCTGTTCATCATCATTTGTGTTTGCACACAGTTCAAATATTCATCTTGCTTTGGGTTGCTAGAACTGGTGATATGAATAGTCAGTATCCAAAGTGACAGAGAGCTCTTTTACCCCTTTTCCCATTGTCCCATGTTTAACTACCATGGCAGATGGGACTGAAATGTCTGATACTCAGTAATAAACTCTTTACTCTTGTTTGTATCTTGGATTAAATCAGCCCCAACAAGTAATGCTGAGATCTGACTAAAACTGTTGCTCAAGTGCAGAGGAAAATAGCTTTTGCTGGCATTATTTACCTCACTTAAGGTGAAAATAAAGCAGCAGAGCAAGTCTGGACTGACTGAAACACCTGGAAGAAGAGATGGGCATAAAGAATTTCTTCCTTCTGTTTTTCCCCCAGTGCACAGATGGATGCCATTGGTGTGTGACAACTGCATAAACAGGTACACAGCCATTCTTTCTCAGATCATTGTGATCCCTCCTAATTTTCACCATTACTATTTTACTCTCCTTAACAGATTGCAGGCAGGAAGCAGGGGAAAAAGTGGGATTTTCTTCTCCAAGAGAAATGAGACAGTCATGTAAGAAGTCTTAGAGGAATGAAGTAAAACTTTGAGATAAATTCCACTGAACAGGTCTCAGAAACCTGAATGTTTAGTCTAATTTTTTTACACCCATGCAAAGATTTTAAATTAAAATGTCAATTCGCTTAATCTCATTTTTTTCTTGGAAGGCACCATGTCCATGTAAAACTGGGGAGAATTCCCTTTTACTTCAGTGAATGCTGGAGTAGTTTCATAAGTCTAAGTCGTTCTGATGTTTTACTTAGGCAGACTCAAATCCCTTCAGGACTGGACTTAATCTTTCTTCTCCTACTTTTGTGTGGACCAGCTGCCTTAAACTTGCCCAAGTGGAGGCAGACTGGCCCTTGGTCTGTGCCATAGGGAGGGAAGTGGCAGATGGGGATGGATACAGCTCTTTGTCTAATGTTTGGTTTCTTGTTTAGCTCAGGCATGGAGGCCCAAAACTGCAAACCAGAGAATAAATCAGGGAATTCTTTAAATAGAGTTTAAAAGCTTCATGAAAGGAGGGAAACTGCTCTGAGTACTTTCATCGTTCCTGCCTCCATTTGCAACCTAATGCCTAGTACTTAAATCTGTTTTAATTAAGGATGTTTCCATTGGGGTGGAGAATGGTTTCATCTGTATTTCCGTTAATCACATCATCATTAACAATTATAAAGATGTTTGCCTCAAACACATTTGTGGGGTTATTTTTTTTTGTCCTGAAGGTGATTTTTTCCCCCACCCATAGTGAGCAAACTGCAAAGTGTGGAAGAATTAACAACTAGAAAAGTTATTTGAGATAAACTGCTATCTCTTAAAAGAACTTGTAAGGTTTTTACATGCTGTCAAGGGACCAAGAGTCAGGAAGCAGTTTGATAAATGAACATGGCCAATGGGAAAAGCAAACAAACTAAAATTAATAAACAAAATGAATAGATTATTAAACCAGTTAGAGCCATTATGACATGCTGCATAAAATAGGCCTTAGGGCTTCTCCTGGAATAACTCCTTAGTCTTGGTAATTAGCTAAAACTGAATTTGGCAGTTATTTTATATTTCTGTATTCAGTCTTATTTTAAAAATTATTTGAATGAATGGAGACTCAACCATATCACTTATCACAAATTTCTCATTATTATCTTCCCTATTTAAAATAGAGATTTCACCTACATGAAAGTAGCTACAATTTTCATTCATTAAGCCTTGTTATTAAGGAAATGCCTTAAAAAGGACTGCAAGAAGCTTTCTGGTCCATCCTTCATCTTGGCAGAAGCAAACCCCAGAAGTTTTCCTTGCCTCAGGGCAGGATTGACTCTATCTAAAGCATTCTTAACTAGAGTTTGTCTAAACCATTCTTGAAAGACGCAAATTATTCCGTGATGCATAATCTCCCCAGTAAATCTATGCCAGTACTTTACTTATCTTCATAAAGCTTTTTCCTGAGGCCTAACTGAAGTCTCTTTTTCAGAAATGTAAGCCTCTTACTGCCTGTTCTATCCACAATGAAGAAAGGAAACAGATGAGTTCTATTTCTTTCTTCCAGGTGTCTCATGGAGGTGAAGACCTTGTGCCTGCTCTTCCTCCCACAATGATCAGCTCTCATGTTGGAGTCAGATTTCCTGTACTACAGATATTTACCAAATTCTCAATTCTTTAATCATGATTCTGGGCATCTTGGGAATCTCTATGTATTTCCAATGTATCCTGCAAACCAGCAGACTTGTTTCCATTATCCATAATTTTTACTCTAATTTTTACTGTTTCATTTATATTTTATATATACATACATATAGATACATATATATATATATATATATATACATATATACACACCTATATTTATTGCTAATGTTGGCATTTTGAATTATAATAAGATACTTAAATTGACTACATTAGCCAAAGAGACCAAGTCCCCTTTTCTATAAATATGGTTTGTCTTCATTGGGTGTAGGTAAAGTCTAATATTCAGAGAACTGAATTCAATTTTACTTCCTTCAAAAGAAGGATGCACTCTTTTATTTTGTCTCAGGACAATCCTGAAAAGAAACAAGTTCCAGGTTCTTAGGAATTATTTCTTTGATGATGTTGCAGGTCTGAAATTTGTTTATTCCCCCGCAGTGTAAGAAAAGCTTACACCAAGTTGCCATCAAGTTTTGAGAAGTGAGGGCTACATTTTTCACTAAAAGCACCCTGCAGGTGGGCCTGCAGTGGCTGAGAAGTGCCATAAATATCTGCCAAGTTCATTAAACAGGCCCACCCTCCACCTTAATGTTTTTGTCATTCAACTTTAGTCATTACCAAGATGTGCTACATTTTCACTTTATGGTCCTACATGAGCTGGCAGAGGACTGACACATCTTTGGAAAGAGCTATTTGTAAGGTGAGATAAACCTTATCTGATACTTTAAATAGTACTGTAAGAGGTGAAGGAGGGGGAGAGAAGGCTTTGGAAGTTCCTTCTTTAGACTGCTCTCAATTTGTGAAGGTAACTTCAGATGTTCTCCTAAGATCGTGGTCACGATCAAGGATTAGATTGAAGGCAGGGTCACAGAAGGAGCAGGAATAGCAGGAAAAGAAGGTGTCTGAAGCTATTTGAATAAAGTAGGAGTATTTTTAAGGAAGTATTCAAGTAAAGAAAGATGTGAAGCACAGGAAGGAAAGTGAAGTGTCTGTTCTTTGAAGCATTTGAATCAAGAACAAGGATAGATGTGATATTTGGAAGTTGCTATGGAAAAGAGCACTTGTATCATCCACAGAAGTTGGTATCTCTGTAACACCTCCAGAAAGAGCTATAAACATATTTCTTCTAACTTCCCCATGATACCTCAAAGAGATAAGCTTACCTCAAGCCATCAAATATCTTCTCTTCCCTCTATAACCTATGACCAATTTCAAACCAGCAGTTCTGTGTACTAATGTGTCAGAAACTTAAAAAACTGCCTGAGAGGACATCATGAGAAATCAATGGCAGCTCAAGCTCCTGAGCCATCAGGAGATTTGTTAGATGAGGATTCACAAGTGAAACACATCTGTTGCTGTGAGCACCCCATTTCAGGGTCAGATCCTGGACTGTCATGTTTTCTGCTCACTGTTTCATCTTCTCCTACAGCTAAACACTTTCATCTAAACTTTCCTCTTAGGGACAGGCCTTATCTGCCAGTCTGCATAGTTTGAAACTGAATCATTTCCTCCTTTTATTTCTATCCTCACCTTGATGATATTTATAGACTAAGACCATGCTGCCCCCCAGTTTTCACTCTTCCACACTCCATAAACTTAGCTTCTTTACTCTCTCACCTTTACATTTCTCACCTTTATGATCTTCTAGACCTAATATTGGTTTTGTTTCCTGATTTTGTATTTCCCTACATTTCTTCTGTTCATTCAAAACATCATTTTTATTTATTCTTTAACCCAATTTTTTACAATTAATTATTATTATGAAGCTCTCAGTTATGAAATCTCCTGAAACCTCTGTGCTGAGAGCTGCTTTCCAGCTCCTTTACAGTTCACGTGTCTGTATTCATCCCATGAATTTTTACAAAAAGGTAGATAAATACAAGTTATTAGGATCTTTGTAAAGGTTGTTAGTCACAAATATTTCATCTGTAATACACTGAAAATGGCAACCATTATCTAATAGTTTCTTCCAGCTTTGAATTCAGTGAAAGGTATCAAATCCCTTGTATGAAAACTCCCAAGTGAATTTAACAGCTTAGATATAACTTTTAAGTTTCAAAGGTTGTGATAGAAAAGGTTGGTCTTCCCTTTGCTTGTGTAATGATGTGTGAGAAGTTGATGAATTCTGGTAGTGAAGCAGGTGATGATGCCACTTTAAGGTCTTTTAGCTCAATCAGTAATATTCCATTTTTATAATATTGTTTATCCCTAACCAAAATCTCACTGTCAGACCAAGAAAAATTTACTTGACACAAGAATTGGGAGGTCTTTCCAAACAAGTAAAGAAAACTTAAAATGAATTCAATACTAAGAAAGTGTGTGATTAACATTACTTATAAAAGCTCTCATTTAAAAAATATTCTTCAGAAACGTAATAAATTGAAACAGGAAGTCTCTAAAGTCTTACTTGTGAGCTACATTTGGATCACAACCTGAGATTGAAACTGTGTGAATTTGACTACAATTTCATGTTTCTTTTGTTTTCTGTGACACCTGACTGGCTGTGAGCAACCCGAGTGTTTACATTAAAAGATTGTCTCCCTGCTGATAAAGCTGATTAATTGATGATAAATTCTGAGATCTGGAATATGTGAAGCACCACCTCACAAGGGTAACGCAAAAATGCCATCAGAAATGTCCTGCCCTCTGTGAGGAACAGTCCAGCAGGTCCCACACATAAAATCAATTCTAATACCCATAAAACTGATTTCTGGACTTTGCCTGTCAATGAATAGATTCAAATTATTTGTATTTTAAAGCATAATGTAATGACTATAGTGGATAGGTGAAAAAGCAGTGTATGGCAGACATGGGTTCTCCTGACACACTTTGTGTCAGGAATCTTTGAGAGATGTGTGTGTTGTCCTTTTACCTGTGACCTTTACAAAACTGGGAGTTAATTTATTAGAGCCAGGAAACGCTATTATCACTATTTGTTCATGTAGATCCAATACTATTTAAATACAAAAAAAATAGTCAAGAAATTAAAATCACAGAATAACGGAGTCATGGAGTGGTTTGGGATGGAAGAGACCTTAAAGATCCTCTCATTGCAGTCCTCTGCTGTGGGCAGGGACACCTCCCACTATCCCAGGTTACTCAGAGCCCCATCCATCCTGGCCTTGGACACTTCCAGGGATCCAGGGGCAGCCACAGCTTCTCTGGGCACCCTGTGCCAGGGCCTGCCCACCCTCACAGGGAAGAATTTCTCTGAAGTTCTTCACTTAAAGTCTTTTGACAGGTACTTTAAGTGCATTGTATTTGAACAGAAAAAATAGCTCAGGTCATTGCCAAGGAACTCAATAACATATTTTGTGGTTCATCTTGGGCCCCTTTGGCTATACAAGAAATACCCAATATTGGTATAGATGGGAGCAGCACAGAGCTGTGGAACAAGGAGTGTAAGGCAAACACTGCTTGAATACAGAACCCTGGTGATTTGATTAAACCAGCCATTTGTTTATGGGATTTAGTTTTATTTGTAAATTCTGATAGATGGCCTGTCAGCTTGATAAGGTTACTTTTCTAAATTTATTTTAGCCATAATGCATTCAATTCTAGGAGTTTAGAATATGATTGAGAACTTCAAAGTGTAAACCCCTTGGAAGACAGTGAAGTGTGAAAGCACATGGAAAGGTGAAAATTGGTTAATGGGTGAAGCCCAGGGTGGGGACTCAGGAGACCTGGTGCATTTCTAGTTCTGGCACACTTTGTGACTCTCAGGATGCCACTTGTCTGTGCATCAGTGTCCACTTGCAAATGGAAATAATAATCCTCACATCAGTCAAATCCTTCTTCCTTTCTCTTCCATATTACAAAAACATTAGAGCAGGATAATATTTCAAGATGTGTTTGTGCCTTACTCATCACAGAGAGTCCTTCAAACACTTCTGTAATGCAAGTACAAATTAATAAATACATCTACCTCATCTTTCTGGGAGGGATCTTAATTACAACCTTTTTCAGAAATCTCTGCATTTTTCATTGGTGTGAGTACAATCAGGCTTTAAGGACAGGAAAAGAGAAAGAAAATAAGGACACTTTAGAAACAGCCATTGAAAACTAAGTGGTGTTAGAGAAAGGCAGCTTTATGTAAGAAACTCGAATGAAAAGATGCTTTCTGACAAGAAAAGGACTTCAACAGGATACTTTTGGTTTCTTTTTCTGTTTTTGGTAGCACTTTTTATTAAGAGTTTAATTACCAGGTTGATTAGAAGGAAGGAATTTATGTTCATAAATGGCACTTATAAAAATCATCTTTTCCTTCTTGGTCTCTGAATGAAAGATGGTCTCTGATGCCACCTTAACTATGAGTAATTGAATTAAAGAGCAAAATATACTACCTGCTAATGGAATCATTATGGTCTACAGAACACGGATATAAAATCAGCTGAAATGTATTTCTGCTCAACAAAACCAAAGTTTTTATAAGTTTGTATATACAGAGGAATATTTTTATTAATTATGAAAATGGCATATAAATACTCTGTAGAGCAGTGTTATAATCAGTGTTCAGGAGTCTGCAGTTATGTGCAGTTGCTCTTTAGCAGTGTACAGTCTCCTGTAAGGGACTCTCTGTGAGAGTTTCAGTCTTTAAAGCAGATCTCAGTGTACAAACAGAGAAAGTCCCCCCTACATCAGATGGGATGCACCTTGGTGCGAGTTACACACCATTTTTTGGATTAAACGGAGGCAGAAGTTTAGGAAACAGCAGAACAGCTGCTATGAGGAGCACAGGAGCCTCCTTACTCAGAACATGTACAATACATCCAGAATCTCAGTTTCTGAGGTAACAGTGACACAGCCAGAGCAGCCCAGATTATTGCAAATTCATGAAACTTGCAGAAAACAGAATCATACAGCTTCTTCTATATCTATACATTGTTATCTTTATACTCAGCTCAAGGGAGCAAGAGGAAAACACGTTCCTTTTTCTCTCTGCTATGCAACTTACACCTCTTTTTACACCTCTAAATGTTTCTTTAAATGACTGTGTGACATATAGTGACATCTATGAAAATCACCCAATCAGAGTCCAAAACCTAGTTTGGATTGATAAACTGACTTAGATTTTGCCTTATGGATGCTTTCTCATTACCTTGCTGTTTTCTTTTACTGAATGGGTTTGGTGAGTCAGTGTTTTCCCCTGTTTGGAACAATGTATTGTTAGAGCCCTTGATCTGTTTTGTCTTCAGCCTTGCATTCTCCCCTTTCTGATTGCCTGGTTTTGTGTGCACTGCTGGGTCTTCTGTCATCATTTTCTGTCTTGGATATTGTCTTATTCTCTAGATTTCTTCATCTTCCTCGTCTCCCCTTCTCATATTCAAACAGTGTAATGTTATTCAGTTATTATCCTGTTCCCCACTGTGCCAGAATTTCCACTTCTTAGGAAAACAATGGCTCCCTTCTGCAGGCAACCATTGGTTTCATGTGTATGAAAGATAAATTCAGCATTCAGCACAGCACAGATACTTTCTTCTGCTGCTGTGGGGCAGCTACTGTAATATCATCTTACATATCTAAATCTACCTGAGTCTGTCCAGTGCATGCAACAGAAATTTTTATTTCATTCTTTGGAAGTGTCCCCAGGCAGCTCTACCAGCTGGGGTAGGACAAGAATGAGAATATGAACTGTCCAGGGAGTATCCCTCTTCTGCTGTCACTTCTGAGTATGTGCTGTCTCTCCTGCACAGCTGTGTTTCCCAGCCTGCAGGTTGCTAAGACAAAGAATCATAATGGTGGCTCATGGGGAGTTGCAGTTTAGGGAAAATATAGGTGGGAGAGACAATATTGTCATTCAGAATGTGAAAAAACACAGAAATGCCTTTTTTCTATTTTTTTTTTTTGCTTAGTTCTTCTTGGAAATGCCTACTCCAAGATATCTCCACATACCAACAGGATGTGGAAAAGAAAAGAGACAGCAGCAGTGAGAGAAGAGATTAAGGGCTCACAAGGGAAAATGAACATGCACAAGACAGTGGGGTACTGCAAGAGTTGGTCAGTGTGACTGGGAGAAAGCTCTCCCTCCTCTCTGAAGAAAACAGCAGTCAGAGGAGAAAATATCAATATTGTACTTTACTCAAACAGTCAAGGAAGAAATGTGAAGGAGAAGAAGGTGATTGAAAACAATAAACACAGTTTCCAAGGGCAACTCAGGCTTGGTTATCTTGATCTCCTTGTGTGACTGGAAATAAGGACAAGGACCTTCATGCCATGCTTATATGCCCCTGTTTTATCACTATGTTTGTAGTCTTATACAGCTCAAATGAATATGAAGTCACATGTTGGAAAATGAGGTGTGTGAAAGTTGCATTTAGGTTGCCTTTGAATCCTTGTTTGCTTTGGTGAATTTATTTTGCTTGGTGTCTTAGACCTGGCTGGAGTTTTGATCTGTATGTTTAGCCTTTGCTAAAATATTAGTCAAAGTGTGCCTGATGGAAACAGTGACCAACCTGAGTGGGCTAAGGTATTAATGAAGCAGAAAGAACAAGATAGGGAGAGAATAAAGCAAATGTCTTTATGGGATATCAGGTGTTTCTGTGAATATGGAACACATCTTTGTGAATGTCCCAGAAAAATTAAAGATGCAACACTACTACAGAAAGGCACTCATCAATGAATGTAAGAGAAGTCAGAAATGTCATATATTCAGTTTTGTGCTGAGGAGTGTCAGGCTCTGGAGAGATGAGTGAGTGACTCTTTTCCACCCCAAGCACTGCAGTGCCTCAGTTTCCTGTGGGCTCCCTGTGGTGCCCCATGGACCCAAAGGCACCATGAGAAAATTTAACTCAAAGTGCCCAAGGTAACACAGAATGTGTGGTGCAGTTGAGCAGCAAAGTTCTTTTCTGTGTGACATCAGAGCTGCTGTGGAGCTTGAGGGAAATGAAATTTTTCCAGGGGTCATTCCAGGCATAAAGGTGGCTGAGTAGATTTTGGAGACAACCTAACCTGCCACAGTCAATATCCATACCCTTCTTGGGACAGAATGTGTAGAAAGCCATTTTGTCTGCTGTGTCTAGGTTTAATCTTGAAGAAAATGACCTGGTTTCCCAAGGAAATTAGCATGTACCCAGCCAGGTACATCAGGATCAGGAGACCAGAAGTCAAGAATGAAATGCAAAGTTCCCCACTCACAGTCTATGCACAGCTCTGAGCATATCTTTTAGGGGAAGACAGATTTGAACCTTGCCCATTTTTCTATTACAGCTGGAAAACACAGCTAATACAAATAATTTGTCTCAAGATTACTGCCTGAGATCAGCAAATCATCAGAACACTTCAGTTAATACAGAATGACTTCCAAATTTTTTTTCTTTGGGCAAAAAAACACAATGAAATTCACTTTAAGTTTATCAAAAAAAGTATTTATAGAATCAAAGAATGATTTGTGTTGGAAGGGAGTAGAATATCATTTATCTGCAGGACCCCCTATTACAGCAGAGCCAGGTATTCTGAGTTGTGCCACCCAGGTCATGCCCTTGTCAAATCCTCTGAAGGCAGAATGTCACACAGTTGTCATGGCAATATCCAGGAGCACGGCTGAATGAAGGGATGCAGATCTGGATGTTCATGCAAGACTGAGTTAGATATTGTTGCTGAGTGAAATCAGTTGCTAATTCAGCAAGGGAAGTGCAATAGGTGGGGGATTCTGCTCTGCATGCTGTGAATTATGGATTGGCATTTCTGAGAGTTCCACCCCTGGCCATGTTTGTGTTTAATTGGAATTCCCCACAGGTGTGACTGCAGTCAGTGCAGCCTGTGGGACCACGCTGAAGTGCAAAATTTAATTATGGCTTAATGTGACCGTCTTATAAGTTTCTACATCTGTCAGACAACTTGTTTCCTTCCTTACTGCTTCTGCTGTTTTTAAAGCTTTTTAAATTGTCTTTGCTTTGCTGCAGAATATATTTAGAATTTTTATATCCCTAACAAAGAAAAGAGGTAACATTTTATTGAAATTAGCAGTACAACTGGCCTATATTTATTTAGTGGCACTAACTATTTAAATAATAATTTAAGAGACCTTGCTGTAGCTTTTGAAGGAAATATTTATCAGAATCCTTAATTAATGGCTGGTGAAAAGTGTGTGCCCAGGGCTCACAGCACTTGTTAATAATATATAAAAAAAAAAGAAACCTCATTTAATTTTGTTTGAACCAGAGTCCCTGCTCACCGGGATGTACTGCGTGTAATCTGATTATTTTAAACCTTGCTTTATAGTGCAGTGTACAATTCTTAAAACTAGATCCATATTCATTAATGAATATGGAGTTTTTTATTCTCTGTTTATCTGAATATCATCCCCAATTCATTACAAATGTACTCACAAGAGTTTTCCTTGTACAGAGTTTGTAACTATTGTATTGACACCCTGTAATATCAACACATTTCAGTAAAACAGTATAAAGTATCATCTAGTGATAAGGATTCTTCCATCTCCTTGTTCATCACAATCCTGTCCAACAGATGTCATATAATCATTCATTTTATACAAGTTTTCCACTTACAAGTCAGGTACCAAACTCATAAAAACGAAACCTGCCTTCTTTCCAAAGTGTTTCCAGATATGGGATCACTTGGATTGATAGGGTGGAACAATTCCATTCTAAAATAAATATATGAAGCAGGTAGCTGTATCATTTCATGGCTGAAGTTTGATCTAAATAATTCTATATGTTGACTGTGATATTCTAATCACATATATATGGACCTGATCAATAACATTACCAGCATAACAAACTCAGAGAGGGTGACAGGCCACTGAGAGGAATTTCATGCTGATATCAAACTGGGTGAATTGCTCTCAGGAAGAACATATATTTTTCCCTGAATTATAGAAAGAGACTGAGTATATAGCTAAAAGAAAATATTTCAGGTGATCAGAGGAGAACACTACTGTGAGTGTCTAGAATTAAAAGGGAGATTCTGGAGTAAGGAAATAATATTAAATATTTTCTCACTGTCTTGACATGATTTATTGCATCCTAAGTGTCCTATTAAAACTTTATACACAGGTGTCACCTTGTCGCTAAAGGACACAAGAAGATTCACATGAACACCTCTCAATGTTAGAACAGGAAAGAAAAACTTTTATTTTCTGACTCCAGTATTTATAGATTCTCTACAATGACCAGGGATTGGATAATTAAGTTACCACCTTCCCAAGCACACTGGTCATGTGAGATGTCCATCAAAAAACGTTTCTTAGAAGGAATGTGTAAACACCGTATGTTTATAGAACTTTCATGGGAAAGAAACTAAAACTGTGAAAACATTACCAGAAGGCTTTAGGTTTCAGGTTCAGTCATCTCACTTTCCCTCTTATTTAAAATTTCCACAGATAAATTATTTTTTTCTCTCCATAATTTTGTTCGAGGCAGAATGAATGTATTTTGTACATTTTCTAGGGTTTCTGGATGTCCTCCACATCAGACACTGTGATCAGAGTGTGAGAACTCTGGAAATGGTTGATTTAGCTGCTACAAATGCAGCCCAAAAGAAAGAGAGAATTCCCAAACATTCCCTGTCAAAGATTAGCTGAAGTGGAAGTTCTTCAGGATTTTGAACTAACCTTGTTTCTTTCTCAGGTGGGAACTGGAAAAAGCAGATCTGTTGTAGGTCCAGGCTGACACACCCTCACTTTTTGGTGCTCCTGCAGGAAGTAAGTTGAATTTCTCTCAGAGTACATCTGTTCCTCCTTTTCTTTCAGCTGTACATTAGAGATCACCTCCCCAGCCACCTCCTCCAGCATAAAAAAATGTTCTCCATGCAATCATATTAATGGAGAGATTAATAATACTCTGGGAACTTCTGGAAACTCTGGGAAACTTCTACCTCAACCCTCCCACCATGGGTCTTCCAGAATCATCTGCCATGAGAAAATCCTTGGATATCTGATCAGATGTGCAGAATCTCCACCCACTTTACAATTTCACAAATACCTCCTCTTTTTTTCCTGGGTTTTTTGTTTGCTTTGGTTTGGTTTGGTTTTGGTGGAGATTTTTGTTTGTTTCTTTTGGGGCTTGGGGTTTTGGTTTTTTTGGGGTTTTTTTTTGTTTGTTTGTTTGTTTGGGGTTTTTTTTGTTTTTTTTGTTTCTTCACCTTTGTTTTTCATTAGAACTGTTGGTTTTGATTCTATCTCCTATGTTCAGCTGAACAGAAGTAATAATATTAATATTAATAGTAATAGTAATAGTAATATTAACAATAATAGTAGTAATAATAGTAATAGTAGTAATAATAGTAATAATAGTAATAACAATAGTAATAATAATAATAATTATAATAATAGTAATACCCCTGGTATCCCTCAGGGTTTGATCTGTTAATTCCTTAAAGTTTGCATACTCACAGCCCTTTTCACCCTCAGTTTCTGAGTCATCAGTGTTTCTGTTGGGACTTTTGGGTCACAGCTGCCTTCCCAGTCAGTGAAAACATTCCTGGCCAAAATGTTGGAGTGAGATACTTTTCTCGCAGGCAGATGATGCATCACAGGCCAACAGTCCCCATTTTTGTTGGCTTTACCTCCTGTGGCCTGTTCACAGAGATGAAATATCAGGCAGTATAAAAGTAAATGTGTTCCTCTGTCTCCTCCTGGGTTTTGTCTGTCAGTAGGTGCAAGAGGTGTTTAACTGAGACTCAGTTTAACTGAGGCTGGCCCAAGGCTGTGCAAGGTCTGTCTGGTTAAGCTGCATGTTTGCCTTTATCTTAGGAGAAGGCTTAACTGAACTGTGGAATATCTTCTCTTTCTACTCACAGGCTGTGGAATTTAGCCAAGAATGGGTTTTTTTTGTGGCCTGGAGCCAATTTCCCAGGTTCCTAAGACTAGCTCCCTCCTGTAAGATTATCACAGCCACACTGAGGAAGCTTACTCTGTACAAAGGGAGCAGACACATTCAAATCCCTGATCCTGTGCTAACCTAAGACCAGGTAGCAGGGACTACATGGATGTGTAAACCGCTCTGAAATCTCTGTATTTGCAACTTTCACCAGATTAAGCAAAGGGATTTAGTGCCAGACCCAGTGTCACGATAATGTGGCCCACAGATGTCAGGCCTACCTTGCCTGTTGCAGCCTTGCTGAAATTGTGTTTGAGCATTGGGAAGCCTGGGTATTTCTCTGACAGAAATGTGTCTTTTGATACTTTGCATTTCACCTGACAGCAGTGTGTGTTCTGCATGCATGAGGGTTCCTTTGGAAACCTCCTTTGTGCACGACATGGGAGGTTCTGCTGGGAGGGGAAGGCGAGATTTTTGTCAGAGAAAATTTCTGATCCAAGTGGTACTTCTGAATAATAACACAGGTCCAAAGCTGTCCTGCTTAGAGTCTGTTGAGTGGAGGAGTTAATGTGCTTATTCACTTCCCTGCCCAAATCTTCTTGGCTGGTATTTAGAAGGCATTTCTACCCCATTGCAATTCCTCTCCTGTTTTATATTCAACAGTAGTGCACACAGTACCAGGGTAGCTATTTTTTCATAAATCTTGATGGTTCTGCAGATCCACTGGAGTCCTCAAGTCACAAGAGACCAGCAATAGAGCAGAAGGAGATGGGAATACCTTGACTATATTTGAAATTAGGATTAATTTTTCAAGAGAAATCCTGTTGATGATAGTTCCTACTGTGAAAAATATTGTTCCATTGGCAAATTTGTTTTGCTTGTTAATAGCTTTGGTATATTAATCACCTTTGATATTAAAAACTTTACTTTCATTGTATCTTTTAGTTAAAATGAGAATTTAAATGGGAATTATATTCAAATTAAAAGTGAAAATACTTAATCCTTGGACAAGTTACCAAGGTAAACAGCAGATTTTCTATATCCTAATAGTATTTATATCCAGGTTTCATTATGTTCAGGAATACATTTTAGACACACACAATGTTTCCTCGAGTTCAAAAGTGGCACAAGGGTGAAGCACAGGTGTTGGTAGCATATTAAAAATAAAAGTAAATTTTAAAATTATTTCCTATGGCCTGTATAGCCCTGGGGGTGCAAGAACTACTGACAGTGTTTGTATACCCATTCTAAAAACATTCATACAGAATTATGTGGTTATAAATTGGTAAATAAAACATTCTGGTCTCTGGTTGGTTTTTTTTCATAACTCAGCTTCATGTTCTGACTCTTAGTTTTTCTCCACAGAGTCTCTTTTTGTAACAAAGTGTTAAAAACTTAAGTCTGATATATATTTTAAATGTATTTTAATATTTATCTCATCACGTACCCTTGTTAGTATTCATCACACAAAATGACACATTTCCACGGTTCACCATCGTACTTAAGAATATGCTGAATTTAAAACACTCCAAGTGTCCCAAAACAGATGAGAATGAACTTGAATTTCATGCAGAATCAGGATCATAATCATGTTTACATTAAATGAAGTTATGCTTTCCCCTCTTCTGCTGCATAGGCATTAATCATCCATGAAATCTTTCTGTTTCCCTCAGAATATGATTTTGCGTAAGTGCCTTGCATCAATTCATGCACTCGCTGCTTCCTCATAAATTCAGGGTAATTTCTTTGATCAGTAATAGCTTCTTCACACAGCTCCTGCCTTCTGTTAAACCAAGATCCATTACATTTGCAAAGGGCCTGCTTGGCTGACCAATTTATTTCCGTACCGTTCACAGTCTTTTCGTGTTTTTAAACTTGCGTCCATCCTTATCACTCACCTACACTTAAAAATTTTCACCTGATGTGTGCTATATATATATTTCTGGCTGGAAAATGTTGCAGCACATGCAGTTATATGCGTACAAAACATACAAAACATAGATATTTGTGAATATTTTACATTTTGCCACGTATTTGATAACGGAAGGATTATATCTTGGTGTTGTAAAAACTTCTCTAGTGTGAAATGTCATTTTTTTTTGGTGGTTCCCATGAGTAGCAGTTTGTTTTGATTGCTTTACTTTACATTTACATAGTATGTGAGAAATCAGAATGAAAATTGAGAATGACTAGCTGATGTCACCAGATTAACCAGCTGCAATGTGGAAATACTCTTGATGGCAGTGCACATGTGAACACGACCTTTGATGTTTGCTGTAATATATAGATACATCTTTGAAAGCAGCAAGAATTAGAACTATGATCCTCATTTAGGGAAGCAGTTGAACAGTTCTTCTCTGGACATCTGTCTCTCAAGTATTAATTCCTACATGTCATCAAGAGAAGCCATTTAGACAAATGCATAAATTGGATGGAATATTCCTTTTCCATAAGTGCCATAATTCCAAGTGCCTCCTTGATGGAATTATTTATAGAGCGCTCCCCACCACTTCTACTTTTGCGTGAACAGAAGAAAAAATAGAAATTAGTAATCACCCTCTTCAGGATGGGGTTAAGAGTTTGCCCAGAGAAAATGATTTCTAACAAAATCTATTTGACTGCAAGTCAGAAGGAATAGAATTTGATGTTATTGCGAAAAAATTACTACAATTCTTACTGCTTTCTTTTTCTCTGAAAAGATGTCCTCATTAATGCCACTGTCACAAAGATACATGGCATACAAATCATAGCTTTATATCTATATGAAATATTTATATGCAGAATGTTTTCCTCCCATTTTAATTAGAGGTACTTAGCTAATCATCAATATATCTATGCCTGTGTGTAGCTCAGTGCCCTTCCCAGCCCCAGGCTGGTGGAGGTTTGATATTAAAAGGTTGGCTCTGGTGCTGTTCCAGTAGCTGTGATCAGCCAAAGCACCAGTGTGATTTTACAACACCCAGAACATCTTTCCTACTGCCTGAGAATCCACTTTGTCTCCCATTTCCCTCCTTAAGAAGGTCATTGTAAAAAATTCAGTCTGAGCAACACAAAAATTATTCTGGCCACAATGCAAAGACACAGAAAACACTGTCAGCCTCAGACCAATTAATTTGATCTGGTTTTTATCTTTCTGCATAACAAAGATTAAAAAACCCCAAAACTATAGGAATGGTAAAGTTAGTTATTGATTATATGGTAGATGAAAATACCCAGAACTATGAAAATGAAAACTAGCCATATTCATGGCTAAAAAAGCAAAAAATTTCATGTAAGGTCTCATCCAAGTAAGAGGAAAAGATGAGAATAGTGATGAGGAACCAACCAAACAAACAAAAAAGAATGACCAAAAAATATCAGTCACATATATAATGAGATAAACTCACCAGGTAAAACCAGTAAGAATTACAGAACATTCTGGGGAAAAAAGCTCTCTATCTGGAGGGACACCATATCCACATCTGTAATATGAAGTTACAGGGTGTTTAAAATCAAGTTTATTGTAATTATTACTGTCTTCTTGTCTGGTGTCTATTTTATAAACAATTAACTTTGTGTGCATTTTGGATGGTCTAAACACACTCTCTCCTGTAATTAGTGTGTTGAATCCACTCCACACACTGAGTATAATTTTTACTTGCATTTCATCTTTCAGTTGGAAGGAGAATTTGAGTGATAATAATTGATGTTTTCAAATACTCATATATTCCTGTTTCTTTTGAAAAACTTAGGCTCTAGAGAGACATCTTTAGAGAGATAGTTTTGAGCTGAAACAATGACAAGCACAACAAAAGAGTGGAAGGTGGTATTTAAGCTGTTAAGCTGAGTGGATTTTTGCTAGAAATCAAGTTCTTTATTTGGCAGAGGCAGCATTGGTTCAAATAAAGGTGCAGGAGTTCCTACTTCAGCTCACACTTTTCATCTAGATGCCTGCAATATCCCTAGAAAATTTACCTACTCTGTGCCTCAATTTCCCTCTATAAAATGTTTATTAGTTACACTCTGCTTGCATGCATGTAATATTTACAAATATAAATAGAGTAGATACATTAATATGCAAATACACACGTGCAAATCATGGATTTCAGCCCACCTGATGGAATTCAGTCACTGAGTGAATGTTGCTGTGCATTTTTACATTTTGTTTCATGTTACTGTGTGTTGCAAAAGATGTTGGAACAAGGGAAATTTTTGTTTGACAGGGAGGCAAACAGTCTTCACCTTGAAGAATTAACACTGGAAAAGGGCCCCAGAACTTCACAGCTTATATGTTTGGGGTTTGAACTCAAACATTTCTTGTCTAGCTTTGGATAACTGGTTCCCCTTTGGTGTAGAAGTAGGGTTATACGTGCATTTAAAATATTCTAATTCATTAATATCCTCTGCTTCACAAAATTATTACAGTGAGCCAGTTCTTCCCTGGACACAGCACTGCACAGAGGATAGAGGGAACCACAAAATCAGGTTTACAGCCTCCTGCACCAAAATGTCCATGTAGCAAAGCAAAATTTAGCTCAAGCTAAAGCAAACAAGTGCAAATGTGACATTTTTCTTAATTCAGGTTAGAAAAGATAAGTTAAGTTTTAACATGTACTTATATTTCAAAAGGTGGAGGAAAACAAACTGTGTTTAAGAGCATGGATGTGATGGAGAACTCTAAAAAAATCCCATTTGTTTGATACCATATAAGAATTTTGGTTAGCCTAAGTACCTGAATGATTCAACAACTTTTAATTTAGCTAAATTTGATCAGCAGTCTGAAAAATTATGCCACATCCACACTCTCTAATCTGATGTCTTCACCATGCAAGGACTGACTGTAGAGTCCATCACTGGAATGTTTTGTCTCCTGCTGGATCATCACCTGGCAGTGGCTGTTACAGGTTTGCATTTCACAGGTGTTTAAAGTCTTGGCTCACATTTGAGAACCTGAACAAGCAGCTTGAGCTAATCAATAGTGAAACATTTCAAATACTTGTTTCTGCTCACTGTAATAGCCATGGTAGTTGTAGGAAGAAAGTCAGTCCTGACCTTTTTAATGGATTATTCTCTGTAGCAGAAGGAATAGGACAGCCTTGAAATGGGTGACCATAGATTTCACATTTGCACAATTTCACTAAAATGTATGTATTCATTAACTGAAGGGAAAAATGTGGGAATTTAATAGCAATAACATATATTTAAAGTACTTTTCAGGGTCATCTAAATCCTGGCCAAATTGCTTTGAAAATCTGGAGTTTAATAGTAAAAATTTCATATGCTCTTACCCAAATTCAAAATACAACAGTAAGATAAAAATTAAGTGAACTCATAAAAGACTGTAATACTAATTAATATGCACTCTAGTATTTAAGTCTGTAAGTCTCCATGACTTCATACTATTTGTGCTGGAAATGGTTTGATACTCTCACAGTAGGAATAAAGTAGTATAAAATACAAGCATTTTGAATATGATTGCTAACAAGGCAATAGCAAAACTTCAGGTGAAATATAACATCTGGGAAAATATGGAGAAAGCTGTAGATATAAATGCAAGTTTCCATATAATATTCCTCTGTACCTTGGAGAAAATCATGCTGATAAAACTGGCAATGGTGGATGATGTGGGAGAACATACTCCAGGATGAGACACTAAACAAATTGGAACAGCATATTTAAGCAGAAATATTCTAATTGCTTACTGTAGTTTTATGTTATTGGAAAGTGTATGGTCATTTCAGCACCAGACTTAGCACATAAAATTTTATTGGAGATTTTTATACAGCTGGTGTTAAAAAGGAAGAGAATTTATTGAAACCAATGAAGTGTACTCCTCTGGATGGCTTTTTTCCCCCTCATATACACCAGTTTTACATCATTGTAATTCCTCAGGTGTCAGCGGGGTTATTCTTGATTTCCACTGGGATAAAATAAGGAAGACTCATGACCCTTCCTTCCTGTGTTTTTATATAGCTGCAGAATTCTTGTTATTTAAATGCCATGATGGAAAAGAACAGTGGAAGGCTTTTGGTTTATTACTTTATTCTCACATTAAAATATTTTCACATTTTATGGACTTTGCTGGGTTTTTTGTTAAGAGGGTTGAGTATCTAAACCAGCTGATCTCATTCTTTGACTTTGAACAGAGTTCCTCCTAGACTTAGGAAAAATTTTAATGTGCATGTTTTAGCACCATGCTGAAAATGCAGAATAGGTCTTTCAAGCTGTGGATGGTTTAGTTGCTTGGAAAAATTGTTATATATTTAACTGAATTAATGTGTTTGTGCCTTAGTATCAAGCTGTGATATGAATGTAATATTTAACAATAAGCATTCAAGAATCTTGGATGCTGTCATGGATGGAGTGATGCACTCCACTCCCAAGAGAGAATTAGCAACATGTTTATTGATGTAGAGCAGTGATTTAACAAAGTTTGATAATAAATGAGACGGTGTTTTAGCGAGGTGTAATGCAGAGTACACTGGATTATTCACTGCATAGAGGACAGGGTGAGACAATACAGTCAGGGAGACCCTGACACTGAGTCATGAGGTTCAGAAAGGATGTTCTTCCTTTCTTTCTTTCTTTCTAAACACCTTCTTAGTGAAGAGTTTATGTTTATCTGGATCCAGACTTAGTCCCAGATTTGTCCAGTTCTTTATGTCTAAAGAATTATCTGTCCACTATCAATCCTACATATTACTTAGCTAAGATTTCAAAGTTAATCATGAACAAGAATCTGTTACAGCAAGGAATTTCTCAGCCATAAGTAGTAACCTTAAGATTTGTCTCGACTCACGGGCTGATGCTGGTGTGCATCCCACTGCTGTGCAGGAGAGATCCATGAGCCTGGGCTGTCCATTGTTTGTGGAGTGAGATGATTCCCTTGCAGTCATATTTGCACACCAGCTGTGTTTCAGTTGCTGCATGCTCAACCAGCCCTCAGCTTTTCAGCAACATTCATGGCCCTTAGCCACAGACTCTTCCCGGGGTCCAGCTTAAGCCTGATGCAGCTACCACCACTGCTGGCTGCTGCTTGAGTGGAAAAGCACAGGGGGAAAGCATCTCAAAAGCATTGAAGGCCAGGGGTTCCACACCCTTTTAACTCTGTCAGACCAGTGCTTCACTCTAGTGACCAATGGTTTTGAAGTAAACAAACACAGTGTCTTGCTTTATCCACAAGGCTAATGTTGTTCCTTCTGTCTTTTCTGTTCTCTGCATGTTTCTTTTATTTGAAAATCAGAACTATGTGTCCTGAAAGTCTTCTCTTCAAGGGAACAGTAAAAACTTCCCTTAGTCATGATTTCCAGTTCTCCAGTTACTCTTGTTGAGGCCCTCTGAATTCTCCATCCTTCTGGAAGTACAGTCAGCAGAACTGAGTGTCTTATTCTAAGTGAGAGTTTAGCAGTTCTTGAAAACCAGAAGGGATATTCACTTTTCATGCAAATACTCATGATCATAAAACACAAGATCATCCCCAAGAGTCACAAGAGGCACCTTCCCTGGCTGGATTTCACATGGCTGGTGATTGTCCAGCCCTCTCCTTTGGTGAGGTCTCTCTGCAGGGCCTCTCTGCCTTCAAGGGAGTCAGCAGCTTCTCCCAGTTCTGTATCGCATCTGATCTTGCTCAGTTTCCCTCCCAGACCTGCATCCAGGTCATTTATGAAGCTGTTGAAGAGCACAGGGCCAAGGATGGAGCCCTGCAGAACCCCACTAGTGACAGAGGGCCAGTCTGGTGTCACCCCACTCACTATAATTATCCCTCTGTATAATTATCCAACCCATGAGCCAGGTGCTCACCCATCCCATGATGTGTTTATCCAGCAGAATTTTGGATATTCTGTCCAGAACACTCCTGTGATAGACAGAATTCAAATGCTGGATTCTCAATACCCAGAAAAAGACATTTAATTTTCCCACCCTCTGCTTACACAATGTCATGAAAAAGAATAGTGGTATCACTTTGCATTTGTAGACAATTCCAAAACTCCAGATTATCATATTCATCAGATTAAT
Organism: Parus major; assembly: GCF_001522545.3. Taxonomy (NCBI): domain Eukaryota; kingdom Metazoa; phylum Chordata; class Aves; order Passeriformes; family Paridae; genus Parus; species Parus major. The sequence continues at coordinate 64,668,166 of NC_031771.1, forward strand.
ATTCTATATTTGTGGACCTATCAAGGAAACAATCAGCAGTAGGGAAGCCCAAACCTCACCATACTGAGGGCTGCATTTGCAGTTTGCCAAGAGCCTAAGGCCTGCACAGAATTTGTATATTATATATACTCTATGTTTAATCAAACAAACATGCATAACTATATTTTCTTCTGCTGCTGCTTTCCTGAGATCTGAATGTTAATTATTAGGGTTTCCCAGCTTTTTTCCTTCCCTTCCCTGCTTTGCAGCTTTCAAAACAAAGGTACAGTTTGGAGGATGGAAGGAGGCCAATGCTGATGTTCTGAGATAGAAAACTCAGATCCAATTGCTCAGTGTAAACTTCACTTGGTGATTTTTGACAATTCAGCTGACCTGCCTCTAAGAATATGAAAGATATTTGTTTCATGTGGCTATCTTGAGCCAAATTAACCCAACAATGTGTGTAGTTTTAAAATTACATGTATTGATTAAAATGGCAAATTGTGGTGAGTTTGTTAATCCTGAACTTTGTATCTCCTCATGTTGTCAAATTCACTTCTTCCTTTGATTCTCCTGCTGTCCCCAATGAATTTGTTGCCATGTGAGACTAAAATTCAACCTTAAGTAACAGAACATTTAAAGAAAGAAAAGTGGAATCAAAGAGCAGTTCATCTAATCTGCCATGGACATACACACCCAGAGTGGATAAATGATGCTGGGGAGATGTCTGGCTTTCTCTGCCGTGGTTACAAAGCTGGGTTACAATACTAGATTAGTCAGGTGGATTAGATGTGTAGAAACCAATTTTGACTTGGAAAGTCTGTGGGCTAGAAGTGTTTGGCACCTGACAACACACCGGTGTATTTCCTTGCATTGATTCCTATCAGGAATCCATTTTTGGCCATTGAGAAGAGACAAGTTTCTGTGCTAGGCAGAACATCTTTAGTCCTTATTGACTTTCAGATGGCAGAAATTTGAAGATACAATCTGGACATTTAACTGGGAATACCAAAGAAGAGAACTGAAGTTTCATCCAAACTAGTTCTACCAGGAACCAATCTTTTTTTTTTCTTGACTAATGTTTCACTGGAGTGCGTTGGATGATAAGAGAAAAATAATATTTAAGACTTGTGTGCCAGGAGGCTTGTACTTGCTAAGTTCAAATCTATTTGGAAGTGATTTGCATCTCATAAAATTCTTCTGCTCCATGTGAAGGAGAAGTACTAAGTGTGCTATGTATAACAGCTCTCGTGTGACTTTGTATGTAGTGCACGTTGAAACAGCAATCTCTGACTACTATTCCACAAAATTTCCATCTTTTCCAGGGAAAACTCCATCTTTAACCAGTCTTTTTTACTCAAGTAACACTCCTTACTCTTACCTTTAAATAACCAGAAACAATCTGATTAAGTGAAAATGCCAACCATCTACAATGACACAATTCAGAAATCATCACCTCTGCACAGCTTTGTGGTGATGCTCATTTTGATGCTGCAGCACATTCTGAAAACCTACCCACACCTCTGACTGTCTTCTGTAAAGAGAAAAATATTTCATGAGCTGTTCTCCTGAGCATGTTGACTGATCAGATTTAATCACAGCCATGACCCCATGCCCCTGCTCCTGTCTCCCATTAGCACTCCCTCATTTCAGACTGCCAGGACATATCCTCAGTAATGATCTTCCTTGAAAGGTGTATGGTATGCAGCATCATTACTTCCCTAATAACACCATGTTTTTTCTGTAACGTGTCTGTCTGCATGCAAGTCTTTGCCCATTTATTTCTCTTCATGGCTGTATTTGCTGTTAGCAGCAACCTTCATTCTTCCACGTAGCCAGTACTTCCCTCTGCCCTCCATCACATGGGATCAATCCCTGATGGTCTGGCTATGAATGCTTAAAATTGAACTTAAGAATGATGTGTGTGTAAATGTATTCAGAACCCCTATTGCTCTGCATAAAAGACATCAGCTTCCCTCCTTCCTCCCAGTGTCCTGCAGTCAAGAGCATCCAACAGAACAAAAATGCAAATGTGGTTTCTGCAGTGCATTTGCATTTGCTCTCTGCTCTGGTCAGCAAAGCTGGGGGCTGGCAGAGAAATCTGGATGGGTCTGAACAAGCTCTCAGCTGTCATCAATACCCATGGATATTGATGAAAAAGTTACTTGTGCTACTCAAGGGCATTTTTAGAGGAGCTTGTGTGGGAAAAAAGAGCTTTGCACAATGGGTAAGATCAGAAGTGCAATACTTAGTCACCATTAAATGTACTGAGGCCTGAGGAGCTCAGCACTAATAGCAGGAAGGAGGCTATAGAACAATCCTTTTTTTCACCCCTCACATGCAAATTGGCTTAAATGAAATAGATCTGGGACAATCCATCTACTCAAATAGCATCATCTGTGTCAGGCACAGCGTTAGCAGGGCTGTGAAAGAGGGGAAGTGAAGAGTGACCACAGCCCAGGCAGGGCCTTCCCCAGCCCAGGTACAGCTGAGGAGCAGGGCAGGGTTCTGATAAGGTCTCCTGGAGTCTCAGAAAGGCAAGTTGAGGATCCCAGTTGCAGATCCATCCTGGAACTCCCCCACTCAGGAGCAGCAGGAGATGGGCTAAGGGCAGAGCTGGAGAAAGGGCTGCAGCTTTGGTGTCACTCAGGAGCAGCAGGAGATGGGCTAAGGGCAGAGCTGGAGAAAGGGCTGCAGCTTTGGTGTGACTGGTTCATCCAGGAGGCAGTGCAGAGATGTGACTGGAGATGGGTGCACTTCAAATACAGCCAGGATCCATCCAGGAGACAGAAACAGGACTTCTTAAACCTACAGTGCAGATCAGACAAGGATGGAGATTAAACAGATCTGCAGAGCCCATGGGCAAAGGGTGGGCTAGGGTTCCCAGGTCAGGAAAATAAAGATCCATAGCCACATTTATGCTACTGGCACTGTTACTGTAAACTCCCTGGAATGTAGAAATGAAACAAACAGACATCAACCAATTTGCTTTTCATCATTTTTTGCTTGTTTCTGGCCTTAGGACATCTCACTCAACTCTAGTTTTTGTACTCTGCATGATGTAGCTAATCTGGACACTTAGATTGCTCCTACCACAGTAACACTCCATTAACATAATCCTGTTGTCTTCAGGTTTATGATTCCTCACAAGACCATGATAAGGATCCCAGTGCATGTGACACTGTTTCCTTGTTCACTTCAATGTGTGTTGTATAAGCAGATTTCTTGTGGCAGCAGGTTAGCCTGCTTTCTAGTGCAAAACAAAAACCAGCTTTTCACATAAATCTAGGGAAACTTTTCACCCAGACATAAGATTTTGTGTCAGAGTCATCCTCTATTCTAAAAGAATGGTGGTGCATGTAGTTTTTAAATGGTTCTCCCTCTTTTTTTGCTTCTTGCCTTAAACTATCAATGTGCAGGAGATGAGAATAAACCCTTGACTTCAACCACTGGTATATTTGTTTTAGAGCAAAGCATTTGTGTAGACAAGGAAAACCACATTCTGTCTCAGTGAAACTTGTTCTTGCTTGGAAATAAGGTTATTTCTATCAGCCTGAATCATCTCAAAGGCTTGCTGAGCTGCAAACACTCTGAACTGTGCCTGAGAACTGTGTCCATTATCAGTTGCCATTTTGTCATCTTAATGTTAGCGATGTGCATTGAATAATTTATCCTGCCACTTTCTTTATTTACCAGTAGAGACCAGTGCATCACATCCTCCCCTTGTGGCCCCTGAGGACATGCTCTGTCTGCTCTGATACTGTGCTGAGGTGAAACCACATTATCCACCACTTTACCAGGCAGCTTAATTTATTGTGGAAGGAACTCAATTATACAGTTAAGAAGTGAATTTCCATGTTGCCCCTGTGTGGATTGTCAGGGCACTAGAACTTGTAATTCCCCCAAAAACTCAACACCAAAATATAGATTTCATCTTTTCTTTCTCAAAGTGAGGGGAAGAATTCTATAGGAGTTCATTGGTGTATTTTTTATAATTTTACACCTGTGATGCTTTATTTTTCCAAAAGGACAGAGAAGCCTGTTCTGTATAAGATTTGGGGAAAAACTAAAATTTCATGCAGAGAAATGTAGAAGCTGTAACTTTTTTATTTAAAAAGCCAAATATATATTTGCGAAACTGCTTTTTCAGTAAACTAGCATCATTTCCATGAAGAACAGCTCTTTGTGGCTGAGGTCAGGAGGTCCTGACATTGTGTTTTGGCATCAGATAAAGTTTAATTTTCTTCTATGTTTTTTTTCTGAATTTTCACTAATGAATGTCTCCTGCAAAGCTCCTTGCAACACATAGCATAATTATTTACATTTTATTTTCTCACTTCTAAAGGAAACCTAGCTGTTAATAGGATCACAAACCAATTACCAATGCATTTTATTCATAGATCATTTTGCAGTAACTGAGGATCAAATTCTTGTGAATTCACTTTCTGTCTCTATCAACATTTAACAATTCTACAAACCAAGCAAATTTTTATAGCCTGAGGGAGAAATATTCCAAGACAAATATTCATATTTCCTTCACCCTTTAGAATAATATGTTACAGTGAAGTTGAAATGTCAGTGACTTGTTTGTGGACAAAAATGAAAGATACTGCATGTTTAAAGGAGGGAAAAAGTTGCTATTCAAAAGGCAGCTGGGATCAGTATGTCTCCCTGAATATCAAGCCTGGCACATCAACCTAATCTGAATTTTGTGTCTAACTCAGTATTAGAAACTGAGCAATTCAGTTTGTGAAAAATTGTAAAGTTGAAAAGACAAAATATATTCTTCTGTGTTGTTTATAAAAAGTCAGATTTGTCATTGCTTTGTGGTTTTGGCAGTGTTTTTCATATATGAAAACAAATTAAGCAGCAGTAATTTGTAAAACTTGTAAGAATAACAAAACAGTGCAACACAATAGTCAAATTCCAAATGCATATTGAAGAAACCTGGTGATATCTCTCTGCCATCCATCAGGAATATTAGATGTTAGGAGGTTTATTGTTTGAAACAGTAATCTGTTTCTGTCATTAGCCCCCCTGGATCTTTCTTTTTCTCACTTTCTTAAGCTGTCTCCCCATCTCTCCCACCTCTCTCATCCCACCACACACAGAACTCCTGTCAGGCCTTTTAGCTTTGCCCATGGCCAGCCCTGGAGCTCTGCTGGAGCCAGGTTTACACCAGTTGGGAATTTGTCCTAATGGCCCTTCTGGTCACTCTTGGGACCATTCAGTCTCAGCCAATTTGACTGGGAGATAACTGCTCAACCCTGAGTTGGGTATTTTCTCCCCTTCCAGTGCCCATATCCCCCAGCATTCCCTGATGGTCAGGGAACAATGCATTGTATCCAGAGAGGAGATCAAGCCAACACTACTAAAATGCTGTAACCTGGTGAAGAGCCACAACTCCAATGGATAAAATGTAAAATGGGCGATGGTCTCTTTTCCTTGGAGGCAAACATCAAGGGTATCAAGGAGCTGTGGTGCTAGAAGATGGAGTCTCACTAAACAGCAAACACATTATTTTGCAGAGCAGAGCACAGCAAATTCACTTATCCTGTACTAGGTAGGAGGAGTCAGTGGAAATCCAAAGAATCCACACAATAAAATCTCAGGGGATAGGAATTTTAAAGGAATCCAAAGCAACAACAAAAACTTTTGCGAAGTTCTAAATATCAGCGGTTCTTACGGTAGATACTTGAAGTGCACTCAATTATAACACACCCGTGAATTGGCAGTGGAAAAATCCAACTCCAGCAGCAGAGATGAGTTGCAGCTGCAGCTGATAGTGAGGGATGAGAACACAGAGAGCACTTATGTGATGAAGGCAAGACCAGCAATCAGTTGTGTGCTTTAAAGCAAGAAAGCACAATCAGTGTGACAACAGGGCCCCATTGTTGGCTCTGGCTTTCTGCTGAAGGGATTTGTGCAGGGGAAGGGCTCTGTAGCAGAGCAGCCTTGCCCCCAAGCCATTCATTTCTTCTGTGTTCTTCTCTGTCTTCCTTTCTTTCTTTTGCCTTTTTTTCCCCTTTAGCTTTGTAGCTGAAGTTTCCTCATTATGGAGGCAGTCCTTCAGCATGGTTAAAACGCTCCAAGTTGCCTTACCTTGCTTATATTTTGTTTTTCCCTCACGCCAGTAGCTCAGGTGACAGAAATGTGTCACTGCAGGGGTGGCTGGCAGCCAGTGAAGCAGACACAGCTCTCCCACCCGCAGTGGCATTGTGCTCCTCGGGTGCCACAGTGCCCACACAGCATGCAGTGAAGCAGAAGTCACAAATGCACTTTTCCTACGTCTTGGTATGCATGGGTTGAACAATGCAAAGAGCACTGTTCAGTTCCATTAAGAAGAAAATGTTCTTTTATTTTTTTTCTTTCCCCAATCAGCAGTTTTTCTACCAAAACTTTCTTCACCACCCCTGACATTCCTCCTGCCTTGGACAACTTTATATTCTTGGGGAGCCCTATCTTTTCTCAGCTCATTGAGCTTTTCAGAATAGCACCATTCTGTCCCTAATAAAATTGCATAATTTTAATTTCTAAAGCCTTTGAAATGTGTTTTTTCTTTTTCTGAAAGACCCATCATTTAGAAGTTCCTTAGAAGCACACTTTTTAATAAGTCTCCTGTCCCAAGACTACCTGAGTGGTACCAGCCTTAAAGCTTTGACAGGTTTACATTTTTCCTGATTTTGCTTTTGCAGCACATAGAGGCATCCCAAATATTTACAGAAAAATAATTCTTTGCTAGCTCCTAAACTGAGCATCTCACTGAACAATTTAAACATGGGCAGCAATACAAAGACTTGACAGGGAAAGAAAGAGCACTTAACAACCAGGCAAATGGTTGCAAGAAATTGAAATCATGAAAATGAAAGCATGGTCCTTAATATATGGCCTGTGTAGTAACCTAAATTGTGTTTTTGCTCTCACTGAAATCAATGACAAAACTCCACAGTCTTGAAATACAGCAGGGTGCAATGTGAGGGAAAAAAAGAGATATGTGAAAAAGACAGGAATTACTCATAGATTTGTAGAATATCCTGAGTTGGGAGGCACCCACAAGGATCTTTAAGTCCAGCTCCTGTCCCTGCACAGCACCATCCCCCAGAGTCACCCCCTGTGCCCGAGAGCATTGTCCAAACACTCCCTGAGCTCTGTCAGGCTGGGGCTGTGACCCCTGCCCTGGGGAGCCTGTTCAGTGCCCAGCCACACTCTGGTGGTTACACATCTACCCAGCTACCTGATATTTCCCTAAGTGCTTATTTCCTAAGTGGATATTGCCCTAATACCCAACCAGACCCATCCCTGGCAGCTCCAGCTGATTCCTCGAGTCCTGTCACTGTCACAGAGAGCAGAGATTGGAGCTGCCCCTTAGGATGATGTTGAAGACCACGACAAGGTCTGGCCTCAGCCTCCTCCGAGCTTGGCCATCCCTCATACATCTTCCCCTGCAGATCCTTCACCTCCTGCTATTCCAATCTGATGAACTTTTTCATCTGATTTAGATTCAGTGCTCTTGCAGGGGCACTGGGAGCTACCCTGAATGCAAAATAAGCCAGAATTAGCTATTACTGTTACAGCAAGAACCTGACAATGTTTGCCTGCACTGTCTGGATGTGAGAAAGAGGGACTCAGTTCCTCTTCACATTTCAGAGAACCCAAAGGATTCTAAAAGTCTTCATGCATTTGCCATGAAAAAATTGCCTTCAATAAGCAAGTAGAGTGAGGTACAGCCAGCTGCAGAGGTACCTGCTGTCCCACAAGCTCTGAAGGAGGAAGCTGAGGCAGTTTGCTCTGTTTGATGCATTGTGGTAATCAGGCAGCTTATTTTCTGACCTTCAGGGATCTGGCTCCATATGAAGAGGAAAGTAAAAGCAATATAAATCCATGTAGGAGATGGTTTCACTGAAACGTGTATGTCATGGTTCAGAAATACTAGAAGCCATGCAGGCCCAGAGGCAAGGATGGCAAATGGATCAAAAATGGCAATGTCCATATCTATATATCTATATCTATATCTATATCTATATCCCAAAACTCATCCAGCTGCCCACAAAGATCTATCCCACATAACAACAACAGATGAATGACAGTCTCTTCTTAAAATGGTAATCAAATTGTACAAAATGCAAAGCAAAGTCAAATCTCATTATTAAATCCTTAGATTAAAAGCAACATCTGGGAGAATATTCAAGGAGATCTCTGTGTGTGTGTGTGTCCTATGTTGTACCCTGATCTCTGACATCTGCTGTTTGCCACTGCTTATGTAGGCATTTGTTTTGGCCTGGTACACCCATCCTCAGTTTCTCCTTTGGATTTGTATCATATCTGTTTATTCATGACTGAAAATTAGTAGTTTCAGTTACAGTGGTTTCAATCATCCTGCTCTGTGTGCCATTACAAGGACCAGACTTCATAAATTCTTATTTATCGGCTGAAAATACAAGGACTTTGTTGCATTCATATTGAAGAAAAGCATTGCTTTTAGCATAAAATAAAGGGGGGAGAAAGTATTTTCACACAGAAAATTGTTTTAACTTTTATCCATATATTAATTTTTCCTGGTTTTGTCTTGCAAACTGTATCTAATTAATTTTTTCTCTCGCAATTATTTTTTTTGACTGTCAGAGAAAACTTGAATTTCTTTTGTTCAGCTACATTGGACTATGCTAAGCAAAATCATGAAATCCTCAAAGTGAATAACATGCCAGTGGCATCTTGCATACATTATTTGCACAAGTGGGCAGTTTGCATCAGTCCCCTTGCAGCACCTGAGCCTGCTTTGAAGGGATTGAGGAGAAATTGAAATTCCTCGGGAATGTTTGGTGCGCCATAGATCACTTAGAGGTCATCATGTTATTTAGTGTTTTATGGTGAATAAATCAGATGCTCACTTCCAAATCCCCCGTTATATGAGCTATAATACATCGAGTTCTTTATGGAAAAGGAATTTTTATGAACTGAAACTGAACCACATTATCCTGTAAAGTAATGGGGCAGCGACACATATAATGAATAGGACATCACTCACTTTTTGTATTCTCTGCATCACAATGAGAGCACAAAAAAATCAAGTAGATGCTTCTCCCTGTGTACAAACACAAGATTTGAGACAGTGAAGTGGGAGTTTTCAGACCTACGTTAAAATGACTGTTTAGATTCTCCATAAAAGGGGAGTCTCCACAGCCTTCTAAATAAAACTCAGTCCAGCAATAAAGCAAAATATCACCAAAAAATGTACACTGGACTAAGAGAAGCAGGTAAAATAGGTATTTATTGGCCCTCAGAGGAGTTTTCTGTGGATGAGGATTGAGATGGTGAGGCCTTAGTCTTCAGAGCCTATGGACAAGACCCTTTGAATCTGTCCCTTGATGTACAACTGAAGCTTTCCTCTTAAATCCTGCACTTAATACTGCTTTTGATTGGTACAACTGTAAAATTCTTCTATAACACATTCCAAAACAGCTACAAATGAGTCATGAAAGTAGAGGAGCCACATTGTACAACTTGATTCATCACAGACTTCAGCTGCTACAGGCATTCATCCACAACCATTAGCTGAATGCAGAGCAGCATGTGGATTATGAAAAGTTTCTGTACAATTACTTGCTTGTTTCTTAGAACTTGTCTCATTATTTTCCAGATGGAATAGGTTTAAGACAGGTGAGAAGAATTATCTTAATTTTCTTAATAACTAATTATAACTTTATAGTGTTCATTTATTTTCCTTTTCCTTTATGGCAAGACAAAAAATTATAAATGGAGAGATTTAATTCTTATAAGAAATATTCTCTAGGGACAGGGATTCTTGGCTGACTGAGATTTAAAACACTTTTTTGACTGATTCTTAAGTAAATTTTGGTATGTGTTGTATGAAGGCTATAAATGATTTGATTAATTTTCATATGCCCATTCCAGCCTCTTATCCTTGAAAAGAATGAACGTTCAATTACCTTCATTAGCTATAACAGCTAATTGTTGCTTCAAATATGCATTTTATTGCCATTTCTTTTCCTTCAGTGTACAGCTCTAAAGTAGCAGGAAGTTCACAGTGTAAATGGGTCTGATGAAAAACTTCAACTTTCCAGCTTGGTCAGAAAAAATTCCAACCCTGCTCCTTCCATATTCAAAAAATGAAGAACTGTGAGATGATATTTTTCATAGCTTAGTGTAAAAGCAGCTCAGGCTCCAGACTAAGGGGATGATTCACTTACCTTAGAATTCAGGTGTCTGAAATTTAAGTGTCTGCCCTGGTTTGGGACAAATTTGGAAGGGAACTTCCAAAGGAATATTCCTTAAAGGGCAAAATTTGGCAGCCCTTCCCCTCCACCTGTTTGGGAAATAAACTTTCTTTGAGAAAAGTGGAAAAAACTGTTTATTTAACCAGCAAAGTCCTCAAGAACATGAGAAAATGAATAATATTAAACAATGGAACCTGTCATTGTTCTGAAGAGATGGAACTGCTTATCTCTGATTTAAATACAGCCGTGAAAAAAATTCCACTGCTTTTCCTTCTCCCCCACTTCGCTCTTAGACCTGGTTTTAAAGGTGCAGAACTAATTTCTGAGCTAAACAGGCAGGTGAGGATACAATTCAGCATCATAAAGTCACACCAGGACAGGTGTCTCATCTGAAGTTACTGTCTGGGTGTCCTGTCAAGGGGTGGAAGCAGAGGAGCTGCTGCAGGAGGCAAAGCATCTTACCAGGGCTGGAGAACATCCCAGGCTGGGTCTGCTCCTCACTCCCCTCACTCGAGATTCCACAGCACCCTTAAGCTTTAGCTTTCATATTTTCCAGACTCTGTACTGCCTTAGTGTGTGACTCTGAACTTCATACAAAGTGTTAGCAAGTTCTCTTCACAGTTTAATTAGACAAAACAATCCTTTTCCAGCCTGAGAATCTTTGGGCCCAAAAAAGTCTAAACAACAGCAAATTGAGGAAAGCAGTCTGGGAGGATGGGACTTCATAACCTGAAGCTGTAATTGGGCAATTAACCCCAATATGTAAATGGATTAAAATATATAAAAGTGTGAAATCTCATAACTGGGGGTCCATCTTAGGTGGGGCCACAGCTGGGCTCTTGTACTGCCCAAGGTGTATCCATTGAAGGCCTTTTAATAAATACCCACTTTATTCCTTTAACTCTGTCCAGCCTCTGTTCCAGGCAGCCTCTCCAGGCATCACCCAGTTACATTTTGTATTTAATGTGGCTTCAGAGAAAGTTACACGATTTTACAAAACTGTAAATCTTTTGCTTTCAAGCATTTATCAGGTAATACCAAAGGAAGCACATTTGGGGGAAAAAAAAAAAAAGAAGTGGCTGCTGTAAGATTTATCACTTCATTTATCAACTTTACTACTGTGTCAATGTTGGGGTTTAAAGCAAACAAGAAAAAGATGTTTTATAGATCAAATATTACCTTCACTATAGGTTCTAACTAGAGGCACTGTGAAAAACAGATTAGAAGTAAATGGTTTGTTTTGGTCTTCTTTTATTGCCCAAATGTAAAATAAAATATTAATGTTATTTTGGCTTCAATAGGTTTAAATATCATTGGTGAAAAAAATGGTACAAGAACATTAAATAAAAATTTTTAAATTTGATGAGTCATATTTTTCCATTGTTTTGTGCTTCTGCTTTTAAAATTACATTTATTAATAATATCTGTTATTCTTTTCCATCCTATTGGAGATAGCAGAAAATAATCACATTTTTTCAGATTGTTAGAGAAAGTAGAAGCATGAAAGGGTTAAAAAATTATTTCAGAGAAACAGTGAATACAATAGAAATTCATTGCTATGCTTTCTTAAAAAATAATTTAGTGATTTGTGTTATATTTTTATTGCACCTCTTTTACTTGTGGCTGTTTCTGAGCTGATATTTTTAAAGTCCTTTCTGCTTGTTCCAAAATCAATCCAAAACATGAGCATAAAGAACCTCAATCAGTGAATATAAATATTATAAAATCAAATTAATCAAAAAAAGAAAACTGTAATAAATTCAAATTCATAGCAAATATATTTTTTTTCCTGAACTGGTTGCTATTATTTCTCATTAGTGGATATTCCTTGGGTTTTTATTTGGTATTATTGGTGCTGTGGCTCAGCAACAGAGATTTTTTTGCAGGGCTTGGTGTCTTTTAATCTCTCCAGTCCAGTTGTAGTTAACAGACTCCGGGATAGAGAGGGCTTCCTGCATTAGAAACACCTGTACAGAAGTGGTGGGAAGCATTGCTATTCTGACAGTATTCCTGGCTTTCCCGAGAAATTTGGTGAGATAAATTAGAAGGAAGAAACTAAAGAGCAGCTGGCCTTGCAACAGAGAACGTTTGAACCTGATTTGCCAAAAGCATCAAAGACTTCTAAAAAGTACAAATATTACTGCAGATAGAAGACATCAGCTGTCTCTGGCAGACATAAGAAAATCCTTGAAAAAGCTAAAAATAATTGGGGTTTTGCCTAAGCGGAGGCTTATAAACTCATGGGCTGAAGAGCAGGGGAAGAAAGGACTGAAAATCACCTGTGAAACTCACCTGTGAAAGGTGTGGAGCTAATTTGACATAACTTGTAGGCTTTGAAAATGAAGCCACATCTCAGATGACACAGTCAGTCACAGTAGCTGTGCTCTGGATCAGTGTGGGAATCTCTGATAGTCACTGTACCCAAGATTCCCCTGCCCTCCTCCTTTGAGGACCAGCAGTTAAATGGACAAAGTGGTTTCCTTCCACTAATTGAGCCCACCTTGTGAATGTCACTGGCCCTCAGCTGGCTGCAAAGTACACACCAATCCTCTCTGACAGTGATTTTTGGTTTATTTTCTTGGTCACCTCTATCTGTGACATGAGAATTAACCCTTCAACACGGTCACCTCTCCAGCAGCTTCCAGTGCTTAACCCCAAACTCCAGCTGCTTGAGCAGCCTGAATTTTGCTGTAGTTTAACTCTCCTGGAGTAGATCTGCTAGAGGATTACATAAAGTTGACAGGAGGTATGGTAAACAAGAAAACAATGGTAATTTTCCCAGTAAGACAAGAGCATTTTTAGGATCTGACTGTAAAGGGTTTGCACTGTTTGTGAGAGTCCCTGCCAAAATCCCTTAGAGGCAAATCAGGTCTCCATCAAATCCCTGGATTTGAGCTGGTGATTATTGCTAATGAAAAACAGGAATCAGTTTTCAGGGAGGACTCTAAAGGTATCAAAGCTATTTAGCAAACTATAGTCAGAATATGAGCTATTTGTGAAGAAAATTAAGGTTATCCCAGCCAAAATCAGCACACCCACATTTGACTATTCCTGTTAACCATGTATTAATATACTAACCATGTAACCATAATACAGGCCCTTGGGTTAATATTCTATACTGGGTTTAAGATTTTGGCTGTGGTTTAGAGGATTGTCCTGCTTTAACAAACTTCATCTATCTATCCATCTCAAAAAATTTCAGTCTTCCAGCCCATCTGAGAGGAAACAGAGCTACTCATTAAAAATAGCATTGGCAGATTGATGGAGGCACATACAGAGAGTACTTCATGAGTAGCCTCAGGGAGCACAACCTGGTGTAACTTTTGTTTTATTGGGGCCTGGAGGAGGTGCAAATTGCAGCAACTTAGATTCCTCTGATGTTACCCACTGTGTCTAGATATAGTTCCAGCCCTTTAATATAGTTCTGCCTGTTTCATGCAGGTTGTGAGTGCAAGTTGTGTGACAGGACATCCAAAGGCAGCACTGAGCAAACATCTGTGGGGCTCTGATGTTTGCTCTGCCAGGCTGCTTTCCTGCATTCCCAGGTAGGCAGCTCCCCACCTCAGCAGCTGGAATGTGGGAACGTATCTGACTCAAGAGATCTGAAATGGAGCTGCAGCAAACCTTAGGTCACTGTGGTTTATATAAAATTGAGTCCTGAGATAACAGTTTCATGGGTAGTTTTGTCTTTCTGACAGTGCTTTCAGCAGGAGAAGGGGATGTCTCCTATTCCCTTGATCTTCCTTAGTTCTGCTTTTTAGACATCTGCCTTGCTGCTGACCTCCCAGCCCTATCTCCTGCCCTGCTCCATCTTCAGTGACTGCTGCATCATTCCATGAAGTCACTAACATGAGAGAAAACAACCCACCTTTTTTTTTCCTGGATTTAGGTTCTGCTAAATTAGCAACCTAGAACAGCTTGTAAAGGGTTCAGTGTGTACCAATGCTCCCAGGAGCATGAGTGGGGAGAGGGATGGGTGAGAAGGAACTTCCAGTTGTAATTGGACTCATCAGTGGAGTCACTACAATGATTCACCATCAATTCCTGATGCCATCCACTTCTTGCAGTTTATTCAGATTATAAACTGTGGTTTATTGCATGCTTTTTGAGGGGGGAAGGAGAGACACTCTTCAGCTCCTGGCTGGGTAGGGCAGCAAGTGCTGATAACTGCAGACAACAAAAAGTGAGAAGGAGGCAAAACCCACAGAACTGATGGCCACAAAGGACTGAAATAACTCAGTGTTAATGGGGTAGATTAAATTTATCAGTTTAGTTACAACAGCACATTTCAGTTCAGTTTACAAAACATTTCTGAAGTCCAGGACAGTTTAGTAGAGGCTGATCACCACATAACACCCACATTGTTATTTGGAAATGAACTATTTGCCAGAACCTGGGTTAGACATCTCTGCTTTTCACTGCAGACTTTCTCTGAACATATTTAAGTATTAAAGACATTTCTTTAAAATGTTAGGCCCAAATGCCAGTCTTTGAATTTAAACTGCATTTCATCTTAGGTACCTTACTCAAGGTTCTCAGTTCTGCTTTTAAACCATTACTGAACTTTTAGGCCCTTTACAACTCAACCTGACTAATCTAGAGCTTATTTTTTGGATAGATATTTTGTCCTGCTGCTCTTAAAATATTGATGTATTTTTAAAGGTTTTTTTTAAAGGTAAGATAAACTGCAGCAACAATGCTTAAATTCAATGACTCAAGCTGGAAAGCATTTCATATTTTGTCTTTCAAACATTTACCAGCAGAGAATTTCTCTCTGTTGTATGTTGTATTTTTAGCTGTCAATATCAGATTCGGTGTCAGTGTCAGGCAAACTGTGACACTAACTAGACTTCTAAGTGTGATCTGTAATCCAGCCTAAGAAGTTCTAAGCTGAGACTTCACACTGCATTATAGCTGTATCCATACACTTATCATTTAGAAAAAAACCCCAGCCTGTCATGTTTTATTTCAGTAAACTGAAGTGATAGTTTTCAACAATTCTGGAACAAATCCATTCAGTGCATAATTCCCAGGGAGGCACAAAAAGTTTGCTTGAACATTTACAAAGTTCTTGGTCCACCTCTTGTATTATTTAAGAAATATTTTTAAGCTAAAGATGCTTGGAGAACCTTTTAAGCAGGCTGCTCCTGCAGGTTGATGGGCCTTGAGGAGTCTGGCAGTGGAACAATTAATAAATAAAAGGGGGGGAGTTCTTTCATGAGGAAATTAGGGGAGTGTCTTCCACTCTACATATTTGGGGCTGCTTTTATCCCATTTTATCTATTCACACAGGCGAAGTCAAGCTAGATTAAGCATATAGGAGGATCTTGGTTTACTTTCTAAACTTCTAGATAACAATTTCAAAACAGGAAGATGAAATAAAATTCTGCTTTTCTGAGCATTGAAAAAATGACACCTCTTCCTTTTCCTTAACACTGTTCTTGATGTGGTGCCATATTTCACTGGCTTCTTTGACTGCCTGGTTAAAAAAAATACAGTTCAATGTTTGGCATCATGTATACATGGTTTATGTTGTTTTTCTATAGATGCATTATTCATAGCTGCATAAAGCACTTGGGCCACTATTTTTTTTTCAGGATTCACTCAGTTTTATAGTCTTTTTGTTGCTCCTAACCTTCATTCTGACTTTTGGTTACCAGAACAATACTATATGCATCTGGATGTAAATATTTATTTTTCTGTCCATTGTTTTTTAAGTAGAGTTTGTTTGGCTGAACAAAATTGGCTTCAGCACTGTTTCCTGGGAGACACTTTGTGTGCATTTTGGCTTTTCCCCTTTCCTAGCTTAAATATTTTTCTATGACTTTCAGTGGGTGCATTTGGATAAAGTACAAGTATCATTTCAGTACAAGTTCTTCAAATCCCAGAAATTTCCCCAGTTCATAGTAAATTTAAGCATTCTCTTCACTACAGCACCGTCTCATCACTGCTTTGAGACTCTGGATCTCTGTCTGCCTTTGAAGCTTTGTTTTTGACAGCATTCTGGAGAATAAGAGTGTGGAGGTTGTAACTTAACCTGAGGTCTGATTCCACCTTTCCCATCCAACACCAGGTAGTTTATTCTGCAGCCTCTCACATGCCACAAATAGAGGTGTCCCTGCACCTAAAAAATTAAATCTTCCATTCTTACTGCCTGCTGCTTCCTAACCATGAAATCCAGAGGGTACTCTGACATCAGTCTGTGTCTTCTCAGATATTTCACCCCCACTTTCAACTGAGTGCCCTCATTCCCTGAGCCTCCATGGGCTGCTGAGTGTTTTCAGGTTTCACCTGAAAAGTCACAGCTGTAGGAAAAATCTTGCAGCAGGACACCTTTTCTTTCAGTTTTACAGACTGTGTTTCAGTGTTTTGTTGGCTCTGATGTGCTGCTAACACTTTATAAGTGGTATCTTAGAAGATCAGCTCATCCTTCTCTGGCAGATTGCATAGATTTCAGACTTTTGCCTGTCTCTATTTCAGGAAGTGTACAGCTTGTTTTGGGAGCTGCCCCAAAATAGTGTTTGCTCGGATGCATATGTTTACCTGTCTGCCTAGTGTTTTCCATCTCCTTGTAGGCTGTGTTGTTCAGTAGCTTTGGTACTTAAAATAATGCAGGTAAAGCTGATGTCTGGGGGATTAACTAATTCTTCACATAATTGCCTTCATAGATATAAGGTTAAAAATTTTCAGTGCTAAGCAAGAAGAATTACAATTAGCTCTGTCAGTCGAGGGCTTGCTGAGTGAACTTCTCTAACATCCAGTGCAATAGTTTCTGTGTTATTTCCCTGACTGGTTCAAATGGATGATAAAATGGCCTAGCAGACTTAAGAGCTGAGAAGATCAAACCTACATGAAGAAATAGGCTTTGTTTTCAGTGTATCAATATAAACTCTGCTGCTCAGTAGCTGTGAGTTTGGTGTGTGAGGTGCTGGGCACACAGAAGGTACAGAGAGGATCACTTAGCGTGCAATTTGAATATGAAGGCCAGATTCTGATAGCCTGACCTCTGACTCATTTGCATGATGTACTCTCAACCCTTTTAGTGAGAAATAGGCTTGTGCAGGATGTAATTAACCTTCCTGTTCCCATCCAGACTGGGTTTGTGTTACATAAATAAAGAACAGATGGGAAGAACACCCTAAAATACCATCAGGGTCAGCTGTTTCTTTGATTACACTGATGATGTGAGGTATGTAGTTGATCCATGTACATTAATCTACATTCATGTGTGTTCATGTCCATAATTTTCATTTGGATCCTTGGATAATTTTTGGTAAGTTAAATTCCACTGGTTATAATTAGGTTTTTATTGCAAATGGTACAGTGGAATCAAATCCACCACAGAAACTTATCCTACAGTTGAAAATTTACACTTGTTAGTGCTGTAACACACAATTTGGATGTCTTGTAATGGTAAAGAAAAGCAGTTTCCATAGTCAACAAGTTGGGGTGTGAAAGAATTTGTGTTTCTCATCCAGAAATAGTTAGAAGAAGAGTAAATAACTTTTTTGTTCTAGATCCTATTGCAGTCAAAGTTGAGATCCTTAGATTCTCTTGATTCCATCTCCTTTAAGTCCAGTGGGAGCATATACAAGTAATTCATGTGTAGATATTTATATGAAAATCTCATTTGAGGGGGTTTAATATTTAAAGGTTATCACACACCATACTGGGGTTTAAATTCCTCATTCCAAATTCACAGGAAACCTGCATCCCTGTTAACTGGCTAATCAACACTTCTAAATATCAGGGTATTTTGTTAATGTTCTGGAAAACAGCTTTTAATGAATTAATTGAATTCCACATCCATCCTTTTGTAAAGGGCTCCTGTGCATATGCAAATGAGTATCAAAGGCAAATAGATGAAAGTGAAATCATTTGAATATTTAATGGCTGTGTCTGAATGTTCAGTCCATGTTATTGCTACTCACTGCTACTGATTTGCTCTGTGACCATTCACTGTTCAGGGCAGCTACTACTGATAAAGCTGATTGCCACTAGAAAGATTTTAGAATGATTTCTAAGTAAATTTCCACCTTTTGGAAGCCTGAGTTGTTGTTGTTGTGGGGTTTTTTTTGTTTGTTTGTTTGTTTTGGGTTTTTTTGTTTTGTTTTTTATGGTTTGGTTTGGTTTAGTTTGTTTTGTTTTGGTTTGGTTTGGTTTGGTTTGGTTTTTTTGGGGTTTTTTGGGGGTTTTTTGGAGTTTTTTTGGGGTTTTTTTTTCAGCATGACAAAATAAGTTCCAAATCATTAGTGGCAAGAAAATCTCTCAATGCAAAAATATCTCCTGTTGTGGTGGGTGGGTTTTCTAAATATGCACAGTATTCCTTCATCTGCAACAGCTTCAATTCTAGATTAAGATAATGAAAATGCTGAAAAAAAACCAAAAATGCTCAGACTACACCTAAAATTCAAAGAAAACTGCAGTGGCAATGGTCCTTAGGAACAAAACTTAGCAAACAAATAGACTTAATGGAAGTCTTAATTGACTCTGTACATTTTCTAAAATTGTAAACTTTATTTCTTACCTTGTATTCCTTTTAGATAAGTAGGTTAGCAATTTAAACACATGTATCTAAGGTTTTGTAGTGGGTGGCTGAGAAACAATATTTGCATGGCATTTACTCTGTATTAAGTTTCTTTAGTCATGTTTTAAGAGATAGATTGCATTCACTTCTCTTTGGGAAAAAAAGAAAAAAGCAACAAAATTACCATCCTGAGTTGCAACAAATCACAGTTAATACTGTGTGGATGAATTCAGATTTTACTAATCCAATGAAAGCTTTCTATAATGCAGATTCAAAACTAGGAAAATCCACTTTTCTTCTTAATAAGTCGCCTCTTGCCCCAAATATTTAAGCCCTTTATGCAAGGTTATAATTTTAAGAATATGGAATCTTTCAGATTTATCTTTTTATGAAAATACATTCTAGTAGAAAATGTGTGGAATCTAGTGGAAAAAGTGTCAAAATAAAAATCTGAAATTCCCATTCTGTCACTATCAGTTGTCAGTCCAAGACATTCCGCATTTGAGATATGGATAGTATCAAATCCCATTCTCTGAGTTGTTCTGGTTTTGTTTTTGTTTTTTTTTTTTTTTCCTTAGACAAAGCTTCAAAATATAAACAAAAACTATTTCAACCTTGACATTGACTTTTTCTGTGATCACAGCATATCCACCTTCCAACTCAGCCTGTGGGATCCAAAGAGAGCACATCAAAGTCCTTTTCTTCTCTGAGGGAAGAAAATATGAAAATTCCTCTGTTTCGTGGATGTTCATTGTCATGAGAAATACCTTTAACATGAATAGAAACACACTGTCAGACTGGGGCTGTGGCATAGCAGAGGGTAAGCAGCCAAAATGTTTTTCTCTTGGAAAAGGACTGTTCCACACCTGTTTCAGAAAAGCCTGTTCATCTTACAAGAACAAATTTGGGTCTTGAGGACCAGTAGACCAATAAATAGGATGGCACAGACAGGAGCATGTAAATATAGGTGCAGGTACAAAAAGTCCTACACTTTCTATGTAGCTGAGATTAGAAATGACAAATGTTGGTGTAGAGACTACAGAGCACACTGGAAAAATATTCCAATTCTGCACATATTTGTGGACGAGAGCTTGTTAGAAAGTCCTGGGTTCAAATTGGCCTTCCTGATTGCTTTTCCTCTAGTGTGAGTCAGGTTGTTCATCGTGGTTTGGGTTCAGCCTGTGCATCAAGACACATTTAGAACCACGGAATCATTCAGGTGGGAAAAGCCCTCTGAGATCGCTGAGTCCAGCCATCCCACCAGCACTGCTGAGGCCACCACTGAACCATGTCCCAGACACCACATCTACACATTTCTTTTTTTCTTAGCACTTCCAGAGATGGTGATCCCACCATTGCCCTGGGCAGCCTGTTCCAGTGCCCCATCACCCATTCTGTGCAGAAATTTTCCCTGTTATCCAGCCCAAACCTCCCCTGGCACAACTTGAGGTCATTTCTCTCACCTGAGAGAAGAGACCAACCCCTACCTGGCTACAGCCTCCTTTCAGTGTCTCTATGTAGATGTTCACATGAGTTGGGCATATAAACTCCCATTGCAGTCAAACAGATTTAAGTCACCAGATCCTTAGAATCCCTTGACTTTGAATCCCCTGATGTACTTTGGCTCCAGTGGGAGCATAGGCAAGTATTTCATAAGTAGATATTTACATGAAAATACTCAGGAGAATTTCATTTTACATGAAAATCTCATTAGAGATGGTTTAATCCTTAAAGGCTATCACATACCATGCTGAGATTTAAATTCCAAATTCACGGAAAACATGCATCCCTGTTAACTGGCTAATCAACACTTCTAAATACCAGGGTATTTTGCTAATGTTCTGAACACAGTTTTTAATGAACTAACTGAATTCCACATCCATCCTTTTGTAAAGGGCTGTTCTCTGTCATTTTGAAGCCATTTCTCCTTGTCCTGTTACTACATGTTCTTCAAAAATCCCTTTTTCCATCTTTCCTATAGGCTCCCTTCAGGAACTGGAAGGCCACAATTAGAGCTCCCCAAAGCCTTCTCTTCCCCAGGCTCAAAAATCCCAATTCCCTGTGTCTTTCTGAGGGGAAAAGCACATGACAACACATTCAGGCTCCACAACTTCATTCCACACAAATGTGAGCATAAAGAGGAGGTACATGGAAATTTTGATACGGAGACTAAACAGCCTCTACATCAAAAGTTTACTAAAAATAGACATATTTGAGTTGTTCTCAGCCCAGGCTAATGGAGAAAAATGTATGTAGAAAGATTTCTCTTAAATGTAAGTTAGATACTTAACCTGAAGTGTGCTTGATGTTGCATTAATGTTTGAAAGATTGGCATTTTCAGACTGTCAGTCAAAAAGCAGAGGAGAAGGTGGATAATCTGCTGCAAGCAAGCCCCTGCTGAGCTCCCACCCTTGGGCTGAGTGCTTGGAAAGCTGCCTGGCCAAAAAGGCCCTGGGGGACGCTGGTGACAGTGGCTGAACATGAGCCAGGTCAGACTGAGGTCAGGAAGGTCCCTGCAGGACTGGTGTTTCTGTGTCATTCCAGGGTTTACCAGTTCCTGAAGTATCCCAGCTCCCTACTAACACTGCAACATTTCTTACCTTCTCATCTACTCACAAAAACTGAACTGTTCATACTGATAAACTGTCAAAATATTATTGGCTTTGGCCACAGAGCATTCATCCAGATGAGTTTTGGAAGAGAATGTCTGCTAGAAAGCAGACATTGGACACTTGTTTGGATTTGGAGTCAGGAGGGCTCATGAGCACAGAAATGAATCCTGGATAACCATAACTGTTGGGTAACTCTGAATATCCAAAGAGCAGTCCCAAGGATGGTTAATTTCCTATTACAGATAAAGTCATTATGCATCACTGATCAAACAGCACAAAATAGGAAAAATTGTTTGCCACCTTGAAGCTAAATAATCCAAGCCATGATTCTTGCTTTAATATGTATTTAATCCTTCTGTTGCATGATGTATCATGCATCATCTAATGGCTTTCATCTTCTCTCACACCATTTTTAAGGTGTTAATTAATCTACCTGTATAACCAGCATGTGCACAAATTTCAGGCTGTAGTATCCACATCCATACAGTTCATGGGTTTTTTATATTTCAGAGATATATTTGGGCATTTTCCAGTTTCATGTGTCCTTTCCTACTGAATGCCACACGTATCTTTTCTGTCCAGTACTCTGTAAATATTACAAAGACCTTCACAAGTTCTTTGATGTGTTACAGACATCCACCTTGTTAGGTTAAAGTACAGCTCCTTCTCAGTGACTGTGTTAAGCTCATTATTTCAGGCACACAGCTATGACAATTAAACTTGTCATCTGTTCAGCTTCCATGGTATTCATTTCTCCTGTGTGCCTTTCCTTCCCTCTGTGTCCATCATGAACTTAAAGAAATCAGAGTAATTATTTTTGTTTGTCTTTTGAGCCATGCTTCACCAACCAGAGCTCTCTTTATCTTTGGGCTCTATAATATTTTGTCCAAAAAAACCCAAAAAATAACCAAGAATGATGGTTTATAATTACAGCATTCCAAAGTAAACTGAATAAATCAGTATTCAGCTCTTAATTGTTCTCTCTGTATTAAAACTGCCCACTGTCATTTATACTTCCCTAAAGATTTCAGTTCTAGTGCTATTTTACATTTCTGCTGGATCACAGACCAAGGAACTGCACATCCCAATTATGCAAAGAGTTACATGTTCAAATTTTCTTGTACCAGCAGCTCTGCAGTTGACTTATTTTACAGCACTGGGTTGTGAGACAGACAAGCAAATGACAAGGGAACAATGTACAAGAGACTCATACTCAGTTTAGTCCTCAAGCGTGAGATTATCCTACAGACATTGCTGAAGAGGAATTGTTGTGTAATGGATGTCTCTTGATTCACTCACATATAATGTTACTACATAAACTTGCTAATAGGTACATGAGGCTCCCTTTTAAAATATTTACATTTTTAAAATCAAATATTTCTGCTGTGGGAGTTGTTTGAAAACCCATGCTTCAGTGACTGGAGAGGTTTTTGTTTCAAAGTGAGTGCAGTCATGGTCAGTTTATTAATTTCAGTGCCACCAGTGTGTACTTTCCATTATTAAAAAAATAATTTCTGGTTAAAAAGACCTGGGCTTGTAAAGCAGGTTTTACAGAAAGGTTGTGTTTTACAAAAATAAATAAAACAAATCCTGGTTATAAATCAGACTCTATTTAATGATTATTTAGAAGCTCCTGTATACACTTGTCTCAGTGCAATAATCAAGATAGGAACTGCTAATAAACTGGCTGAGAACCATGGAAAATTTATGTGGGGATGATAGAGATATAATCACACCCAGAGTAAAGGCCCTGTGATCAGGATTGTTGTGATGATATAGGTGGAAAATATAAATACAGGAGAGGAAGGGTAATATTTCTGTTGTTTTAGTAATATAGAAAGTCAGTTCCAAGGAAAGGAAGATGGAAGTCAGGGCCAAAATCCTTCAAACAGTAAAAATAGGAGAAAGAAGTAGAGGATCTACTGACAGCAAAGGGAACAGGGACAAATATCATAATGCATGCAGTAGTATCAAAAGGAGCAGAAAGAAAACTCTATATTATCAAAATAAGAATTTTTTTTAGTATTATTCACATAAAAATTTTCATATCTGTATATAAGGGATTAAGAAATTTCTTTTCTGAACCTTTAGAGAGAGAAGACTATGAAGGCCTGTGCAAGATAGTGCAGAACCAAAGCAACCCCCACCAAAAACTCTGAAATAAAACAGTGGCAAGGTAAATATGTTCAATAGCAAATCCAGGTGTGTGGCACTCTGCAACCTGCACTTTGCACAACACAGTGCATTGTACACAGTCCCAACCAGCACAGGACCAGAACTAGTACAAAATAAATACAGCAGCATCTCTTTTTTCCTCTAGCACTGAGCCAAGCACTAAAAATTCAGAGCAGGCCTGAGTGATAAACATCTCTCCCTCTATAAATGACTGGCCCGTTGCTAATGGCAACAACTCTGTTCCTAAAGTTAGCTGAGCTCTTACAGTGGCAAATTCGATGTCCTCACGTAACTTGCAGGATTCAGCTCATCAGTTTTGCCAGCTCCTGCAGCCATACAACTGCATTTAAGCATAAACTTTTCCTTTCTCTTTGCATGATATTTATCAAAGAAAAATGCAGTTAGAGCCTGAGTTATTGGATCCTGAATATGGAAGTGAAGTCAATATTTAGTCTTGCCATTGTGTGATGCCATTTTGTCCCATTTTTATGCCATTTTTTGTTTTTTTGTTTTAAATAATTCCTTACAATACTGTAGGACAGATCCTTTAATTCCAGATACAGATGGATGGAAGTAATTCATCCAAATTATGGGACACAGCTAAAAGGGGACCTAGGACTAAACCATGTGTTACTTATGGTTTCAAACTGTGGATAGCAGATGTTTGCTGGATGATGTGATGTGAGAGACAAACATTGCATTAATTTATGGTTGTAGTTTTGCAAGAAAATACACATCATATTCAACCTCTGGGGTAAATGAGATGTTAAAAATAATCCCTTGCCCTGATTTGTGAGCCTTGCTTTTGGTTTCAGAGACCCATTCATTAAAGTCATGAGAAGAACTAAAGTTTCTTACCCAAGAATTATTTACAACCAATTCAGAATGAGTTTTGTGAATGTCTTATAGTATTTGGATTTAAGTTTTGAATTCAAATAGCCTAGAAAATTGTGAATCATAAATGGAATATCTGAATTGCTATATTAAAAAGTGCACAAAATTTCCTTTTAAAAATTAATTTCAAATTTCATATTGAATTTTTAAAAAGAAAAAACTGCATTTCAGAAAAGAATTTTTTCCTTGTAATTACAAAGCTATGTAAACAATTACTTCCAGCCATGTAGAATCTTATAATCATAGAATCATTTAGGTTGGGAAAGGCTTTTAAGACCATCAAACCCAACTGTTAACCCAGCCAAGGCCACCACTAAGCCATGTCCCCAGGTGTCACATTTAAAAGGTTTTTGAACTCTTGCAAGGATGGTGATTCCACCATCATATGATAGTGACAAAAAAGATAGATGGGGAAAATGTCAAAGTATCAGTTCATAACCTTTACAATATTGCACTTGGAGCTTCATAAACTGTAGAGATAAAATACAAATTATTGCTTTTCTTCCTTTATGGCTTTTCAAAGGAAGGCATAATTATCTACAGTCAACACTGATTGTCCCACTATAAAAATTATTACAGTCACAACCTGGAGTCTTAAAGAGAATCTGGAGATGGGACAATAAAAAGCACAGTACAGAGGGGTATCTGCTCAGAGCTGTGTATCAAACCTAAACTGATTTCAGGGAGAAAAATAAATCAAAGTGCTTAATAACTCTAGGCTGGACATGTCTGTTCTATTCTGTGCAGTTTTGGCCATAGAAATTGCAGGAGTGACTGGGACTCTGTTTGGTAAGAGTGGCTTTATGCCCCCACTTCCAGCTGCTGTTTCTGAGTGTGAGACACGGAGGTGAGGGCTGAGGGAAGGTAAAACAGACTGGAAAAGCACAGAATGGTTTAGGTTGGACAGGATGTTAAACACAGAATGGTTTGGGTTGGACAGGATGTTAAACACAGAATGGTTTGGG
>NC_031771.1:64693683-64700416 GCF_001522545.3 Parus major
TGCTCCAAGCCCTGTCCAGCCTGGCCTTGGACATTTCAGGGATCCAGGGGCAGCCACAGCTTCTCTGGGAAACCTCTGCCAGGGCCTCCCCATCTTCCCAGGGAAGATTTTCTTTTGCAAATTTGACCTAAATTCCCTAAATAAATAAGGACATACTCTTTTTTAATGATTCACTGTTAACAAGCCATGCTGAGTTTTCATGCAGGTTTTACACAGGCTGAGATGTCTGCACCTAAAGCAAAAGGAGCTGATAAATAAAGTCATGGATGTTCCCAAAACACTCTGTGAGCTTTGCAAGTTTTACCTTTTGTCTCTGAAACACTTTGCAGTTGTTACTGCTTGTGCAGCACACTTCCTGCCAGGTAAATAGAAATCTGCTTCTTTAGAATGCTTTGCAAGCATTATTTGCTGCCATAAAACATGAATAAAAGCATAAAATATGGAGGAAGATATAATTTTATAGTGCATTAAAAATAATAAAAAAAAATTAACAAGCATGACAGGTTAACATTTTACAAGCATCAAAGGAGCAGGTGAATTATGGCATTATAGGCAGCAGAACAAGCTATCTTCTGTTTAGCCTTGGAGCTCTTTATTTTTCCAGA
This sequence comes from Parus major, assembly GCF_001522545.3. NCBI lineage: Eukaryota > Metazoa > Chordata > Aves > Passeriformes > Paridae > Parus > Parus major. The sequence continues at coordinate 64,694,289 of NC_031771.1, forward strand.
CCATTTCTAATTAGAGAAATTGAAATTAGATCCTGCTAGCAAACCCCTAAATTACAGGGTGTAAAGAGGGGATTCAATCCAGATACTTTTCCAGTACAGGATTTGAGCCCAACACACTCTGTTCTGCCTGTAAAGCACTGGAGTTGTACAAGTACAGAACAATCATAAGGAGTAGAAAAAAGTGTAGGTGTTAAAAAAAGAAAATAACAGTTTCCTGTGCAGGCAACCTTTTAAGTTCATTTGCCAAAGGAGGAATCTCCATGTTGTGCATAGAGCCAAGAAAACAAGGGTTTTTTTCAGAGAAAAAGGTGAAATTCCACATCAGTGTACATAAGAACTGAGTGCCCAAGATCAAGAACTAGACAAATCATATTCTAAACCAGGAAAGGGGAGAGGAAAAGGGCAGGTGAGATAGGAAAAGGGGAAAGAGTGACAAAGAGGAGAAAAATAGACAAAATCTTCCTTATGTCTAGAATAAAAACCATGAAACCTTACACTGATAAAATATAATCTGGGTGAATACAGAATGCCAAGCAAAAGTCAGAGTATCTTGGGCAACTCTTCCTTTTTACTGACATCTCTCATAGGGTGTAAAGATCTATATTCACCCATATGAAGAAACAAGAAAACATCTGCCTTTAGATTATGTTAAACTGATCCAGGTGATTACTTTGGGAACTGAGGTAGATTTTGCACATGATTTAATGCCAGTTTCTTAGCAGAGGACACAGGACGAAAATCAGTCATCTAAAGTCAGTGGCACAGGTTGTCTGTGTGTTTAATTAAGTGAGGTCAGTGCTTCTCCAGGATTCCAGGGGGTTCTTTGCTTTATCCTGCTTTTTTTCTTACAGTCAATGAATTTACTGGTGTCTGTAAGAAAATATAGCCTGTGAAGTACTGGAAAGAAATGGGGACTTCCCTCTCAATATTTTTTTCTTGAGAGAAAGTGATATTTTTTTCTATGAAGAAAAATAAAATAAAATAGGGAGGGTAGGAAGTATTGGAATAAAAATAATTAAAAGGAAAATACATTACTGAAATGTGGGAAGATCTCATGTGGGGAAGATGTAATGGGTAGGGAACTCATGAAGGGCAATGTCTTTTGTCTTATTCCATCTGAAAAGTGAAATAAAAAAACAGACTCCCAGAGCAACAAGAAACACAAGAACATAAAGGTGGGGAAACATTGAGGAGAAAGATCCATAATTAATTTTTTTTTAACAAAGTGGTCATTTCAGCACTGAAACAGAGATGGGAAATGGCTCTTGGAGCAATTAAGATTGAGATTTTGGATGTCTGGCTTTAGTGGATTCAGAGAAGACAGAGGAAGGTTTCTGCTTTATTCTGCCCAATAACCACAGTGTCTGATGTTTGTCAGAATTGTTCCAATAGTACCAAGCTTTATGCTCTGAAACTGTCAGTCAGAAACAAATTGCAACAATGACAAGCTTTTGATGCCCATTTGATTGGCAGAAGTGATAAAATACATGAAGAGTTCACACGCGAGGTGTCATTATTCTGGTGAGTTGAACCAAGAATCGCAAAAATTAAATGGTAAAAGGAGATGTAGTCAGGAGGAGGATAATTGCTGGTGCCAGAGACATTGGCCTATTATCACAATTTCAATTACATTTAGATCTCACTCCTGGTAGAAGATCCGGCACAGAAAAAATAAAAAAAAATAATACGGCTTTTTGGGTTTTTTTGTGGGTTTTTTTTGTAGCAGGAAGGGAGATAATCTCAGACAATATTTATTGAATAAGGAAAAATAGAAATAAGGAAAGAACTCCATTGAATTTGCCACAGTAAGAATTGAAAGACCAGAAAATTTCAGCAGGGCAGGGAGATGGAAAATGTGTGAAAGTTACAGAAAAGCAGAAAGTACAGCTGACACCAGTGTTTAGCACAAGAAAGAGGATATAGTTTACACCAAAGGCAGAGCATTATGGATCATGCCACTTTCCCAGAATAATAAAAATTATCTGAGGAATTTTAGCCTTATGTAGAAGAAAATCCTTATTTCTCTTATCACAGAATAAAAAATAGCATGAACAGAATGCCGAGAATCTTAACCAAAAATTGTATTTACAATTTAAATCATAATTTTTTTAGTCAATCAAATAATAGATATTTATAAAGACAAATGAAAATATATACAGGAATGCATCATGTTTGTGGTCAACATCCAGATAAGCTGGAGAAAAATAAAGTCCTTGGAACAACATAATGCAGAGAGTGATGTTTTCCCACTCTGCAGACAGAAAAAGAAGGTCAAGGATGCATCAGTAGCAAAAAGACAAATTACTGAAGAGATGTAGGCATGTGTCTTTATGGGAATAGAGGAGCTGCCAAGAGAATATGAAATCAAACTTGTGACATCAGCAATTCCAGCAGCAGTCTCTGACCTCTGTATTTTCCTACTAGAGAAGGTGAAAAAAGAGCAGAAGAGAATGAAAGATATGAGAGGTATTTGACAGATAAAAGTGCTTAAGGACTCACATGCAATGAAAGCCCCAAAGCTCAGTAGAAAATTAGCATACATATGTGGAGAAATAAAACAAGCTCCTTATATTAGCTTGTTTATCAGAAACCAAATACTCCCAAAGTTATATATTTTGAAAGTCCTCTTGGCCTTTCTCCTCCCCAGCTTTTCCATGGAAGAATCTAAGCATTAACTGTATTCATCATTATATTTGGAAGGTACTGGTGTCAGCTGGCTCCCAGTCAGCATCACTCTAGCAACAGAAAATTTCTGAAAAAGAAATCTAGGATGCTGCCAGGGTTGCTTGGCATCCTCTGCCAGGCAGAAGATGTGTTGGTTTATGACAGAAATAAAACTGAGGAATGATGAATTTTGAGATAGTTTCAGCAAGCTGGCCTTGCTCTGAATGAGGCTGCTGCCTGTGAAAAGGAGCAGATAAATGTGTGCTGTTATTATTAAAAAATGGAAGTTCTGGTGAACCATCGTGTTTCTGCAGCTCCAGAAAAAGCTCAGCAAAGTTTGTGAATGCAGCAATGTTTCAATAGTCAGAAAGAGCAGATTTTGGAAAGCAAGTAACAATGTCATTTAACTTAATTAAAGAATTATTGATACATCTACCTCTTCGGTGCAGTATTCTGAATTCTGCCCGTGATGCAGAGGTAAAGGCAAGGAACGCAGAGCTCTTTGGTATATCTATATCTAAATCTGCCTCCATCAAAGAAAACCTGTCTGGAGACAAAAAACTCACACCCTGTTGTATCCATATTTAAAACAAAAAAATCAGAGAACTCAAAAAATGATACATTCCAGCATGTGTAGTCTGCTCAGAAACTCACAGAGACCTCCAAAAGCCCAGGCTTTACATACTTGGCAGTTTGGTAACACCCAAACAGGTTGGAGCATCTCTGCCCTTAGAGAACTCATATTCAACAATTTTCTCTTTTAGATTCAGAGACTCTGATCAGAGAGGGTGCTTTATTTTAATCTTTGTTAGCAGCAAATAGTCTCAGGGAAATCTTTGCTAAGCTAAAACTCATGTGAAAGAAGAGACTTTTGAGGAAGTTGTCCAAGTATGCTAATATTGACCTGACCATACTCTCAATCAATATAAATCATATATATTATTTTTTTTTATTATTTATTCAGTGTGAATCAAATGTGTTCAGTGCTGCCCAAGAAGAGAGAACCTAGGGGATGAAATGCCAGACAGACCAATGGCCACAGTATAAAATATAGGTTGGCACTGGAATTATGGGATGAAAGCATTGTGACTCCTCTGAGGTTTCAGAAGAGCTGCTCTCCAAAATCCTGTAAGAACACCAACAAGGGGATGACATGAGTGCAGCAGTCTGTAGAGCTTGACTAGGATTGCTCAAACCTTAGGTTTGAGCTGGGAAGAATATAATGTGGGAGGAAAAACCAGCAAACAAGAATGAATGTCCAAACACACCCCCATCCCCAGGAAACAGTTGCTAATATAATGAATCTCTATAAAACTGCCTGAGAGACCTGGGCAGCAGACAGCAGCAGCTTTTTTTTTCTGTGTGTTAGTCTGATTTTTTTGAGAGGACACACACATACATTATTGTCTGTATTATTTCTCCATACATACAAACCTGGCTGTACTTTCATGGTTGTCAGCTGCACAGGTCATGCAAAAAACGAAAGCTAATTCTTGCCAGGTATGAAATCCTAAGATCTTCATAGAAGGCTGTGAGCCTCTATTAGCACCTCTAAGCTTCTTAGCAAAGAGAAGGCGGAATTGCACATAATTAGGGGACCAAAAAAGGTAAAAATCAGGAGAAGCTGTCTGTACAATTATGATGTATTGATCACCTGCATCTGGATTCTCTCCAGTAGAACTGGTGATAAGTGTTTTAGGAATGGCTCTCCTTGCAGCACTCATTAATCTTAAACCTCACAAATCCAACCAGAAGGAACTGTTGGAGCAATATCCCATGGCTTAAACTTGGCCACTGTGATGGTTGACAGTAAAAAAACAGAGAACCACTCCTAGAGCAAAAGGATCATTTTTTTCCCTTAAAATTCTTAGAAATCTTTTGGTACACTTTGTCAGAGCTCTTACTTGTGATGGCTGTACACTTTGTCAGAGCTCTTACTTGTGATGGCTACAAAGGTATTTCTTCAAAGGAATGAAGTGCTACCTTACTTCCTACAGCAGGTAAGAGAAAATAGGTAAATTATAGTGGTGCCAGGAGGCAAAACCAGAGAGGGGTCTCCTTCCTCCAGTCCTTCTCCTAGTCTTGAGGAGCTGCACATGGAACTGATCCAACCTAGCACAAGTTCAGAATTAAATTCAGATTTATTTCTATGGCTGGATGAGAAGATACATCAATGGAGATAGCTTTGAGTCATTTGAAATTGTTTCAAAACTCTTGCTTTAAGAAGGCAGAATGCATTTTAACATGGTGAGAAATAATAATCTCCCAATTTACTTCATGGTTATATCACTTAATATTATCTGTTAGTTTTACCAGCCATTAACTCCCTTATAAATGAAATTCCTTAGGCTTTTTCTTTGAATGATACGATGCAAAAAACCTGTTCAAAACCCATCATCTTCTAAAGTAAACAGAACAGTATGCACTTGAATTTAGAGCAGCACACAAAATGTCAATCATTGAAATTAGAGATCTGTTTGCATGCAAAATTTTATGCATGAAAAGAAACAGTTCTGAAGCTCTGGATGATATAAAACCTTCCCCTGCATAGTCACACAGTGAGAATTTTGTGATTTAAATGTATTGTTTCTTCTCTGTCTTTCTATTTTGTTAAAATATCATATTCAGTCTAGTTCTTATGTATTTAGATGCTTGGCTCTGCACTGGTTTATCAATATTTCTCTCTGCTTCGTGGGAATATCCTCACAAACACTGATACAAAGTATACCTGCTGTCTGGATGTACACATTTCTGTTCTTTTTTGTATATTTTATTTTATGTCTTTTCCCTTAGCTTTTAGACTGTGTAGGCATAGCTTTGCCCTGCTCCAGGAAATTGAAGTGCATTTCCTTTGTAAATTTTGTAACTATTGGTTTTGTTTCTTTGGGAATATGGAAAGGTGAGAGAGCTCCTCCAGAGAAAAGGAAGTTCTGTTATAAATGATATACAGAGAGATTGATTTGCCGAATATTTTATTGTCTGTTAAAAGGAAGTGTATCTCCTCATTTTTCATTTGGATTTCACCAGCACCTGCAAATCCCAGTCCTGAAGCAAGCCCCAGTTCTGTTTGGCAGTGGGAAAGACCCTCTTTGCTCTCTTTTGGAGAACTGGTGTGGAACATATTTGGTTATTGTACTCCATGACAGTTTATTATTTGCCAGCTGGTGCCCTCCATGGCTTCTGTAACAGCCTGGCCTCAGCAGCTGCTCTGCATGAAGCCACAGTATGTAAGAAAATGTACCTATATCCATCCATCCATCCACCCCTTGATCCATCCATCATCCATCCATCCATCATCCATCCATCCATCCATCATCCATCGTCCATCCATCATCCATCCATCATCCATCGTCCATCCATCATCCATCCATCATCCATCGTCCATCCATCATCCATCCATCATCCATCCATCATCCATCCATCATCCATCCCTTGATCCATCATCCATCCATCCATCATCCATC
>NC_031771.1:64701084-64715484 GCF_001522545.3 Parus major
TGCCCAAAAACAGAGCCCATGCTCATTGTATAGATGGAGCCTATGAGCCCACAGTTCCTGGTCAGCCACAGGTCTTAGCCAAGTATGGAGCCAGCTTTACCCTCCACTGGGCCCTGATTGCAGGTCCCTACCTCAAATACACAAACTCTGGCTGGGACTGGTGCTTCAGACCTCAGGGAAGGGTGATCTGGGCTGACGTGGCACAGAGAGGGGGTGAGTGGCTCACACTCCCACATGGATGATGGCTGATGTATTTCAGAGGGAAGTTGAGCTGGGGCAGTGTGACTCTCCCCTTCAGTCAGAGACCTGAGCACAGCTTGGTGCTTTTCCTGGCCTTGGGTCAAATATCTCCTGTGTACAGTCTGTACCATATTTGCTTTTCATAATCTTCTGCTTTTACGCATTTCAAAGTGCTCAGCCAAGGGTACTCTTTGTTTACCTTCATTTTTTCACACCTTGTGAACACTTTTGCTATTTCTGTCTCCCTTTCCAAGTCCAGGGGTAAAAATGCTATAGCCCCTGAATTTTCAGCAAGCTGTTCATTTCTCCTGGTCTCAGTGCTTTATATTCCTGCTGGGATATTCAGGATACTGACAACATCAGGTTTTGCAGGTTTTCCTTGCAGGCAGACTAAATGAAACTGGATAGGTACTGGTGAAAAACTACAAATGGCAGCACTGCTGAAAAAAAAAATCTCTGGTTTCCTTAAACTCCTCTGTTTTGCTTTAATTCAGTTTCAGTGGTTTTCTATTTGCATAAATATGTCCTTTAGCCTTTTGACATTGGATGTCTCATAGGTGGTGTTAGGGAGGAAGGAGTGTGAGTTATTTCCCCAATATGGAAAGACAAAGGGTTTTTTTCCTTGACCTTGTTAGTTTAAAATATTTATAACTATCTGAATTATTCCTCCAGACAATATCCCATAACTCTGGGAAAAGATAAAAAATTCCTCACTTAAATTAATTACATTTTGGAGCTCAGCATTTTTTTAATATAATTTTACCTCAAGTAATACAACTGAAATTTAATTGAAGGATTATTTAATTAAAAGTGGAGAAACTAAACAATTTCAATTTTTTTTCCAAACTCACAAAATGTATAAATATATTTATTTTGCCTCAAGAAAACCAGTGAGAGGGAGTTACAAAAAACATCCTCCCCACATGGCTATTTCGGCTGTGCAGCTAAATGGAATCATTCACAATCAAAATTTACTCATGTCTTGGAAAATACATCTCATTTTTCACCTCAGGGATGAGAAAGCAGTGCCAGCAGTAAAACATTCACAGCTGGACAGTGGGATCACATGTGAACCCTGATTTCCACATGCCTGTCCATTAAATACTGGCTGTCACCTGTAATGGTTGGCAGATATAAATGAGGGCACTAATGGCTAAAATTTTGAGTACTCACAATTTCCTTTATAAATAAATATTCATTTCCTATGTCTGTCAGAAACAGTTTATGCATAGTTATTGCATTTTCAAAGTGCAACTACATCTTACCCTCATAAACTTGGGGTCTCCTGATGGGATTCACATCTTTGGACCTCTGTTTTGTTTAGAACTTATTAGGCTTCAGCAGCAGGAGTATTGGAGCACATAATGATGTGTAATTCAGTTATCCTCATCATACCCCAAAGAGGAGTATAATGCCAAAACCACCATTTTATGTTCCAATCTCTCTTCCCTAATACTTCTCTGCATGAGAGTATTTTTGTGTTCATCTTCTGGTGAAATACATCCAAGCACCACAGCTGAAACCTGCTGGAAGCTTTAGACACCTCCTGTGACAGCTGTGCAGGTGTGGCTCACTGTTCAAGAAGACAGATACAGGAGGAGGAGGCAGCATCAGATTAGAATCCCTTTCTGTCAGGAAGACACAAACCAAAACCAGAGGTGTTCTAGGTTTGAATCCCTAATCTGGGTCCATCTTTCAGGTGTGTTCATTAGCAGAAGGAATAGCCTCTCCCTTTTTTGCTGACTTTGTGTCATTTTGAGGAAATAATTTGAAATTTTTTTAAAGAAAAAACCCAACAGCTTTATATAAAACTAGTGTTTTATGTTGAAGGTGTTAATGTAGATTAGATGGGACTCAGAGAATCAGAGAATCACAGAAAGGTTTGGGTTGGAAGGGACTGTAAAGACCATCTGGTTCCAATCCCCCTGCCATGGGCAGGGGCACCTTCCATGATCCCAGGTTGCTCAAACCCATGTCCCACCTGGCCTTGGACATCCCAGGGATGGGGTACACATCTGAGTCCAAGTGTCTGTGACACACAGTTCTTAAGAAGAAATGGAGTCATTGGACATTTTAATGTATGTGGCAAATATTGTTGTACACACATCCCCTTTGCAGCTTCTGTACTGATTTTTCAAAAAGGTTTCTCATCCACCCAGAACATTGATTCATGTTTATGTGATTCCATGTTTAACTTGCCAGGGGAGCCACACAGGACAAAAGTTTTTGTGTCTTTTGCATGAAAACTGACCTCATGGTGAGCTTGTGATTCCTGCTGAACAGTCCTTGGGGGACAGATTGCTGAGGGACATTAAATGCTGGAAAGGAGTAAGGGAGTGATGGTGCTGTACTGTAGAAAGGGGAAGCTAATTAGAAAACAGAAGGTCATGAAGAGATACTGAGAGGGGAGATCAGCAAAAAGTGATGGATGAAGAACTTTCCTTGGAAAGGTGTAAGGCGATTGGGGAATAATCTGAATCCTACATAGAAAACATTGAGGAAGCTTATCCTTCTGGTGAGGAGAGGATCCAAAGGTTATCTGGTGAAAGAGGTCAGCTCCACTTTCTCTTTCCAAGAGCAAATTAAACTTTAAAAAAGGAAGTCTTACTGGCATATGCTTCAGAGACTTGTTGCCTCTTTTAGGTTTGTGATGGATTGATGCTTTCGATGTTTTTGGAAGCCAGAGAATGTCTCATCGTCAGATGCTGAGATTATTTTGTACCTAAAATAATGGATATAAAAATAGCACCTGATAAAGCACAGATGTCTCCTTCACTCCCACTCCCCAAAAGGGCAGGAAGAAGCACTGTGATGGCTCCAGCTATGGTGTGACTGCTCCAGAAAGCCCAGACAGATTCAGCCTGCACAGCCACTCGGCTTCGTCAGTGTGACTCAGATCCTAAATTACGAGGGATGCATTTGCAATGTTCAAGGGTGCATTTTAAAGTCAAAGCAAGCTTGTAAAATGTCCAAATTTGTATATGCAGAGCTGTCTTGTGTCATGTACTTCCTGCTATCTTCAATTACACTAATAAAATTTTCATTTTGGGAAAGAGGTTGGATATAAAACTGGAAAAATTCTTCGAGTTCTTTTTTCTTTTTAGATTATTTATTAGTGATAACAACTAATGTACTGCTTAAGGGTAATGAATCTTATTAAACACACTTTAAATTATCTCCTAAATTAATACCAGAGTGCAGTTCCAGTGCTAAAGACCCACATAGGAATGGCAGAGGAACTAATATTTGCTTCTTATGAAAGACTCCGCATTGCCTCCAGCTAAATTATGTATATCCAATCAAATTCTTGTCCCTAATACAGATGTAACATGTGTAAGCAGATTAAAATGTTATGTACTCCTTACAGGAGATGTCTATAGATTCCATTCAGAGAGTCTGCTTCATTTCGTACAACCTCTATGTGATAACTTTTTTTTTACTTATTTCTCAACATATTTATGAGACATTACTTGCTCCATAACATAGGTCAGTGTAATCATGCTACATCAGTAAAAGTGAAGTGATTTTGTCTCCAGGGATAGAATCACTTCTGCAAGATGCAAACTTATTTTGGGGGTGAAAGTCAGATTTCTAAAAAATTAAGCAATGTGTGCATGTAACTGCCTTAAGAACACACAACTTCATCTATTCCCCGGCTTCTGCCTTACTCTCAGCTACTCTTGTCTCTTACCTCTGCTCTCATGAGCTTGGCTGTGGCTCTAGAGAGGTCTTAGATGTGACTATAATAAGAGAATGCTCGATGGGAATGGTAATTTGCATTCCCTTTAGCCTGGCTATCCCATTAATATTCTGTCTTTGGAGCACACCGCCAAGTTTGAATTTAAATGCATCTCTGTGTCTCCTGTGCACTACCAGAGGTGAGCTACCACAAAAAGTCAGTCTCATTTCAGCTCCTGAACATGAGAAAGAGAGATTTAAGGGAGGATTATCAGCAAAGAAGACAGAGGAACAAGTCTGGGAAAGTGAGAGGATTAGTGGTCAGGTTTTATGCTCACGAGGGTTTCCTTTCCATATTGATGGAGTGAACAGTTTCCTTCATCTTTTGTCAAGTGTAGTAACATTTTTGATGACACAACAAACTTTTTTAGCCAACTTCTCAGCAGTGTGGAGGTTTCCTAAAACTCCCTTTACCAGAGGCAAGCTGGGCCTGCTGCCCAGGGTGCTGCTGATTCTCCTGTGACACTGACAAAAATTTCAGGTACTGCAAAGGAAAGGCTGACAACATTGTTGAACACAAAAAAAATAAGTAAAAAAATACATCAGGTGTAAAAAGATCCAAGAGTTTCAATTGCTTCAGAGGCCACAATGGTCCAAAACTTTGGTAGATATGAGATTTCTGTACTGACTTCAACTGTAAACTAGTAGTTAACCACAAAATGCACATTAGAAATCACTGAACCCATTTCAGTATTTGAACAATTTGTATAATTCCTAGTCTTTCTTGATGCTTAAAATTAATCTTTCCCTTGAATATTTCAGAAGTAGGTTACTACCAATATTCTTTGGCAATAGATTTAGTTCTTGGAACAGTAGTAAAGTTTTCTTTCTTTTTGGTAAAGTTTTCTTGAAACATTCTTCCATGTTTTCACCTTTTTCTTAGCAGTTGTTATATCACATTCAAACTTGTTTGTCTTACGACCATCACTGTCATCAGCAGCCAATGTATTGATCTGCTGCTTTTTCCTCTTCATAGTTAGTGCACAGAGAAATTTATTTCCATCTTGAGCTGTTCCAGCAGTACACATTTAGAACAGACTAATTAGAAATACATGGGCAAAGCAGCTGATAACCAGAGCTCTCCTACTTGAAAATTCCCCGTTTCATTTTCCATTTTATATTTTGCACCAAATTAACAAGGCTGTGAGCACTTGCTCTAAGTTCTGTGATGAGCTGCTTTCTGAGCTGTCACATCTGATCACACACAACCAGGCCTCTCAATTTTCATGGATTCTTGGCTTTCTTGACTAACTGACATAGGAAATTTTGTCACAATGAACTCCTATTAAGGGCTGGTGCAGAAGCTCAGTGACCAAGGCATGGGAAGATGATTAGATCATAGAATGGCCTTGCTGTAACAGAGAGCTGAGGATTCTACCCAGGGATTCCATTGCAGGACTCAGGATTTCAGAGCTCACCTCAGGTGAAGACTTCTGCAGAGCCTGAACTGATAAACAACAAAACAAACTCAGTGATTCATTACTTTTTTTGTTGTTATGTTTTATTAAGAGCAGCTGAGAAATTTGGGCCTGTTCAGCCTGGAGAACAGAAGGGAGATCTTCCAGCACCTTCCAGTGCCTAAAGGGGCTCCAAGAGAGCTGGAGAGGGACTTGGGACAAGGGCCTGGAGAGACAGGACAAGGGGGAATGGTTTCAAAATGACAGAGGGCAGGGTTGGATGGGATACTGGGGAGAAATTTGTCCCTGTGAGGGTGTCAGGGCCTGGCACAGGTTGCCCGGGGAGGTTTTGGTTGTCCTTGGTTCCTTGAAGTGTCCAAGGCCAGGTTGGATGGGGCTTGGAGCACCCTGGGCTAGTTGAAGGTGTCCCTGCCCATGGCAGAAGGTGGAATGGGATAATCCTTAAAGGTCCCTTCCAACCCAAACCGTTCTGTGATTCTGTGGCTCGTGGAGCTGATGGAATCAGTAATTCCACCTCATCTCCAGTAGGAGTTGTCCATGTTCTGCAGTTCTGAAAATCAGGATTTATTTAATACCATTACTGCCATGCAGAAGCAGGTTTTCATGCACAAAGTGATTATCAAATTTCCCTGAAAAATGATAGATAGATTTCATAAAACCTTTTTTTTTTTTTCTGTAAAGCAAGATAACATCCATCCACACAAAAAATGCCAAAAGAATTTGATGTCAACATCATTAGGATATGAGCTATTTGTTATCTCCATACTCTTGTATTTAAGGGTACATTCACAATTTTGATTTATAGTAGTGTTATCAGGCAGTTGTAATAATACTTATTTATTAAGAGTATCCTATAACTAATAAAATAAATATTAGGAAAAAAGAGGTCTCCTGGATAAAAAAAGCACCATAGGACAGGCCCTCCCCTTTAATTGTACAAAGACTGTGACCTGTCATAATGATTTTATCAATAATATATCAATTAATAATTAAAGCTCCATCATTTATAAACTGGAGACTCAGATAGGTCTTTCTTTAGACTATAATGACACCATGGCAATGAGAAAAATGCCAGATGGAGAATAATGATTGATAAAATTGTTAAAAATGGGAAAGTGGATTAGAACAAGAAAACAAGTTTCAATATAATTGCAAGGGACTCATCCTACAACCTGTCACCTAGCTTGGAGAGGAATAACAAGAATAATAAATAATGGTTCATTTATTCCTCAGTGAAGATGTTTCTGATTAAAAAATGCTCTACTTTTCTTTTTTTTTTTCCTATGCCATACTTTTTAACTCCCTTGCTGCTGTGGACCAATATTTACAATATGCTGTTATTGAAGATTTGCCTGTGAAAAGCCAAGTGATGACTGGGAGATTTTTAGTGTGGACAATTAAAATACTTTTTTTATTAAAGAGCAGATGGGTTTACTTTAAATATCAAGTTTGGAAATTTGGAATGATTGCCAACAGAGAGGAGTAAAATGTTGGGGAGGAGTAGAAGAGGGAGAGGGAACAGGGTGGAGGAAGGGAGACAGATATTTCTTAGCAGGGACAGCACCCCACACACCACAGTGTCAAGACATTTACCTTTGTCTAATTCACCAGAGGTAACATTGCATTGCATGAGCCCTGTTAAATTTCACTTAGGCAATTCACAGACTCCTCCAGCAGACATGACTAATTTTATGGATTTTTACTCACCAGAGCATGGAGATGGGATAAGATGACGCTGAAGAAAAGCCAGTTGTCTTATCTGTCCATGCAGTTTTCACAGAGCAGTTGCTAGAACGTGGGGATCTCAAGCAGGGTGGCAATGACATCTCTGAGTGGAGATTTCTCATCTGACTGGAGCAGTGAAGGCTCCTGTACTCAAGGAGCAAGATTCTCCCTGGAGGATGGGGTGCCCTTTTAAAGCTTGCTCAGCTGGGCTGTGCTCAGTGGTCAGCAAGGAGAGCTGGACTTCTGGCTGGTCTCGTGCCATGGCTGAACATAATTTTCTCCTGGTAGATCAGCTGGTCACTGGTGCTGATATTTATGATGAATTTATGCTCTTCAGGCTCTGCATTCAGCATATTTTTCATTCTTCATGGGCTGTAGAGGGAGCCTTAAGCACTACCTGAAACTAGACCCTTAATGGTAATGGGGAAAGAGATTAAAACTTTTACAGCACCACTGGTTGAGGAGGTTTTCACTTTGCTGTGACTGGATTTAGGCAAAAGAAATTTTCAGTTCAGGGTGTAGCTTTCAAAACTCTGTCCTTTCCTAGGAATGTGTAGGTAACAGTGTTTGCCAAACTTACAGCAGTGCTTTGACCATTTCACAGAAGACCTTAGACACAAAATATAAATCATGTTATATGCTAGGGCTCCACTATATCTGCATTTACAAGAGATAACTTGCACACCCAGCGCCCTACAGGTTTTTCTCCCTTTATGAATTCAGGCAGTTTTTCAAACAAAGCATGTATTATGTATGCAGCAAGGGAAATGTCTGCTTCAGAAAAGCTGATGTCTCAAAGGTAAACATGTATAAATGTTTATACATTTTTTAACACATATTATTTACCCAGAAGAACGCAACAGCTGCTTCAGAGTTGTTCTGGTCTCAGTGGTAAATAGGTATTTTGGCAGTTGTTAGAAACAGAAATGATTCTTTGGTTCCATTCCATTCTAGCCTCTCCACTTGTTATTCTAATGATTGTTCCAGAGGAATCAGGTGTCAGATTAATTTCACTTCACATGAAGCTTTGCACTGATTAGATTGGTACCTCCATGGAAAGCCCTGAGTAGAAGGCACCATTTGTTTTTAATTCTGAGTCATAATTTAGTCTCTACTCCCCCCTGACCTTGTGATTTGCATGGCCTTCAAATACAGATGAATTTTTTCCTATCCAGCCTCACCTGGGAGTATTTGTGTAGATGTTCACCAGCCACCCTCATCCCAGCTAGCAGCAGCAGTCCAGTTGGAATGGCACAGCACTATTTAAATCTGATTTCTTGCCCTAGTCACTCTCCAGAACACCAGATGAGAGAAATCTCATTGTTTCTGTCAATGCTGAGAGAGAGACCAAATGCTCTCTCACATGCTGCAGTGAGTGCACTGCTGGCTGGATAGGCAAGAACTGGCCAGATGCTTGAAGACTAAACTAGGTACTTCCTGATCCTGCAGGAAAGCAGGAACCTGTCCCCTCCAGCCTCTCACAGCGCTGGGACACAGGGCTCCAGTGCCTCCCCAGTGGGTAGTTCACAGGTTATTTTTACATTCAGACCTACAGCCAATCACTAATTAAGCCCCAAGTGCACACCATGTGCATCACTAATGCATCTGTGTGTTATAATTTGTGATTCTCCTGGCTATGCTCATTTGTTATAACATCAGCTCGCTTTCCTAGCTAAAATCCTCTGCAGCACTAGAGAGGGTTGTTAGCTGGGATTAGTCCTGATGTGTTTTATGCCCTGAAGTTTATCACAGAGATCTGATTTCTCTGGTCTGTGGTAGCTGTTCCAGCTGTTTCCCCACAGCTTTCCAGCCTTCCAGTACTTACTGGGGCTTACAAGAAAACTGAAGAGGAACTTTTCCCAAGGGCATGTAGTGATAGGAAAAGGGGGAATGGTCTTAAATTAAGAGGTAAGGTTTAGATTAGATATTAAGAAGTTCTTTACTATAAGGGTGGGTGAGGCCCTGGCACAGGTCCCAGAGAAGCTGTGGCTGCCCCTGGATCCCTGGAAGTGTCCAAGGCCAGGTTGGACACTGGGGCTTGGATCAATCTTGGCTAGTGGAAGATGTCCCTGCCCATGGCAGGTGATGAAACTGGATGGGTTTTAAGATCCCTTCCAACCCAAACCATTCTATGATTCCAAGACCTTCATGGCTCTAAACAAACCACTTGAACTAATGGGAAGGAGTAGATTATACCACCTCCTCTGCCATTTGTGTTTACTTGTGCCAAATGCAATTTTATTTTGTGTAGAAAAGTGGTTATCTGTCATTTTGCTCCACTTCACAGACCACCACATCAGTGCAAACTCACTGTGATTATAAATTCAGCTACAGAACGATTAAATGCAGCAGAACATGCATTGGGACGTTTTCTCTTAGCCTGTGTTCAGGGTGTGGTAAACTCCCATTGAGGGAGACAGAGCTGAGAGCTTTTATGTGTTAAACTGCCACAGAAGATTCTCCGGAGCTCATCTGGAGAGCTCATCTTTGGAAATAAATATGATCCATTAAATCAACCACCAGAGTAAATGTTATGAGATGATCTATTAAAGCAAAGTTGCTTTCTTACATATCAGGACACAAAGGAAACAGAAATGCCACTGAACTTACAAAAAATGCACTTTATTGCTATTTTTTCATGAGCTATCTTAACATTCAGTGGTTTCCTTGCAGATTTGAATTGTGTTAGCTTTTGGGCTTTTTCTTTTAGTATTGTATCAAGTATGGCAAATAATTAAAGCAAAAAGGTTCATAATATTAAAAGGTCAGATGGCTCAGAGAGGTGGTGATGGGATGAAGAAGTGATTATTGTGAAGTCACAGACTGAACAGAAAGTCATTGAGGATGTTCTTACACCAACTACAGTCTCAGGATGCATTTTAAGTCAGTTTTGTGGCCTTTCTTAGCAGTCAGTGAAGAGCAGCAGTCACGTCCAGGAAGTAATTAATCTCACCCTCCATAGATGTTAAGAATGGATGGATATTGTTCCAGGAGGTGAATCTTTCCAAGCAGAGTTCTTCAGTACCCAACTGATAAGAATGTAGAGTCTTCAATGTGAGTTCATGCAACATTCTGTATTCACAAACCAACATTACGTTTGCTGACAGCCTTAGATTAGATGAAAAGACAAGGCAAAGTGAACAAATGAAATATTTCTCTACTGCTAGAAGAGAGAGATCAGGAGAGATTAGTTCCCCTTGCTCTTAAAAGGGAGCTGTAGTCCAGCGTGCAGCTCTTGACAGGTAGTGTAGATAGTTTAATCACTTTATGTTAGCCAGAGAGATTAATTTATTAGTTTATTTTCCCTGCATCAGCAGCACATTTACTCACAAAACAGTATTTGAAGGACTTTGTTTAACAGAGTAGTTACTGGAAGTTGGCAAACAAGGGCAGTGCTCATCAAATGGGAAAGTGCCTGGGAGTATCTAATGACTGATCTACATTTCAGGGAATAATGTGCACTGTAAAATTATTGTTTGTATCTGGATTCAAGTGACAAGAATCCTTCCAGAAGGTGTTTATTAGACAAGAACTGAAGGAGGTGAAGATGTTTGGGTGGGAGATGCAGCAAAATATTTGCATTTTCTGTACCATACTGTCAGCATCAATATGGAGGTGCAGTCTAACCTGCTTATAAGCATCTTTAATGGAGATTTTATTGCCTTTGCTGACTTACCTTAGTTATAAATGTCTTCAAACACTTTCTGATACATTTTAATTTGAAGATCTCTTGATCTATGTAGCTTAATTTTTTATGGAATCCTAAAAACAATTTCCATCTACGTCCAAAAGGAAATTCCAGTTATTGCAGTCTCAATCTCCTGAAAATTGCCACACTTGATTCCTGCAAGCTTTCCATCTGAGAACATTTCTGCTCCTGTCTACATCGATATCTAAGCTTCCTATGTCTTTGAGGTTATCATAACATCCTTAACAAGCCCCAATCTTTATCACAATTTTTTTTCTGATCAAAAAAATGGCTGGACCTCATGCAGCATTAGGTTCAATTTGTCTCTCTTCAGTGGCAAATTCTGAGTTACAGATATATGGTCCTTTTTTCCTAGAAACTTCTCACCAGTCCTAATCAACCTTTCTATTAATTCATTAATCCTAAAACTGCCTCAAAATATCTAATGTTTTCTTCTGAACTCCTTTCTAATTATCTGGGATCACAGTTACTGAAAGGTTCATTACAGCCCTCTGAATTTTGAGTTCCTTACCCATCTGACAGATATTTTTCTCATGTGTCACACTTTTCAGCCCATTCTGACTCCAAGTTCCATCTTCTTTGGGCCTCCTGTCATGGAATGAAAAAATACTCTAATTCTTTAAATACTTTGTTACCACTTTTATCCATAAAAGATGGGAAGGAATCAAAACTCTCCTCCTTTAGAAAGTTTCAAAGGAAAATATTGCTTGTCTGCAGCTCAAGTTTAATAGCCTGGTCATCACAAATTAAAGTGAAGGCATGGGCAAATTTCCAAATAGTCAAAGAGAAGGATGGGGTAAGGCTCTCTCTCAACTTTATCTTAATTCATCCCATTCATTTAATACTTAGTACTTGAATATTTGAATCTGGCTTTTATCCTCATAGGCTTTTAGAAACGTTCATCACACAACTTCCCTGAAATAGAACCAGACTATTTCTGCTTTACAGGAAAGGATTCATCAGAGAAGCTAAATGAATAGATGAAGACGAGATATCAAGATTAAAAAATGAAGTTGACCAAGATATCCAACCTCTTTCAGTATTCCTATTTCTATTTCTTACTATTTCTGCTCAAGCATCATACTTTCTGTATACTGGCCTTTGTTGGAGTATCCTGTTTGATTCTCTTGGCTATGATAAATGAAGCTAAACTGCAGTAGTAAATAAGATACCACAGTGGGATCTCCAGTAACTATTTTGTATGTTGAGAAGAATCAATATCTTCAGAGTTTAGGACTTGTTTTTGCTCCCACGTGTCCTTGAGCAAGTCAGTTTGCTTTCAGGGACAAATCCTTCAAAGCTGTAGAGCTGGAAGTACAGTTTGGGCTTTTGCAAGAGCTAAGCATGGCTGTGAGGAAAAACACCAGGTTTATTTTCTCTCCTTTGTTTCCTTGGTGTGGGTTTCTCTTCTGCTGCTTGGTTCTTAAACTCTCATTCCTTGTTTATCACACTCTCCTTTGGCCTTTCCAAACACAGGAAGCTACAGAGGACCCTGGCCAGGGGCCTAGAAAGGGACAGCTGGAAATGAGTGGCAGAAATGCTGATCCTTTTCCACTCCTACCTCCCCTCAGCCCACACACCTCCTTAGTTATTACTTTGGAAAGAGCCAGCCAGAAAATATGGTTGGTTTATGGTCTTGTTAAGACCTTGCACAACTCACTTTTTTCATTCAGCCATTTATATCCAGCAAGTCTCTTTTTTAAGGAATGTGCTGTTGCTACGCAACCAAAGGAACCATATAGAGAAAGGAAGCAGGAAGGATGAAGGCAAGAGGGAGGTAAAAAAAGAAAGATGTTCTTGGAGAAAAAGAGAGGGAAGTCATAGACTATGATTTGAAAATCAAAGATAAGAAAAGCTTTTCCTTTAGCTGGGCAAAGGCAGGACACAAAAATGAAGGATTTCTCCCTTGCTCTCCACTCCTTTTCTTCACCTTGTCCAATCACTTCCAGGTTGGGGAACATGGCCAGATGATTAAACAGTTGGAGAAATGGCAATTTGTGTGGTTGGAGTGTCTGACTGCAATTCAGGAGGTCTGTCAGATATTCCCAGCTTACCAAGTGTCTTAATGGGTCACCTTAGGAAAACTGTTTAATCGCCTGTCCTAATTTCCTCCCTCTGATATAAGGATAACGCCTTAATTTCTACCCTGTCATTTTAGACTAGAAAACTTCTTTAATAAGCAATGTATAAACACCCCAGTGAGCTCTCAGGGTCTCTGCTTTAAAGAATAGATATTATTATTAAAATAAGGATCATCACACCTCGCTCACCTTCCCACTCTGAGTGCGCAAAACATCTTAAAGTCCTTAGTGTTGACACCTTAGTGTTGACATTCCCTTTCTGTCTTATCCTCCACTTTTCAAGGCTGTGCTTCAAATGCAGGAGGACTTAAATCCACTCCAGCTTACTACAGAGCTATGAAAGGAAGTATTTTGTTCCTTGGGAAGCCAGGCCCCTTCTATACTCTGTGGGTATACCTTTAGATCTAATTCACACTTCAGAAACGCCCATTTTGCTTTCTTTTGAACATCTTCTTCTAGCAAGACTCTAGGGTGAATAGGTGCCTGAGTTACTTCTCTGAAGTTGAATAAGATGCATTCAGGCCAATGTGTTTTTCATCTCATTTATATATATATTTTGCTGTGTGGTGTTTCCACACAGTAGAAACCTTGCTTTCCCCCATGCCATGAAAGAAAATTTCCAAACAGAATAAGAGAAGCAGCAGAAGGTAGAACTGAGCCCTGCAAGAGAACTGGCAGGATGATGCTGCCACATTTAGAATTAATTTGTTTGTACAGGCTTGTTAAAGTGAAAGTGGCATTTTGTTTGCTCTGATGAAGGCAGAATTAATTTAACTACAATTAACATTTCTGCTTCTTATAGATATTCACTGGTGCTCAGCTTTTTTGCCTGTGATGGAGGATCATTTACAAACACAATTAAGAGTAAAAGCCCCCTGTCTGTACTGACATGACAATGTTTCCGAATTCTGAGTTATTGTAGCACTTTGAGACTTTCTGCAGTTTTGTTTTAATAATCAGTGTGGTTGATGTGCTGGTCACTCTCCTTGCAAAACAAGGATCAGTTGTCATTGGCCATGAAATCAGCAATGGAGATTTTTGGTGCAGATTCCTCCTTGCTGTACCTTGCAGTGCATCCTCATGGAGCGAGTCAACTCCCTCCTGATTACCTGGAATATCCTTTGTCTGCCTAATCTATTCAGAAAATGAAATCTTTGGTGGAACTTTAAAGCCCAGACTTTAGGCAAAGGACTGAATAGTCAAGCATCTAAGGTGTCTTGGATCAGGAGTTTAAGACTTGTTTTATATTTATCCATCTCTAAATGGGTCCTGGTTAGGATACCAGCCTTAATCTGTCTAGCTCAGGGAAACACTTGGTTCTGATATTTGCTGTGTGGTTTCACAGACACAATGATAATGGAGATATTTCACTTCCAGAGACAGAATTGGAAATGTCATATTCACATATGCATACTGTCAGTTTTCTAAGACACTTGATCCTTCCCTTCCCTTCCCTTCCCTTCCCTTCCCTTCCCTTCCCTTCCCTTCC
>NC_031771.1:64715665-64732329 GCF_001522545.3 Parus major
CCTTCCCTTCCCTTCCCTTCCATAATTTTGGGTGTAGAAAACCTGATTATTTGAGGTCATTAGCAAGGGTGGAGCACCAGCAATAAGCAGGTGATTTTAGTACAAGCATCAGGTAGCTGACATTAAATTTTGTATTATCTTCCAGTGATAATTAATTGGGGTCAACAGCCTTTGACTAAACACTGCAAGCTTCTGAAGACTGTTGAACTGTGATCCTCAGTTTACATAATGTATTTTTTGTATCATAATGAGATTCTAACAAAAAAAAAAATCAAAATTATCTGTCAAATGTACCTCATGCCTTGAAAGCATGTGTTACCTCATGGGAAAAAGAAGAAAAAAAACAAACCAGAAAATGGAATACAAACGCTTTGTCCTCAATTTGAATTACCAGTTGTTTATGTTGGGTAGGTGAATGACCATGTAATACATTTTTTTAAAATATATATTTCAAGTTTTGTAAAGATATCCATGGAGTGTTTTTTTTAAGAGAGTGAAATTCTTGCCATAAGCACAATGAAGTGTATCATGTATCTGCTGTGATGGAAGGAAGATTGACTTGCTGCCACACTGTTGTTTAAATAGCTGCCAAAACCCATGTCTGATGAATGCATTGCTATAAATGATCTCCACTTTTCACATCCTTCTACAAAGACCTTGTTAGACAAAGAGCTTATCTCCAATACTGCAAAGATTTAGCAATATCTTAGTCATGTGTTATACTGAATCATAGAAAACACTTCAATTCAATATATATTTAGCTTTTACAAAGTAAAAGACTCAGGAAATTTGACAGTAGGTAAAGTAATATTCAGTTTTGATATGAAAAGGTAGCTTTAATTAAAAAAAAAAGTTAAACTTGGCCTATATTCCAACTATCTCTTTATACTGTTGGATGCAGAAGGAAAGGTCACTAGAAGATCACTGTTGTTTTTAAATCTGGACTGATAAAAATTAAAAAGCTTTTTGTTAATAACTGAATATTCTGAGAACAATTTCAACAGGATCACCTGAAGTCCTTTCCTTCCAGTACCTAAAGAGATTTACAAGAAGGCTGAAAGGAACTTTTCATTTTCACAAGGGCGTGCAATCACAGGACAAGGAGGAATGGCCTTAAACTGAAGGAGGTTTGATGAGATATTAGGAAGAAATTGTACCCTGTGAGGGTGGCCAGGCCCTGGCACAGGGTGTCCAGAGAAGCTGTGGCTGCCCCTGGATCCCTGGAAGTGTCCAAGGCCAGGTTGGATGGGGCTTGGAGCAGCCTGGGATGGTGGGAGGTGTTGCTGCCCATGGCAGGGGTGGAACTGGATAGGCTTTAAGATCCCTTCCAATCCAAACAATTCTGTGATTCTCTAATTATTTGCAAGCAACCATTTAGGTTGTAGAGGAGAATTTACTTTAGAGAGCTGGAATAGCCTTGGCAGAAGCAGGCACTTAACAGTGCAAAATTGTACGAGCAAGAGAAAATGGGCTCAGGTTACAAAAAGGTCTCTTTCCTGTAAGGGTTGTCACACCTTGGAATGGGCTGCCCAGGACAGTGGTGGGATCACCATCCATGGAGGCATTTAAGACATGCAGATGTGGTGCTTAGGGACATGGTTTAGTGGAAATCTTGGGAGGGTTAGGTTAAGAGTTGGACTCCACAGTCAGAGAGATTTTTTCTAGCCTAAATAATTTATGATTCTCTGAAATTGATGACTAAAGAGATTTCACCTGTTCTTAGTTTCACTCAAATTCCCTGTCCTGGTACAAGGGAAAGTTGCACATACATTAAACAAGGTATGGATTCCTGAGAAGAAAATGGCACAAACACTGAGCAGATACAGAGCCAGTAAAGCAGTTATTAAGATATCATTTCAAAAGCAGTCCAGATTGAGTCAGGCAGCCTTGTCTATTTCCATGAGGTTCTAGAGGTAAAGGGGGAGAATTAAACAAAAGACATTTTTGCTTAACAGCTCTGTGTCTTTGGCCTGTTTTGCTGCCAGTATCTTGGCTGCATCTGCCACGTCTGTCAAGTGTGGAAGAGAACATTTGCCTCCCACCTCCTCTTCTTTGATCCATGCCTTCAAGTTGTAGCCTTTCATCCTGATTTTCTTATGAAAGGGAGCTATTCCTCTTCATGAAATGTTCTCCTTTTATATGACTGGCATGGATTATCCTACCCTTTCTGCATCTGGTGCTCACAAGTGACCTTTCATGGCCCTGAGGTGGATTCTGATGCTGATCCCGCTGGGATGCCTTGACACGCTGCCTGCTTGCCAGGTGAGCACATGCTGCTTCAGGGAGATGTAGGGGAATGGGAACTTCCCAGTCCTCAGCTCACCTCAGCTCACACATCTTCCTGACATCTCAGACCTCTAAAATGTGCCTGAGCCAGTGTGAGGGAAAGGTGAGTATTGTGGGGCTCAGATGTAGATTGTTGAGAAAAGAGGTGGGCTTTTCTCAGTGACCCCTTGAGATGGATTCCTTCCCTTAAAATCATTATTGAGGACTAATATTTTAGAATAATAGAATGGTTTGGGTTTGAAGGGACCTTAAAGATCACCCAGTTCCACCCCCCTGCCATGGACAGGGGCACCTTTCATTATCCCAGGTTGCTCCAAGCCCTGTCCAACCCTAGACACTTCCAGGGATGGTTCAGCCACAGCTTCTCTGGGGAGTCTGCTCCAAAAGGAACAGATATATTATTATATCTGTTCCTTTATATAATATATTATATATATAATATATAAAATATCATAATATATGTTTTAACCCATCTATATCTGCTGTGTAATTTATGGCATATATATTTTCCTTCAGTGATTTAAAATGTAAATGTGAATGAGAATCTGGGCCCTATGTTCCATGATATTAAACTAAATAATTAAGGAAGTTGCTTCAGTTAATGCTTAATCACCTAATGAGTGTTAAAACTTTTAGAGACTGTGAGTACTTACCTCTTCCACTAATTAAACAGAACATATTATTGAACAGGCCTCCAGAAAAACAGAACATTCAAGTGCCTAAATTTGGAAACCAAATAGGACTGATATGTTCTTGGTTATGTCTCAACTCACCTCCTAATTTATAATGAATAAATAAAAATAAATGTATTCACTAATCTGTTAAGATGCTTTCATGACAGGTATGACTAACAACATGATCATGTTCCTGTCCTTCTTTAGCAACACTTGCCACGGTCCTGATTACTGGCTTAGTTCATTATGTTACAGCTAAAATTAACCTGAAAATTATCTGGTACAAGCAAGTCCATGCACAGTTTTGAATCCTGTGAAATACTTGAAAATGCTAATGCAGTGCTAATAATAAAAGTGGGGTGCTGTGAAACTTAGTGAATTATACTCAAATGGGGATTGCATTCCTGAAATGGTAATAGTGTTCCTTGCAGTTGTGCTATTTGTAGAAATCAGTGCTCTCAAAACAATGTGATAAACCTAAGAGATGAAATTCTGTTTTTTTAAAGGACACTGAGTGAGAGAGATTACTGTTGTGAGATCTGCTGTGAGAGTCAAAGATACCCACAGAATCTGGTATTCAAGGAGAAGGAACCTTGTTGCAGCTGCCACTGTTGTACTCCAACACAAGGTCCCGATTCCAGAGGATGGTTCACAACCCACTGTGGTGCACACACTGACACATCCTTCACTCATTCTCCTATTTCAGCTTTGGGGGGCTCTTCCCTGTGCTCTGCCCTTACGCCAAGCACAGCTGTGTGCCCAAGCTCAGCACACAGGCCGTACCCCGTGCTCTGCATACAAGTGCAGTCAAGTGGATCATCAGCTCAGCTCAGATCTGTGCTGTGGATGATCCAGTGCAGCACTACAGCTTTAGTAAGACATCATTACAGACATAAAAAGTATCTTTTTTTAAAATTGTGGGTGATTTAGCTCAATGCGGTGGGACACAAATTATATATAAGATGACTGGTTTTATGAGCTAATCAGGATTAATATAATATCATCTATGAGCTTTGTGAGATTCCTCACATTTTTGATAAGTATAAAACTGTGTCCATCTTTTCAAACTACCAATTTGAGCATGGGCTGATTTATTTTACAGCACTTATTATGTGGGAAGAAAGACTCCATTCCATATATTGTAGCATAATATACATGTCGTTGTTCACATTACTCTGAAACAGTGGCTGGGAGCATTGAGCTGCAAAATGTGTATTGTTAATCATTGGGTCATTAACCTTAACAATGTCAATGCATTCCCCTATCAGATCCAACTAAATGACTGCCCGAGGTAATAGTTAAGAGCACATTTCACACAGATGAACATATTAATGCTTTATTTGGTTCTAAATGCAGTGTGAAGGATTTAGGTAGGAGCTAATGTATGTGAGGAGGAATAAGGAAGATGAAGCACAATTGAAAAAAGAGAAAGTTTAGCTTCCCAAAAGAAGGAGAGTAGTCCTCAGTTTTCTGCAGATGAGAAATGCATCCTTATCTCTCTTCAGTTGCAGTCATTCAAGTAAAAAATTGTGCTGGTTTGAAGAGGACCTAAAGTCCTGAGGTTTCATTAGAATCCAGAGACTTTTCTAATGTCTAATATCCAATTTCTGTATCTAATGTGAGTTCTGTGATCCGGTGTTTTCAAAGCAAAAGGCAGATGATGAGATTTATTTGGTTACAGCTGTTGGGCTTCTGCCTGATCTGTGCTCTCCATCAGGCAGATCAGCTCTTAAATATCCCTTTGGAGCAAGAAGATGCCACTGCTATCCCCCAAAATCTACTGCACATGTCCAGCACAGCTGACCACAAGGCATAAAACCTGTGTTCAGTGGCTCTTTGGAAGAGAGGAGAACCTGGGGAGATGTCACCCAGCAGCAGACTTCTGCCACTGACTCGTTTCATGAGCTGCTCTCTGTAGACCTCTGTCCAAGGCATATCCCTCAAACCCAGGCTCAAACTGGGGGGCAGCCCAGGGTAAATCCAGTGCTGCCCCTGGATACCATCATTTCCAGGGAGCTGAAGGAGGTCTGTAGTAATTTCCTCTGGGTCATTTCCACATGAGCATTTGTCACCTTGTGGGGCAGCTCAGAAAGCCAATGACACAAATTAGCTTCTTGCCACTGCCTGAAAAATCCATGTAATCAGCAGCCATTTCCCAGGTTGCACGCAGGGAAAAGGTTCTAATAATGCACTGGAAATTGGATGATTGCTTCTGGAGGCCTGCAAATGGCCTGGAGGGTGTATAGGAAAATATTCATTTGGTTGAATAATAATAGATTGAAGGACTTCTAAAACAACTGCACCAAGTTTTTTCACTGCAGGTACTTTCCAAAAGCCTCAGCTGTGGGGTTTTCATACGTCACTTGTAAGATTAAATATGCAAAATTACACATTTCAAAGTTGGTTCCTATTAAGCTGTTAGATAGTCTAATGACTTCTGTAAACACACAGTATAAACTCACATTTCCTACAGAAACCAGTCCATTACTGCTGCCTCACCTGGCAATGAGCAAGAACGTGGTACTCCATAAATACCTGACAAGTGTTATCAAAAATCAGATATAACGATTAATTAGGGACTCATAATAGGAAGTATTTTATTGCTTGGTGGGTGTTAAGAGGATGGGGCCACTGATTTTTCAAGTTTTGATTGCATTCCCTTACTTTGGGTTATGCTCCCCTGAAGGACCTAAAATTTTACTCTCCTTTCCTAATAGCCTTTGAAGATGATTATCATGTTCTCTTAGTCAGCACTTAGCAAAATTGCTCTGTTTGAAATGGCTGCTGAAGTTGAGAAATGGAAAATATTATTACACAAAGGAGTTTTTGTTAATGTTAGGGAAAAGTTCACCTGCTGTTTTTTGTTGCTTCTCTTATACACATGGCTATAAATCAGTTGTAATTCCTGGTGAATAAACACTGATAATTCTGAAGGAGTTGTGCCTCTGTGGTTACATGGGCTTGGGAGGAAAAATTTGGTTGCATGTTAATTCTAAATACGCTTTTTAATGTCCTGTTCCTTTTTGGGATTAAGGATTTGGATGCTGATGAGGGGGAGTGAGCTTTTGTCATCAGTTTTAATGAGACATTTATAATCTCTCTTGATTGTATTTAGGGTTTTTTATTGTTGCTATTTTTTTTTTATTTCACTCATTCAAGCAGTCACTCTGTGAAAGCTTTTTTTAAGTACTCCAAATCTATTCTGGTAATGAAGAAATGAATGTCAAGCAAAGTAATTTTTTCTAAATTTACAACTCATTCTCTTAGACAAGATCAAAACTGACATAAAGAAAATATCCTTTACATGTTAAAAAAAAAAAAAAAAGACCCAACTGCAACTCCCCAGTTACACCCACTGGGATATTGTAAGGTGGTATCTTTATCTTTATCCATTACCATTTGTCTCATCCATCCCAGTCATTGCATGTCACATTTGTTTATCTGAAGGTGAAAAAGTAATATTATTTTATAGGAATGAAGCTTCTGCAGCTGTTGCTAGGTCCATCAAGATTCAAGTACTATTTCTGTGCATGTTCTCAGCCTCCCATCCCACTTTCTTTCTCTCTCCAGGTAATTGGAATTTGGCCCAGTGAAGCTAAAAGAAATGAAGAGCAACTAAGAATAAGATGCAAGCCTGGAGTCTGAAAGGAGAGAGCTACTGCAGCAGACCCAGCTGGGCATGGAACTGGCATTATTGTCTTAATATTTATGTGTACCACTGACATAAATGTGTGTGGGACAAATTCTACCTTCTCTTCTTTTTCAGAATGGTTTTGGTATTTCACTTTCATTCCTTTGTCCAGAAGAATCCTTTCATCAACCCTTCAGCATCGTGCAACCAGCTTTTAGAGGAGACTTGAAAAATCATGAGGTTATGCAAGGCAAATCTTTGCCCCACTAGACTCATTTTTCTCTCTTTTTTCAAGGAGGTAATCAAACTGCCTATAATTCCATTCTGGAAGATATCATGCTCTAGAAGTGCAGTAATAACCAGGACTGACTGTTCTGGGATAAGAGTGGCTTGCTCTGGGAGTACTTTGCTTTCCTTCCATGCTGCTGTTTATCTATCCCACAGTGGAAAGAAAGAAGCTATTGCAGAAGATTTAAACTTGCAATCCCACCTAGCCTTGTGGATAAATCATTAGGGCCTTGTTCCAAATCAAGCTTTGTTGATGAAAATCATCTGTCTGCATACATGACAAGCCTGGCTCCTGAAGATGATCTCAGATGTGATTCTCATGGAGTAGAGATGTGATTGAGAAGCATAATTAATTGGGTTGTGACAGGCAAACAAATACATGATACTGAGTAGAGGAACTGTAGCCATACCTACACCATGATGAGGAAAAGGATCAGAGACAGCAAAAATGATGTTTATGGGTTGTTCAGATAGAGCTGGATCCCAGTCCTGGTGACATTATTTTAAGGGATGCTGAGATAAACTGTTCCAGTTACTGTCATTGTTGAAATATGTGCTTTTGCCTGAATTTTTCAAGCTTCAGGCTTAGATTGGATTAGGAAGAAATTCTTCCCCTTGAGGGTGGTGAGGCCCTGGCTTAGATTGCCCACAGCAGCTGAGGCTGCCCCATCCCTGGACGTGTCCAAGGCCAGGTTGGATGGGGCTTGGGGCTTGGGGAAAGTGGAAGGTGTCCCACAGACAGGGGGAGTAGAATGGATGATCTTTAAGGTCCCTTCCAACCCAAACCATTCTATGAATCTGATGGAAGTATAAAATATATTTTAGTTATGTGTGGTTAAGCCACTAAAATATCTGTCTAAACTACAAAGTTTTTCCTGAGAATTTACATAACCTCCACATACTTACAACTGAACATCTTCACTGATGATGCTTTGTCCCTATTTTTCTTGTAAACAATTGTGATTAAACAGTTTTTATTTGTCTATATGAATATTTACATAGTGATCTACAAATGACCCTGCAATACATTGCTGATAATCTGCTGTGCTGTTGATTGGCTTCAGCTGCTTGAGAATATCTGGGCTGACAAATTTGTAATTTGTACTCCAGAGAGCTTTTTTTATTCTACTCCTTAACTTTTATATATGTGGATCAGTCTCCTTTCTAAGGCAGTACAGAAAGCAGAATAATAATATGATAAATTAATAAATACTATTGCAATGTTTTTAAACTTAGCAAAATACCTAAATTCTAGGCCATACCACTAGGGTGAAGGTATCCATGTTGGGTTTTTTCCCAAATATTCCTTCATCCTGTAGTTACTTTACTCTTCCAATAGTGCTCCAAAAAGACAGGCATTTCATTTTCTTTTGCTTAAGTTAGCACATTTCTCACTGAAGGCCCTCAAGGGAAGTGGAAACTCTGAAATTTGAAATGCGATTTATGCTTGCCTTGTAAAATGCCAAGGAAACTGCTTTAAGACTGTAATAACCCTTGCTGCTCATTCCATGAACATGCCTATAGAAAATGTTAATTTAATCAACAAATTACAGCTTCACACAAAGCAAGAAGTGTGGAAGTACTGGCAGAGGAGGAGTAAAGGTCTCCCATAATTTTTACATTTAATCATGAATTTTGAGACTCTTTATTATTTCTGCATAAATGGAGAACTTCTCCTAAATGGATTATGTTGCACTTCCCATTCATTTTCTCTCCTGATTTACATCTACATGCATGTCCATTCAAAATCTCTGAGAACTCACTCATGCTGACAGGAATGCATCTTAGCAAAACTGTTGATAATTTATTTAATTTTTTGCTCGTGAAATACGCTGTTTGAGAGGGAGCTCAAACAGAGAGCTAGTGCTTTTAGAGGAAACCCTGCAGCTTTCACACTGGTTTCTCCCAACATTTTTAGCCCATGGATACTGATCACGGGATGCCTGACACAATCTAAGTGTTCCCTGCCAAATGTTGAAGCAATGAAGTTAGAAATAGGAATATTGGAATGAAAAGGGCCAGAAATAGATTTCTACAAGTCAGCTTTAACATCCATTTGCAGTAGGGCAATATTACATTTTTCAAAGGCATATATTAACTGATTAGATCACCTGCAAATGGAGTGTTAATTAATAACATCCATAATAAAGTGCAATACAATTACATTTGCAGGAAAAAAGGACTGATCTATGTCATTCAGACATTAATCCTAAAGATAATAGACCAGATTCTGCTCTGTGTGGGTATTTTCCCAGCTTATACATGGAGTAATTCCAGAGGATGGCTGTACCTTCGTGTGGCTGAAATTGAATTTACCCCATTATCCTTTAATGAAATGTTTTCTGAAAATGCCTGTCAGTGAGGCACACTTGGGCTCCTGCCATCTGTTTGGCTGATAATAATTCAAAAGACAAAATACTTGATCTCATGAGTGAGAGGAATGCCATGTAGGGGAACACAGCAGCTCACAGTCAGTTTTACAGTCCTCTAATGCTAAACTCAAGTAATCCTTATTTCATGTTGTTGTTATTATTATTATCTAATTCATGTCACCTACAGGAAACTTGCTGGTAAACTTTTTGCACCAGCAGTAGATGTACTTCCAAGGACCAAAAGCAAAAAAAATAATCTATGGATTACATTGATACTCTGATGGCAAACAATCCCATTTCCCTATTCAGGAAATTTGACTCTGTAGTCAGCAGGGAATGGTCTGGTTTTTGTGGAAGAGGAATTTCAGTGTGTAGACCAAAGCCAAAGTCAGGTCAGAGTCCATCTGACTCCTGTGGCATGTGAGGTGCCACCTTGATTGACAAAATGAGAATACAGACAGACAAATTTCTGGTGGAAAATCTGATTTAGTACAGTGGGAGATTTTTATTAGGGTTTTAAAGGACTTGAGCACTCCACAACTGGTACAGCAATAGATCCAATATAAGAACATCCTGTTTTAAAGCCCATGTCTGCCTTACAAAAGAACACAGAACTAGATATTCTAACCTTTACTGTGTTTGGCATTTAGGCTAAAGGGCTGTGAAGACAGGGGAGGTAGAATAAATTGATTAATGTAGTTATTTTCCCCAAAGGAATGATTTTAGACACAGAATAAATATCTCCCCTGCCTCAGTCTGGAAAAGGAACCTGCAGCAGTGTTGTGAGAGTGGGAAAGGGCAGAGGAACAACAGGGCCAAGCGTGAGGAGGCAAGGGATAAAGTGACCAAGGGAGAAATGTCTGGTGGTCATAATTGTACAACTTCCCACAGTCAATAGAAAATATTGATTTAGTGTACTCTGGAGGCTGCTGATGGCAGAAACACTCCAGCACAAGTCAGCACTGCACTGCAGAACTTCTTGGTCATCAAACATTTATTCCAATACTATTCCGGATGCACAGCCAACAGCTCTAGTAATTAATAGTTTCCTGCACCTTAAACTTTTGTTGCAACCAAAGTTACGTGGTTCTAAGAGGATTCAAAGGTCCTGACTTTGTCTCTTACCCTCCTGCTCTCTGTTGAGCTATGTTCACAGTAAATTTCCTGTGTAGTTCCTCCCCAATTAAAAATGTCATGGAATATCTCACTCGACGTGTGGAACTATTCAATGGGTAAAAAACGTGGGTGTGTATCCTAACAAAAGCCACCAAAAGAATGCACCCCTCACTCTACCTAATTAATATATGTTCTAATCTGTTTTTCTTATAGGATCACGGAATTTAGATTGGAAAAGGCCTGTAAGATCATGGAGCCATGGTCTAAGATCATCATTCCAGCGACTTCACCACTCCCTTGAGCAGTCCATTCCAAGGTTTGACCAACTTTCTCATGAAGAAATTTTAATGTCCAATCTTATGACAAAGCAGAATCATTACTTACAGTGTAGGCCTTGATCACACAGTATTTCTCTGCAGGACAATAATTTATGAGATGTATATTTTAGATGTTCATAATGCTGTGAGAGTAGAGAATGGTACAGTTTGCTTTGTTCTGCAGGGGGCTTTGTAACTCCAAGATCTCTAGAATTTTTCTTGTAATTTCCATATTAATACCTTGTACCATTTGACCTCCATGGAAGACATAGGCAATGTAAGGTATAGGAGAAATATAATATTGTCTATTTTATGGTGAGTTTTTTTAAATTTAAATAGGCAGGCTGAAAGTTCTCCGAAGCAGCTCTGGGTAAACTTAACAAAGTGAGTACATTGTGGTTTTGTCCTTATTGAACAGGCACTTTTTAATCCTTTTGATGTCTTAAGAGCTTTATGTGTCTCTCACATATTTTTCCTCTAGAAGGAAGGAATTTTTTCCATGCCAAAAATAAAAAATCTTATTTCCTACAGAACAGTTAAACAAACTGAATAACTACATAAATGCTCTGTCAATAATTACTGCCAGATAACAAGGAGATTGCCCAAGGTGTTTGCAGGAATCCTGAGTGACCAGCCAGAAGTTGTGTCTGGTCTGGCTTCAGCTTCCTGTAATCTGCAACTGCTTTGGGTTTGTTTACCTTGCAGATGGAAACACATATTTTCCCTCACATGAAAGGAATTGCAATCTTTTGTTTCTTGGCAAACACATCCCACAAATCTGAATTTGAGTCTGGTTTTGAAATGCTTTTTGATCCACACATCTTTAGAAATCTTCCCCAGAGCTTTTTACTTGAGTACCTATTTCTTTATTTATTGTCTCAAGAAAATCACCCAGACCTTTCTGATATATGTCCCCCAGCATCACTAAGGAATTTCATGACAGTGCCCACCACTGCCTGGGTGTTTTTCAATGACAGTTCTCACCTTGTTTTAGTCCACTTCTTTCTACTTCTTCTTTCTTCTTCTTTTTTTCTTCTTTTTCTTCTTTCTTCTTTCTTTTTCTTCTTCCAGTTGCTTTTTTTGTCATACCCTGCTGACCACATCACAGGTTCCCATGATGATTCTGAGCAGTGCAACTCTTCAAGCAGAGACTGCTGGACTGAAACTCAAGAGCACAATGTGCTTTGGAGCAAGGCTTTTTCCTTGCCAGTCCCTCCAGAGGATAGATGCCAGGATTTGTACTGAAACTTGGGCTTTGTATTCAAACAGCCGTGGAGCTGCAAGGACTGAGGCTGTGGTGTCATAGATCATAGTAAGGAATAAAAGTATATCCAGCAAGTGACTTGGTCTACTCATCATCAGCTGCATTATTCCTTGGGGAAGTTATTTCACTCCTTGAGGGAGCTGAGATTTAAATATTTAAAGTCACAAGACTGAGGCAGCTGGGATTTAAATATCTAAGATCAAAGGTCTTCCTCCAAAATAATTGGTAATTTTTGTTAGAGGCTCACTATACCAAAATTGTTATAAATATTAACCTTAATTTCATCACTCAAGACTTGATTGTAGTCTTAAGATCTCTAATCACAGATCAATGCATAGGAAAGAGTGGTACAAGGGAGAAAAAATATGATGTTTGCGGTCTTTAGGTCAAGAAGGAGCATCTAGTGAATTATCCCAAATTTAAATAGACACTGAGAAAGCTGTGTTTTTAAAAAAAAAACAACTTTCCCTGTAGCTGGTAAAAAACTGGAGGAATAGGTAATCTGAGACAAGGTAGGTTTTTAAAAAAAATATTTGAAATTGGTAATAGAAGATCTTCACAAATGTTTAGAGTGACTTTTTCAGCAGAGGATGTGAAGATAGAAGTGTTGATAGGAAAAGCAGGTGATCAATGATAGTGCAAAGTTGAAAGCTGATAACTTGTAGAAATCACAAGTCTAACAGGAACAGGGTAAATGATATTTTAAAGCCTGGCACATTCTAAAAGGGCTTGGAAGCTTCTTTGGGTATGCAAAGGATCAAGTCACACATCATGGAGGGAAGGATTGCAATCAAAGCAAGGTGCCAAAACCAACAACTTGAATAGTGCTGCCTGCATGGATTGAGATCCCAGGCAGGTGGGACGGTTGATTAATATCAAGGTGAAGAGGCAGCCACACTTGGTGTGTATTTATTTTTACCTCTCACTGATAATATAGTAGTCAGATACCAACAAAATTTGCCAAAGTCTGACATAGGAATGACAACCTGATGAATAGAAAATGTGTGAATTTTTTAAATCCTAAGTTTTTCCCTTATTTAAAAATATGTGCTTCTTCACAAGTCACTGTCATGTTTCCGAGTCTAGCTGGTTTTGAAGGATTTAAGATTCAAACTCCCAATTTTTTACAGATTCTGTGTATCACAAGAGATTTTGTAATGGATAGGTGGTGTGCATGAACCAGGATAATTAGCTCATAAAGAAACTGTATTATGTTGTATTCCATTTAGCAGGGGTAAAAATAGGCTCAATCCACCGTGTTATTAAAATATGGACTTTCCTGAAGCTGCACAGACTGTGATGCACTTGGAAGAAATGGAATATTGAGGAAACACTGGAGCAACAGCTTGGTAATTTTAGGGTTTGTGAACTGCTAAAGCAACTCCCTTAGATCTGCTAATTCAATAGGTAAACTACAGCAATTAAGGAAGGTTATGGATTATAAATATATATATCAGATATAGAGAACATTAAGGTCTCCTTCTGCATTTCATCTGGGAAATCTTGAATTGAAATAGATTTACAAAACCCAAACTTCTGAGTGAGAGCTTCAGGTCTCTTGTTCACATTTCCTCCATAACCATCCAAAATTTTGATTGCAAAAAATTAAATTCCTATGGTGAGGAACAAAAAAAATACACACAGTTAAAGATTGTATGGAAGCACAGAGTAGCAAAAAGAGGATTTATATTGATGATGTCAGCTTCATTTTGGCACAAGAAATATCTGCACATGTAACTTCAGAAGAGTTTGGTACTGCATGCTATTGATATGCTTTTTCCAAATGGGCATTTTTAAAATTAAAAGCAAGTCAAAAACTCCCAACACTTGATAAGCAGAACTGTTTACAGGGAGCAGGTGATTACTATCTTTTATTTATGTGTGCATGATAGGATGATTTGCAAGACATATTATTCTATTACTCTGACAGATGTTGATAAAGCAATGACTAAAAGGAGAGCAGAACTTAGTAATATGTGGAAGGAGTTGCTTTTCCATAGGCACAACAAGAAGTAATTTCAATGATTTAGAAATTATGTATAAGTTTTCTCTACTGTTTAACTTTCTTACCTGATTAAAAACCATAACCTTCTTGGCTGTGATAAATGGTCTCATACATCCATCACAACTGTTCAGAGAAAAATGGTTCGAAGGCATTTTAGGAATTTTTTAGCAGCTTTCAGGGTTCTATTTAAAAATTTGATTTTCCCTCGTGGGCACGTCCCATTCATCAACTACACATTGTAATTTTGGAGCAAAAGTAGTCCCAATAATTTTCCTTTAATAACAGGTAATCCTTTCAATACTATTTCCATACTACATCTGAACAATGTGCTGTGCACATGAAAGAAACTTCAGCTTCTTGTATGGAGAGAATTTCTCCAGGACTGTAGGCTTTGAAAGTGGTGTGGGAGCTGCAATTTGGTTTTTTCTTTCTTGGCTTTTTTTTAGAATTGTTTTAATAAACAAATACTGATTATATAATTTTACCACCACTGACAGCTAATATGGTGTCTATACTGATAAATTGGTCCACTCCCTGTTTACCTGCAAGGTTCTAAATTCTACCTTATTGGACTAGAAACACATCATGTAATTCCCAGGGTCTAGCAGGTAGGAAGCCAGTTAGTTTCCCTTGGTAGAAAACTCTGGAACAGGAAAAATGAGAGGTGTACTCAGAAGAAAAAAATTTAAAATAGAAGAAAAAACAAGTAAAAAGTAAAAATTATTTTAAAGTCAAAAGGATACAAAGAAAAAAGACCCATCAGTGTAACTAGTCTGGCTTTCTATTAGCCTGGTTTTTGCTTGGTGTCATCATCTGGGGCAAGGAGGAGAAGAGTGATTTGATTTAGGAATGTGAGATCCTCACATCCACTTGAATCCTACCACTGGCACTGTTTGGTCAGGATTCTGTGTGGGCTCAGGGTGGTTGGGTCATGGTGAACATGAAAACCCACCAGAAAAGAACAGGTGGGGTTAAGCAGTCCCAAAGCCTCAGCTGCTGGCCATGCAAACAGATCTCTGCCAGAGCTGATGTTTTATATGAGAAATGTGGCCTTGCTGTGCTCTTTGAAGGACTCTCATAGGATTGATTTCAGGAGGGGCAGGATTCCAGTCCTGTGTTTTGAGGTGGGGGTTTTACCCCATTGTGACAACCTGTGAGTGCCTCTCAGTGTGACAGCACCACTGTGTTCTCTGCCATGGCTGCATGGGGACCCAGGATGGGGCTGTCACCTCTGCACTCTGCTGGACAAACACCCTGGGCACTCCCCAGTTACCAGAAAGGAAGCAGCAACTCTTTTAATATTCCCTGCTATAGAAAGGGAAGGTTTTATGAAACATGGGAGTAGGACACAGGCCTCTTGATTCACCAGCCAGACTAGCTGAGGTAAGATATTTTATTTAAAAGGCCAAATCATTTACTTCGCATTCTGAGAAGGGAAAGCTGTGCACAGGCAGCATTCTTGGTGAGCAGTAATGAAATCCTTCTCTTCCTGGGATGGCTGCTTCTTGAGGAACAGCTCCTGTGAAGGTGATACCTCCTGGTGCCTCTTGTGCCTCTCTTGCTGCCTGTCCCAGTCTCATCTTGCCCAGTGCCAGCAAGAAACAGGGACAGATCTTGACTTGCCCCTACTTTTGTGGGAGCCAAGGGTTGGTTCAGGATGCTCCCAGCACCTCACTCTCAGATCCTGTTGCATTTTTACTGCCATCTTTCAGTCTCCATGGCAACCCTCCCTGCAGCACAGCCTCCCGTGCATTGCGTGTGTGCAACATCCAGCTTTTACACACCTAATTTGATTTTTTGGGGTTTTCCCTACTCTTTTGTTGTGTTTTCCTTGGGAAATAGTTCCTTTAATACAGACAATGAGCCTGCTGTGCTGCCAGATGAACACTTGGGTAGCCCTTTCTGGGTCGAAATCATGCACTAATAATCAAGCATTGTTTTCCCACACTGTTTCCTGAGGTTAGTTTGGAAATTCATGTTGGTAGTGCTCATGGCATGGTGCTGGTGTTTGCACTGCTGAATCTACATACAAACCAAGGACAATTAGGATGTATGCAGTCATGCATGATCCTTTTGCAGCCATTGTACAATATTTATGGGGTTTTTATGCTTCATCTGTTCTGAATTACATGTCTCGTTCAGCTGGAGCCCTGTTGAAAGCCTTGTGCAGAGGGTAAGGCTATTACTGAGCAGTTTATTCAGGACAGCATGAATTTTGCAATATTGTTACCAACTTCAGATCCTTATGAACAATGTCTGCATGAATACAGTTCTCCCAATCCCCATGATGCACTGTCAGAGATTAAAAAAATATCATAGGGCAGCCTGAAGCAAGCAACATCTGCTTTTGGACATGTCATATTAGCAGTGACATTGCCCACAGGAAATCACTTCTTTTCTTCTGGTGGGATTTTATCTCTCTGCTTCCTAAAAAGGGTTTTTGTAAAGAGAAAAGGGAAAGAAGAGGGAAGATAACAAAATAGAAGTAGGAGGAAAAGGAAGAGAAAAAAAAACCCACCACAAAACATAAAGAAATTAGAAACAAAATTAAAATAATAAATAAAATAAGAATTAAGTAAAAGGGAAGGGAAAGGGAAAGGGAAAGGGAAAGGGAAAGGGAAAGAAAAAAGAAAAGAAAAGAAAAGAAAAGAAAAGAAA
This sequence comes from Parus major, assembly GCF_001522545.3. Lineage (NCBI taxonomy): Eukaryota > Metazoa > Chordata > Aves > Passeriformes > Paridae > Parus > Parus major. The sequence goes on from NC_031771.1 coordinate 64,732,277, forward strand.
AGAAAAGAAAAGAAAAGAAAAGAAAAGAAAAGAAAAGAAAAGAAAAGAAAAGA
>NC_031771.1:64732604-64739946 GCF_001522545.3 Parus major
AAAGAGAGAAAAGCCCAACTGACAAACAGCTTATGGGGAGTCCTTGGAAAACAAATAAAAACTTACTTTGCAGTTACCACACTGCTTCCCACAGCCCATTTAAAGGAGCTCAATCAAAGTGTGCAGACCAGGCATTTAACCCCGCTGACCTTCCTGTAACCAGTCCATGTTTTGCCTCCTCTGCTCTCTTGGTCCTGTCTGAGTGTTGAGAATATTGTTTCCAGGAACACTTCAAGGTTGTGGCTCTACAAGTAAACAGTGGCATCCTACAGCTTAAAAGATCTGGATGTTTCCAAGCTCCCTTTGCTCTTGGTGTCCAGTGGAACATTTGGTCTGTCCCGTGTGGTGCTGGCTGTGACACTCAGTGCCGTGGTTTATTTGACGTGGTTTATTTGATGTGGTTTATTTGACATGGTTTATTTGATGTGGTTTATTTGACGTGGTTTATTCACTCACAGGATGAGCCTGATGATGTTGCAGGTCCTGATAATCTCGTAGGTCTTACCCAACCTTAAGGATTCTGTGATTTTATGATTCTGTGTAGCGCTCCAGTGGAAAAATTAGTTTTGATTGTTTTACATCACAAAGATCGTGTGAGGATAAAACTCATGAAGTGTTCAGCTCATTGAGTCATCAGTAGAACAGATTGGAAATAATGTTTTACATTACAAAATGGCGTCATAATCTATTAAAATTTTAAAATCTGATGGGGTTTTGTTTGATGAAATTTCCCAAGAGGGGAAAGTTTCTTCCAGATAATTCAAAGTGAATGGTGAAAGTAGCACAAGTCTTCTCACGAGAGTGTTTCTGTGGAGAGAGGAAGCTGGAAATCTGAAAGCTCTGCAGCTGAAGACAGGCTGGAACAAATGTCTTCTGTTCCTGGACTCATAATCCAGTCTCTAAATGATAACTGACATGTGCTTATGTTAAAAAAACTCCAACAACTGGATGAGTTAGTTTTGTCTGAAAGGGCATCCTAGAGCTGATGTATGACAGGAAATTTTACAGGCATGGGTAAACCTGATCCTGAAGCTTGGGGTTATAGATGAAATCCATTGTTACACAAAGGAACCTAACTGTCCTGAGGTGCAGGATCATAAACATAAACAATTTGGCATTTGCCAAATGAGTAATTTGCTAAGGGTGTACTAAAATGCTTTTGCTTTCATGGAGGACATGAAATGAAACATTACCTGGGAAAGAAAAGGAATAGAATGTTCCTTCCTTGATCAGGAAGATATGATATTTTGCAGAAAGGACATTATCAGGAATTCAGGGTACTTTTCATGAGAAGTGAAGTAACATTCCTCTTAAAAAAGAAAATTTGCTTTGACTTTTCTGATTCTGCCCTTAAAGATAAAAAATCCATGTACAAATTAAATATTAGTGGAAATGGTATAGGAAAAAGAAAGTTTTACATCTAGAAGAATAAAGCCAGAAGATACATAAAGCAGAATAATTAATAGAAATATGTTTACTAATTTTTCCTCTTGCTTGTTTTCCTGAAAAGTCATTGCCTGCCTTATCACAGTCAAATAGCATAAATGTCCATTGCTATGTCCCCTGACACAAAATATATTTTATTTTATTAATGGAATTTCTTTTGCACTGAGCCAACCAGCTTTTTATGAAATGAAAGCCGAGTGCAGTTCTCAGGAAGAGCACTCGGGAGCTCTGCTGTACTGACAAAAAATTACATTACTGTCCTAAAAGGTCTTGAATCCTCAATTTGGCAGTCTGGGGCACAGATCTCACATTATTCCTTGTATTTGATTGGAAAACAAACTAAAACTCTGCTTCAGCAAAAAAACAGTTGAGGGCAGAAGTCAAATGTGATGTGAATGTATAGTGGTCAAAGTGTAGTCAATGGACTACTCTGCCATAAACACTTTGAACAGCTACAAACTGTAGCTGTTCTTCTTGCATATTTAAATTCTCATCATGAGAAAATGTTCTTCTTTTTTGCTCCTTCAGGATTTCCTATGAAGAATCAAGGAGCAGTATTTCAGCATGAGCATGTTATATCTGCACAAACAAAGTGAACACCTAAAGCTCTGGAAGATTTGTGATTTTTAACTTTGTTCTTAAAATGAAAACATCTTTTCTCTCGCATGAATAACCTTTGCATAAGAAGGAGACAGAGATTTGTCTGCAATCTAAGGGTCATCAAATTCATTGTCACCTTGTGCTTTATATCAAGTTAATGTCTTGCACTGCTTTCACCAACACAGCAGACTAAATATTTTCTATGAAAAAAAAGAAAATAAGAAATGGAAAGCAATTCTTTCAAATGGAACCTCAGAAATCAAAGCACTCATCAATCCACACACAATTTTTTTCTGAGGAGAAAGAAAAATAGAAATGGGCTGCAAATGTGTTTTATTCATGTTGCTAATTCTTGAGTCTTAATCCATGGATTTATCTAGACTAATACTACTGTAGAAAGGAAAAAAAAAAAAAAAAGAAAAAAAAGGAAAAGATGTGAAAAATGTTAGTCACCCCATTTAAGGCTCTCTCCTACTGAATGACTTGTTACAACCTTTGAGGCTTCTGCCCTAATCACAGAACAAAGAGAGGCTTTTTGGGTGCATGGTTCAGAGCACAGGCAGCAGATTTTTGCTTTGAACTGCCCTGTAAAAAAGCCTGTATCAATGGGCAGGAGCCAAAGGAACGTGTCCCTGAACATGAGTTGTTCATGAGTGCATGTCTGAGTTGGCTTTCACTGGATAACACAGAGATGCCCCAGTGATAACATGAAGTAAAACTTCCACACTGATGAATGGCACAAGCTATTCCCAAGATGAGTGGCTGAATTATATGAATTCAATTATAACACTGCTGGATATCTGCCCTGTGTGGCACCATATATTTATTTTTTTGTTTCAAGTCAGATAGTGTAGTTATTGCAGGTGAGAGAAGGCTTTGAGTTTAAGTGCCAGAGGCTAAAGAGATTTTGCCTCTGGATAAAATAGAGGAATTATTTAAGAACTGAAAAGTATTGTAAATTTAATAACAATCATGAATAAATTAAACCAGCCTAATTAAAAAAATATAAAATGATAGGTTCTGTAAGAAAAGCCTGACTGTGGAAATTGTTCTGCTGATGTGGAAACGTTTAACTTCTCCCATCCCAGTGCCTGCCTAAGACATGATATTGTTACCTTTTTTTTTTTTAACTTTGCTAACACAGTGTCTTTATTCTCCATATTCTTTCAGTAAATGCCACAGTTACCCAGTTCAGTTGGAATTATGTACATGTTACACCCCATTGCTTCACCTTTCTCTTCATGGCAGTCAGCTGGGAGGAACACAGAGAAATTGTCTGAGCAGCCAGGGACTGGGGTAGGAAAGATAAATGCCTGATGGAATTAAATATGTCCAGTGACAGCAAGAGCAACATGAAAAGCTTTAAGGTCTCATCCACCCCAAACCACTCTGTGATTCTTTGAACCACAGTCATAAACAAGGAGTAATAGACAAACCTCCCAGGACTATCTTCTGTTTCCCAGGATATTTCTCCCTGAATAGCCACAGATGCCATTCCAGGAGTTCACTTCCATTGTTTCATGTAACTATTTCTGTGATAATGATAATTATCTGCTCCAAACTCTGTTTCTGACTTCATCTCTTCTGGATGCTCTTTCCCTGGGTCTTGCTGAGACAGGGAACTTTAGTTGTTCTGTGCTTGGTTTATTACACAGAATCCATTACTTCATTGGCAATAAGTGTGAAATGATGTATTGTTGATCACACAGTATAATAAAATCCAGATGAGTTGTGGCTCTTTCTATACTAAAGGATTCAACTTCTCCTAGAATTGCATCTTGCATTATCTTACAATTTATTTGCCTTCTATCATGTATTTCTCATGTATCTGCCACTTCTGTATATTCTGCCATCACATTTACTAAATATATTTTTATTAAATTAATAAAGCTTTCATCCCTGAAAGTGCCCAGAGACCATCTGAGAATCAGCTGGGTTTGGTGCTCCTTAGATAATTCTGGTGCACACCCAGCAGTTTCTGGGCCAGGCCCTTCCTGCTTTCCTGTACATGGTCCAATGTTAGAAGCAGAATCTTTTTGTAGTTATTTACACGCAAATAGATTTTACTTATCAATAATTGCAAATTAAGGGGCTCATTTCAGACTCAGCTACTACATTATTTAAATAGACCGAGCAGAAATGTGATATTTTAACATGTTAAGTAAAATAACAGGATGACAGAACCACAGAATGGCCTAGGTTGGAGGGGACCTCAGAGATCATCCAGTTCCACCCTGCTGCCATGGGCAGGGACACCTTCAACCACACCAGGATGCTCCAAGCCCCATCCAACATCTGAACACTTCCAGGGATGGGGCAGGCACAGCTTCTCTGTTCCATGTTACTGGCAGTTAAGGTTTTAAAACTTTTTTTCAAGTGGTTGAACAACTTTAAAATTTAGTGGCTTTTTGTTTGTACATTTAATTTTTGTGTGATGACATGTTACATATGTTTTAATCTCATTCTAGAATTTCCAGCAACTTCCACTGGAAAAAAAAATAACATATTCACATAGATTTATAACTATATATTTCACACTCTCCTGTAAATCTACACTGAGAAAAAAGACGCTGAATTGAGGAAATGATCTTTCAGCTGTTTCAAAGACAAGAGACTTTCTTCAACATGAGTCTCTGCTCCTGATGCAGATGAGCCTGTGCCCTCCTCATCAAAATCCTCCTTTCCTCCAGGGCTTTCATCTGTAGCAGCTCTCCACGAGATGAACACACACAAATGGACAAAACTCTTCAAGGGACTGGTAAAAATTACATTTACCATGAGATAATGTCCCCCATGGTGATTATAGCTCTGTCTTTTAGGAACAAGCTGGATGCACCTGCTGGCAAAAGTGTGCATAGACTCATAAAGGTTTATATAACTAGTGATTAATTCTCTGGGATGATACCTCCTGCTTCAAATTACAGGTAAGCATTTGATGCTGAGCAGCATATTCTAAACATGATAGTTTTGCTTAGGTACCAAGTATATTCTGCTCCTTGGGGCTGTTTTTTTTAATGTTATTATTTGTTATTGGCTTCATAGCTGGCATTTTTAGAAGTCATATGTTAACATATGTGCTGCTAAATAGTTCCTTATATGCACAGAATATATAGTTACAGAAGTAATGTGATGTATAATACTGAGTGCAAGCACACACTTCTCCATCTGCAGTTCTTTCTACCTTTAAAAAAAATCGTGCAGAAAATATAATGCTTTAACTCTTTAACCCATTTTTGATCTGTATTTAATCCCACTATAATACATATTTCTGGAAAAATAAGGTAATTAATATTTTGCTACAATTGCTCCCTTAAGTGGTATTCCATAACCAAATTCTGAGTCCATTATTTCTCTAAAATATCAGTCTTCCAATCTGTAAGTGTACTACCCAACTGGGACATGGTTCTTTGGCTGGATTTCTTGCTTTTCTTTCTTTTACTTCCTTTTCTTTCTTTTACTTCTTACAGGCAGAGAGGTGGAAGGCTGACAAGGAGCCAACTATTAATCATTAATTTTCAAAATGATGTTTTGACCAACCTCTGGAACTGAGGAAACGATCATTGCAGCCTTTGGATGGGGCCTAAATTATGCCACAGGCTGTGGTTCCCTAAGTGACCATACAACACCTGCAAACTGCACATTCCTGGCATTATTTTCTTATTACTCTGATAATCCAATCTGTTCCAGTATTCTCAGCTGGAAGGTGGTAGCTTGAAAGGCAGAAAGGGCAGAAGATAAGATCAGAATTTTTGATTTTGATTTTACAGGAGCCAAGTTCTGTGTTTTCCCCAGTCTGATAATAAAACCATGGAAAGACTGAGTAATTTCTACCATATCCACAACAAGATGCTTCACTGGGTTTTTCTCCAAGTCCATTCAGTAGATATTATTCCAGCACAACTGGAATAACGTGTCAGTGGAGATTCCTTCTTCCCGTGGCATAAATTCCTCTGGGACAGGATTGCCTTAAGCACCAGCAGCCAGCCAGGGGTGCCGTAAGGAAAGCAGTGACTTGTGTTGTTATTGACCTTTGGAAAACTGTGCCTCTGGAAAAGCAGTACCAAAGCCTGTAGCAGCAGAAATGAGACTACACAAGGAGCTATGAAAACCTAGCTGGATCTTATCACATCCATGCAGGAGAGATAAGCACAGTCTGAGGCACTGAGGTACCTCTGAGAGCAAGATACAGGACAAGGGACACTGATTCCCACTGATGACTCAGGTTAGTCCACAGGAACCCTCTGGCTGTGATAAGCTGGTTTGTTTTCTGCCTGTTTTCATTAGATATTAACCCCCATTTTTCCAGGTAGAGGCACTGGCTGTGCAGGAAGGTGTGCATGAGCCTGTTCAAGTTATGTGAACCAGCTCTGTGTATAAAGCAGAAGTTGGGTTTTTCACAGTGTGGAGGCACCAGCTGCCACCAGTTCTGGACATTAGGAAATATTTCTTCACCAAAAGAGTGGTCAAGCATTGAAACAGGCTGCCCTGGGCAGTGGTGGAGTCGCCATCCCTGGAGGGATTTAATGGACAGGCAGATGATGCGCTGCTTTGGGACATGGTTGAGTGGTGGCCTTGGCAGTGCTGGACTTCATCTCAAGGGTCTTTTCTAACCTACATGGTTGTAGGATCCTGTGTTCTTTCTACTTGAGACCTCAGGTCCCCACCACCTCAACAACAGAGACAGAACAAAGGGTATGCATAAATCCTGCTGACATCCCCCTTGCTCTTGTTGCCTGGAGAAGGCTTAGGACAGGAGGCCCATGAGATGTGCAGTTCTGCACATGGTGGGGGACAGAAACTTCAGCCCTGTCAGTCCTGACACATGTGCAGCAAGGCTAAGGAAAGCTTTTGAGGTGTCTAGAAACTTGCATTTGGGACTGAAATTCTTCAGGGATTTGATATTGTCCCCAGAAATCCTCACTAAAGCTGCCTGCAGTATTTTCAGAATTGAGTAAATCCAAGTCAGATTTTGTATGAACCCAACTGGATTTATAGAGTCCACTAAATAACTGACCTAACTACTGCAAAGGTCAAATTTTTAAAGATATGGTCAAAGAGAGATTATGTGTGATGTTTCTTTAGGTAGGGCAATCATCAGTTCAAAGGTCTGTCTGTTGGGTTGGGATCATGGACTGTGTGTTTGCCTGGTGCCCAGGGTCAGTCAGCATATCCCAGGGTCAGTCAGAGCATCCCAGGGTCAGTCAGTCAGTGCATCCCAGAGTCTGTCAGTCAGTGCATCCCAGGGTCAATGAGTGCATCCCAGGGTCTGTCATTGCATCCCAGAGTCAGTCAGTGC
>NC_031771.1:64742776-64746234 GCF_001522545.3 Parus major
ATTTGGCCACCAAAAGTGGCCCAAATAAGTTCTGAGTTTTTACCTCTCTAATTTTCTTCCCCCATGACCTAACAAGATCCATAAACACTTCCTGAGCTGCCTGCCCCTTTTTCCAGAGGTGATTCCCTGCTGGGCTCACCAGCTGTGCCAGAAAGTGAAGTTCTCACTCACACACTCCAGGGCCCTCCCAGGCTGCCTCTGCTGTGTTGAGTTTCCAGAAGACATCCAGCAAATCCCTCCCTCTTCCTTCTTTCCCCCTCTTTATGTGCTGATCCTGATGGAATATGGTACAGAATATCCCTTTGGGGATCCCTTTGGGGTGCCCTAACCCTAACCTTGGGGTCAGCTGTGCTGTCTGTGTCTACTCCCAAACACCCAAAAACCCTCTTGTGGTTCCAGCCCCAGCCAGAATCAAGCACCACACAGCCATTTGTTCAACACCCTTCTCTTCCCCCACACCCTGGTGGAGTGGGGAGGAGAATCAAAAGTAAAGCTTGCAGGTTTAGAAAAGTTTAAAAATTAATCATTTACAGAAGCTTAGTAACTGAAAACAAAGTAAAATACTGTAATAGTGGTAAATAATAATAGTATTAATGGAAAAGAAAAAGAAACCCAAACATGTGATGCACAATACAAGTGCTCACTACCTACTGACCAATAATGTCAGAGCAGCCTTTCTGAACCCAGATCAGGCCCTGTTCCAGATAACTCCTCCAGTTTATACACTGGGCATGCCATAATATGGTGTGGAATATGCCTTTGGCCAGTTTGGATCACTTGTCCTGGCCATGCTCCCTCACAGTTTCTTTTCTGTGCCTTCTCACTGACAGAGCATGAGACCCAAAAGAAAAAAATAATCCTTGATTTAGGATAAATAGGACTCAGCAAAAACAAAACCATCAGTATTTTGTCAACTTTTTTTCTCCTTCTAAATCAAAACCACAGCATTGTACCAGCTACTGAGAAGAATTTAAGTCTATCCCAGCAAAATCCAGGCCATCTCCCAGCCCCCTCACCAGTGTGGCAGTGCAAGAAGCAGAAAAGGCCTTGATGCTGTGCAAACACTGCTGAGCAATAAGAAAAACCTCTCTATATTATCAACACCCTTTTCAGCACAAATCACAAACACAGCCCTACTCTGGTCACTAAAGAAAATTAACTCAACCCCAAGCAAAACCATCTCACTGAGCAACAGGCTTTGAACTATTTTCTGTGGTGCAGAGGAAACAAAATTCAGGCACCAAAGCCTGCTAGCTAGTTCCAGTAATAGCACAAAAGGTCATTTTTCCAAATGGCTGAACTGCACCCCCAGGCTTCCAGGATTATTTGCTGTGTCATTATTAAGAAAAATCTCATTGCATTAAGAAGCAGCCATTGCTTTTAAAAAGACAGAGGCAGTGGGTTTTTTTTAAAAAAGCAAACCCAAGAAAGCCTTATCACAAAACCAGTGTGAGCTGCATTTGAAAATAAAGTTTGTAGTTAAAACTGAGATTTCCCTGGCTCCTGTTTCCACCAGCAGCCATCTCACTGGGGTCTGACAGGTGTTTGCAGGGTTGCCAAACCCCTGGGTTAGTTCAGTGCATGAGGAACAGTGAGATTAAATTATTTCTGTAAGTGGAGTTTTGAAAAATTAATTGAAAAGGTGAACTACTCTTCCCAAATAAAAAATTATGAAAGCAGACCACAGACATCTTTCAGTATGGGGGAGTGGACAGAGAATGCCCTAACTCTCAGTTTAATATTAGCTGGAATATCAGACTTCAAACTTGACTCAAGTCAAAGTCAAAAGGGAGGACCTATGGCAGCAGCCATGCACTAATTCAGCACTGAGAGTTTTGAATAAACAGTACATTTCAGGGCATAGAAGCAACTTTCTTCAGTAGAACTACATCTAGACAGTCATAAATAAAACAAGCTCTCATGGTTGAACATGATAATTCACCAGATTTGTTCAAGTTCAGCAGCTGTATGATCTGGATGCTGAGATTTCCTGGCGGGCCAATTGAATTCACTTTCCATAACTGTTTTTCCAACTCCACAGAGAAGGGACTAGCAGATTTTACTCTATGTTTGCAGTGGGGTGGCATGCCCAGAATATCAGTGCCACTGTTCATCTGAGAAGAATCACCTTGCTCACTTGTGGTGATCTGTTTGTAACCCCATTGGGGCAGAGCAGTATAGAGCAGAGCTAGTGGAAAGTGTGGCTCCTCAAAACACTGCAGACGCTCTCTCCTCTGCAGGCTGCTCCCACTGAGCTGCAGAACTGGATTTACAGTGTCAGTGTTGGGCAGAGGGAGCCTCATTTCCTGTGCATCCCTGGCTGAGCTCACAGCACTGAAGGCAAAGCAAAACCTTGCAGAGCAGAGGCCTCCAGTCCCCCTGGCCAGCAGCAGCAGCACTCCCAGAGCTGCTGCAGGTGCTGTGTCCTGGGTGCTAACATGAAACATCCCAGCTCTGTCAAACTGAACGGATTTTTATTCTATTAGTAAAGATTTTGTATCTGCAGAGGATCTTTCAGCTGTAAATCACAGGGCTGATTTTACTCAGGTCACATCCTCTGTCCCTGAGCTGTGATGTCCCTACATCCTGTGAATGTTGTTATCTCCAGGCTGATACATTCACAGTCACCTGCAAGTGTCTCTCTGTGTGAGCTACTTCTTTCTGACTAAAAACTATCAGCAAAAATAGAAATTTCTACTAATCCTGTCTCTGTGGGACCACAGAAAACCCCTGGCATTTGTCTCTAAGTTCAATTGTACACATGGCCAGAAAAATTCAGATTCATCACAGACGTTGTGTGGACCTGCTCTGTCTTGTCAGGACAGTCAGAGTCTGCCACTGACCTCTTCAGATGTCAGCTAAACTTCAGTCTTTGAGCTCAAGGCAGAGCTGGACATCTCATCTCCACATCCCACAGCATCACTAGTACATTGTCTCTTGCACAAAGCCCTTTATCTAGGAAACATTGCCTTAGCAATAAAGAAAACAGACAAGTCAATGTCTCAGCTGATTGTCAATATTTAGACATCACAGAATTCACAAGAACTGAATATTCTACCAGCTGCTCATGTTCCTGCAGCCACCCCCTGGTCACTCTTCCATCCTGGAGCAGGACACCGTGGGGCAGATCCCAGGGAGGTGCTCTGACATCCGTGTGGTGCTGGAGCTCTCCATGGAGCAGCTGATGGGGTGAGTTTTCCCTTGTGTTTTCTCCACTTCTGGGACAATGAGCTGCCTCAGGATCAGAGCTCACTGCTCCTAGAAACGCTCTGCACAGGCTCCTACCTACACCTGGAGCAAATCTCCAGCTGGGTGCAAAACTGGCTGTTTTCAGGCTGGCTGTGTTTGCCTCAGTGGCTCTGACGCTGCTGCCCTGCTCCTGTGAGCTCCTGCTGAGCAGCCCCTCCGAGGAGCAGAGCTGCTCTCAGATGGTTTTGGCAGTGCAGGAAGGCAGCACA
>NC_031771.1:64746619-64748227 GCF_001522545.3 Parus major
CCCCCAATTAATATGAACCAGTTGATAACCCAGGTAAATATTTAATTCACTTTTCATAACTGAAAGAGTGCAAAGCAGCCAGTGCCTTTTGAAACCCTCAGCACGGGGACAGGAAATTGGACAGGTCCAGCTGATATAAATCAAACATCAAACACCAGAAGGCAGGCAGCAGCATTGCCTCGAGGCAAGACACTTCAGTTCTGTTCCAGCCTTTTTACCTAGCCTGAGGCAAGGCACTTCATTTGCCTTGCTCCATTTCCCATATGCAAAACGCTATAAACAGGGGCAGGATGGTGAAGAAATAGGTCCTAAGCAAACACCACAGGTGTGTAAGTCAGGAGGGACTTGGAGTGTTCCGAGCTCTGTCCTGGACTAAAGTGACTAAAATGACTGTGCAGATCTTCCCTTGGAGTGTTTCAAAAATGAGCTCCACTATATAAAAGCTCCATACCATAACCTACAACTTCTGCAAAAAATGGATTAAGCCTTTTATTTCCAATGTGGCAGTCATTTGTTTTACCAGCAAAACATCTGACACCTTTCTAACAACCTTTAACACACACCTCCTTATCTTTTTGCCAGATAACTGACCTGGTTAGAACTTTATTTGGTCCTTTTCACAGCAAAAGAAAATAAAATTATTTAAAATTTGGTTGTGTGTACTCCAGGAGCAAGAGAATACAGGGTATTTCCAGATAACTGAGTAGGAATGACTTCTTAAAACAGTTAATATTTCCTACATGCTTTGCACTCACTTGTAGTCTCATTCTCACTTTTTTATATAATATTTTATTAATTTTGTTTAAAAATTAATAATACATTAATTTATATTATTATTTATAATATTTTTAAAAATAATAAATATTTTTATTTAAAAATTTGATTTATTTTAGGTGCACTGTTGATGTGAAGTAATCAGTAGTCACCAAATTCATATTTATAAAGGTAGCTATTTAATAATCACTTTTTGCCAGTGTATTTACTGTAAAGAAATATATTTCATCTATAAAGAGCAATTAACTTGTGCAATCCCTGTGTACAGTAAGATATAGATTCTCCTCAGTACTGCACTGCTCCAGCTGAATGTGTCAACTAACCCAGGAATGACACATAACAGAGGAATAAAATGTATTTATTTCAGAGGAGTCTGAGCCACTTTCAGTTTCCAAATGATTAGAAAAATGCCCACTGTAAGGAATTGACACTCTTAGCTGTACATTTTATTTGATTGATTTTCATAATAAGTCTGTGTAGTGTTTGGATTTCCCTTTTCTAGCAGAAGTTGAGGTAAGTTCAGATGTGGCTTGATGTGGTTGCTATTCACAAACATATCAGTTCACAAAATCTTATTTATTATAGCAAAAAAACCTGGCAAAAAGAGATCTGTAATGAAAAAGAATGTTAAATATTATGGCTGTGAAATCCTCTCATAAAAACTTAAAGGCCAAAAAATATAAGGGTCAATGTGTGTCATTAATATTATGTTCATCTGCTGTCTTGTATTGGTTAATTTTAGTAGGGAGGTCTAGCAGCTACTGACCAGAAATGAGCAGAATGAGTAGGAAATATAAATCTTATTTACTATATAATCATATTAAATATATATAT
>NC_031771.1:64748383-64783023 GCF_001522545.3 Parus major
TGCCACGAAAGAGTCTTGTGGAGCACTCAACTCATCAGATCTGCTGGAGATCCTAATGGTCAGAGAACAAAGGCCATTCCTAATCATTCAAAACACTTCAAATCAACAAAAACATTCTAAGAATTGAAATATTTATTTGTTTCTGGGACAGGTTCAGGCACATCTTCTGAAAAATGAGTAGGAGGAATAGAAAGAGTGGATGAGAGAAATCTCACCAGGCTTTACGGGGTATTTTGCTATGACAGGGCATGTAGGTTTCTGAATCCTACACATTTTTAGGGCAATAACTATACAAGAGAGGGGTTTGCTGAAATCCAAAACAACAAAAGAGTTGGGTCAGTTATGAGTTCAAGCTGCTGCAAGTTACACAGATAATTTCACCATTTCTTGGTGGTCTAGCAGAGAAAGAGCAATGCATCATGCCACTGCTGCCTTCCTGATTGCCAAGTTACCACATCTCACTCAGAGGTCACAGCTTGTCCCCCTTATGATTAAATTGCCTGCCATGTGTGAGTTTGAGTCTTTAAGTCATTCATTTCTAAGCATATTCTTTTTCCTGGTTCCTCCTCATTTGCTGCCCATCATTGCTCAATTGATTGTCTAAAAGCCTAATCAGTTGGTTTTCAACAATTTGCAACGGCCAATCAATCATGTCTGTGAAAAGTTAGCAATTGTGTCTGAATTTCAGTAGGGTTTGGATTTTAGCAGCTTTGACACAGCAGAAGAGATGCTATTCTGGGCTGAAAAAGATACAGCACAGCCAATGCTCCTCACTTATTACAGTCTTTAATTATGCCATGTACCCTTATATTAAACAATGAAAAGTGTGGGTCACCTTCCTCCTGCTCTATGAAGTGTCGCATTTTTGACTCACAGCAAGATTAGATAAGGTCTTACTGTGATACTGCAGTTATCTGATGTTAAAATTAATATATACATTCTTATATATATTACATATATATGCATATATCCATGTGGAGCTGGGTGGGGCAGCCCCAGAGCTGACAGAGGCTTCCCTGCAGGCCCTGCTGTCAACACCTTGCCATGGACACTAAATAAAAAAGATAACTAAGTTCTACTAATTATTGTTAATTGCCAGTGGGTGAGAGGTTCATGGGAGCTGCAGATTCCTTCTTTAAGGATTTCACCCTTATCCATACCTACAAACCTGATCCAAATAACTCTGCAATGCCAAGAAAGAAATCCTGCAGCTTGTGTATAGAAATCAGATATAAGCAGATCAAAAAAAATACCCATATTTCTCCAAAGCTGAGTTTGTGCTGGAACACAGGCTTTTCTTCTGAGGCCTGAGGGATAAAAACTGTTGTCTCTAGTGTTGTAGGTTTGTATGTTCTTGTTAACACACCTGTGGCTGAAAATATTTTTCTCCCATCTCCTGGAGAAAAGATGGGAGAAAATATGGCTCTGTTTTCTAAAAGATAAATCTGTATCCTGCTCTGGAGAGGAGATCTTGCTCTACTTGTTCATTAATCTGCCAGGGACCATCACAACTGTGTGGAGTCCCAGCTAGAGTTTATTGGCTGTGCTCTGTTTGTCAATGTGGTGAGAATTGTACATGGAAATTTCCAGCTGCTGTATTCAGGAAGAACAAGTCCTAAAAACTGTTTGTCTGTTCAATGAGCAGACCTAAATCATATTCTCCCTTAAAAAGCACAATTTGCCTCATTGCAGCCTTCAAATAGGATTTTGGGGGGCTCTGTTCATGGTTGTGTGGAAGATAAAAGGTTTCTTTGGTGCACAGGAGATGACTGGTTTCATGAGGATTTTTAAATGATGGTTAAAGAATGGGCACAAAAATTTGACTAAGAACCATAACCTAAGTTTCTAATGTGGAACAAAACAAGTGTCACTTGCTCTGCCTTAAGGTACTGAAGCGTTTGAATGGTTTATTCACACTGAAACAAACAGGAATATGTTCTGTTGAGATTGCTTGAACTTCTTGGACACAGGATATTACTTGTCATGTATTGTCTGCATTCCTTAGGGATGGATATTGCAGGAGAAAAAACCCCGTACAGCAGGCTGTCAGGAGGTTCCTTGGTGACAACAACTACACAATGAAGTTTAATCCTTTGACTTGTAGGACTTTAAAGCAGGCTTATCATTTCCTAGAGCTTAAACTGTTCAGGATAAAGTGTCCTCCTTCAGATATCTGCTTCACAGTACATGTGATTTTTAAAGTTTCAATTAATACAGCTCAACCTTCTCCAATAACAGAATTCAGAGTGAAAGTTTTGTTGTTTGGTTTTTTTTTAAACATGTCCAATCATATAGAAATACCAAAAAGAGTGAAGCTAAGGCAGAAAACAGTGAGAAAGGTAACCAATTGTTACAAAGGCCTGTAGAGTGATAAAAAAAAAAAAAATATAAAAAAAAAGGTATAGTTAGAATAAGAACAGATGTACCCTGAAAAAGGTATTTGAAGAGGAGGGAATGGAAGGAGAGAAATATATCATCATGACCAGGGAAAAGTATAAACACAGAGATTGTTTGGAAATGATGTGCTGGAAGAAACTCCAGAATTCTTTTCCTTGGCCTTCTTTCTTTGTCAGTCAATGTCAGTAAATGCTACCATCAAGTTATATTATTATTCTTTTTCTAGTCATTGGCCATGTGATGGAAAACCACCTCCTACAGCTGTCTGTCACTGAGGCAATTGAAGTGACAGATGTTTGCTTCTATGGATCTGAGGTCTCCAGTCTGTCCAATGACCCAAACTGGAACCTTTCTGATGCCACGTGTTGCAATAACACACACCAAAACCCCTTCAGATGTTTAATTATGAAAAACTCCTCCACAAGATATTCCCTAAGGCTGTAAATCCAGGCACTTGAAGTTCACTGAATGTCAGAACTGACAGCTGCCTGTGTAACCTGCTTGGAGTGCACACACTATGGGAGTCTTCCAACAAAAAATTCCATGGTATTTTTCTCACGAAACACTTCTATTAGCTCAAAAGCTGTAAGGAAATCGTGGCATGGATTGTGACAGTGAGGTTAAATGTTAAATCACATTGAGGGGCTGGAACAAATCCAGAGAAGGGAACGGAGCTGGGGAAGGGACTGGAGAACCAGGAGAGGCTGAGGGAGCTGGGGAGGCTCAGCCTGGAGAAAAGGAGGCTCTGAGGGAAATTTACCATTTTCTACAACTCCTTGAAAGGAGGGTGGAGCCAGGTGGGGGGAGCAGTCTCTTCTCCCAGTAACAAACAATAGGAATAGAGGAAATGGCCTCAGGTTGTACCAGGGGAGGTACAGTTTGGATTTTAGGAAAAGCTTGTGCTCAGAAAGGGCTGTCGAGCTCTGGAAGGGCAGTGGTGAAGTTACCATCCCTGGATGTAATTAAAAGACATATAGCTGTAGCCCTTGGGAACAGCGTTTAGTGGTGGCTTAGTTTTAGTGCTGGGTTAAGGGTTGGACTCAGTGATCATAAAGGTCTGTTCCAACTTAACCATGCTATAATTCCAATGCTTTTTTTAAACTCATCATTCACTGTGTGGACTTACTGCCTGAACAATAAAAACACTACACACGTTTCCTAAATCTTACCTTTAAAACTTTCATTCTTATTGTTTCACGTTATTTGCACTCTTTGTTTTTTTCTTTTTTTCTCTGCTGTCTCTTAAGTCTGTCACAGATTGCTCAGTGTGGATAAGGAGAAATAATTGTGATTGAGTTACTGTGGCCTAATGAGTAACTCCAAGACACCCAAGTGAAAGCTTTTCTAGTTTACTGGATACATTGAAAAGAAAAACTGCCCCAAAAATGTGTTATTATAGTGGCTTGTAAAGACAGTGTAAGGAAATATATAGCTTGTGGTTGAAATGAATTTGATTTATGCACTTATGTTGCTCAGTTGGTGGCGAGTCCTCTCTCATTTTGAAAGGAGAATTCTGTTGCTGTAGAACATCTGTCCCTCATTCCTCACCTTTCAATCTATGATGACAAGCAGGTCCAGGAACACAATTTGTTCCCCTCTTTCCTTATTCTGCAAAATTTCATAGCTGGTGTTCAAACAAATGATGTATTAAATTGTATGTTCTGAAAAGTATTTCTTAAAAAAATCCATTAATTACTATGACAAGTTTATATTCTTTAAAAAAAAATTAAAACAGCAGAAACCTTCTGCAAAGGGCATTTCATTAAACAGATTTCTGCATTTCCTTTCTCACCTGGACTTTCTATGGCTCATGTTGTTACTCCCTGTGATCTCTCCACCTCCCCTGCTGCTGCTCCTGTAACTTGCCTGGCTCTCTGTGCTGCTGAAAAGGGAACCCAGAGAAAATGCAGAGCCCCAGTGCCTGTGCAGGGAGGTCAGACAGCAGACCTCACACGAGTCTGACCCTCTCTGCCTCCAAGTCATCTTTTCTCCCCTTTGGACAGTAAAACTCCAAACTTGGCTCCACTCCAGCTTGACTTGCACATCTGGCCTCTCTCTGGGTGACAAACTGATATTTATTACCTTGTTAAAAGATAGACACAAGAGAAACAAGGGGGAGTTACACCATGTGCAGAAAAATAGATTTTTATATCCTATGAACTGAAAGAGTTTCATGTGGTCAAGAGGGCAGATGTGACAAGCTGCATCTTGCAGTAAAAAAAAATCAAAATGAAAGTGCAAGTCTTGCTAGCAAGGATTGTTCTGACTAACTAGAGCTCATTCCCTACAAATAAATACTGGCACATGTAGTGTCTATAAAAACACACAAAATAATTACTGAGATCGTCATTACCCTTTTAATGTGATCTCAGTAGTATGAGTGCTTTTCTCTTTCTTTTTCTCTCTTTCTCTCCTTTCCTACTCCTAATTTTCTCTTCTTGAAATCTGGGTAATTTAGGGTTGGGTGGTTTGAGTTTGCTGAGTCAGTACTTTGTGAAATGCTTTAATTAATTCTTCCTTTAAATTTTGCCAGATTCTTGATCTTCTAAATTTTGCAAGCAAAGTTTGTTTTTTAACTCCTGGGGACTTTTGTTGAGCTCTCCTTTGTGCCACCTCAGGGAAATGTGGTATCTCAAGCCCCTTTTCAATAACCATGCTGGCACCAGGGCTTTAACCTGTGTTCCAGACAAGGAGGAGATGATCCAGAGTGCCATTACACTGCACATGAAGGACAACCAGGAGGTCAAGTCCTGCCAACATGGATCTGTGAAAAGCAGGAGGGTCCTGTTTCACCAACCTAATCTTTCTGTGAAAAAGTGGCCTGTGCAGTAGATGAGGGAAGGGCTTGTGGATGTAACTTGGAGGATGGCAGGACTGGGTGGTGTTGAAGGCCTCTTCCACCCTTTACAATTCTGCAATTCTTTGTGCACCTATGAAAAACCTGTTTTTTTCACTCATAGTGCATTATGAGAACTTTATTTAAAGCAGAGAATTCCCAACAGACAAACAGCTGAAGCAGGACCCAGAAAATTCCTTTTTCTTTGTGATACCACTGAATTTAGAGTAGTTCAAAGATTTTATATACTAAAATATCAAATATCTTGAGATCTCTCTTTATTGGCACTAGAAGAAACCCACATTATATAGATTGTAAAGTTTATCTACCTGAAGTCAGAAGAATCTAAGAGGTCACCCAAGGCAGACTGGTTATTCCAATTAATGTATTTTTTTTAAGAGAAAATCAGTCAATTTGTCACCGGTGAAACACTGAAGATTTTTCCAGGTCTGTGACAAGTTAAGAAGAAAATCAAATCTCATGTCTATAAAGTCATGGAAGGCACTACAGCTTCCTTGGGAAATGTTTAAGAGGTCAAAACCTGAAAAAGTGTAATACCATCTATATTGCCAGGACACCATGTCCTGGTGTCATTAATCTAACAAATGAGTCAGCCTTCTACTACTATTTGTTTTTCAAATTTTGTGTTTATAAAATATCACAGAAAGACTTGACAAGAATCCAAAATACTTGACAGCAGAAAACATAAATAAATGTTGTCACTGGTTTTCTTTAAAGGGTTTTTTGTCACATTTTATGATTGGAACCTCCCTAGTATTATGCCTTATCTAAAATAGCCTGTGATCTCTAAGAAGATTGTGATCTCTAAGATTCTCTGCTCTTAATTAATTTTCTAAAAAGGTGCATTGCTGATTTGCTCTTCATGACACAGCTGTAAAATTATTAAAGTTATAAAATTATTTAGCTGCTGAAACACCATGGAGGTGTTTCACAAAGATTTTCTATCTGACTCAGAAAATTCTGTTTATAGGGCTTGCCTTGAAACAACAAAATACTTAAAATTCAAAACTCATATGCCTCTGAATTGGTTTGGGAATTCATTTTGTTATCGTCTTTGATTCTTGTTGTTAAAGCAATCCAGGAATTGAGAAACACATTAGCCTAACCCTGGGGAAATGCATGGATATGCTAAAGGCTGGAGGAAAGCTGAAGGCTGGAGAGATAATGAATTCATTGAAGAGTTGGTTTGTTGGTTTTTTTTTTTTCAATTCTATCTCAAAAGTTATTTTGAACCATGAGAAAGTAACCTTTCCCCTTGGTCCAGCCCACAGATCAAACTGGCCAACAAACATGTTTGTGTGCAAACCTGCCATCAGCTTTCTGGCACGTGCTTTGGAACAGAGCAAAAGCTTTCAAAAACCTTGAAACAATGGTTTAATACTATTTTATCTCTGCTGGCTGTCACACAGGAACAAAGGGAAAGTGAGGCACTGATAGACTGCATCATTTTTTCAAGTCTGTTGTGGTTGTGACACCAAGAACTCAAGCATTAATTTTTAAAACTGCACAGAAGTGGGAATCATAGCAGTCCTTCAAAGGGCCTGATAGTACATGTTATATTCAGTGCTAGAAATTGGTCATCACCCCTCTTTTCATTTATTGTATATCATTGAAGACAGAATTAAATGAGGGGAAAAAATCATCGAAATACACATCAAGAAACTTAAAAACCCACTTTCTGTTTAATTATGTAAGGTACCAAACTTGAATTTCTTTGCCATTTAATGTAGTTTCCTGTTTTTAGTATATGACTTGGTTATTCATCTCTAATGGCACTCTCCAGCCATATTTTTCTCTGTAAATGTCAATTTTTACTACAGAAGATATACCAGAAGTTTAGATTATACTGGCATGCATCTTTTATACCCTTTTCAGCTAAAAGCATAGCAGCATCATAGAAAACAATTAAAGCCCTGTTGTGGCCCGTTAGGAAGTGACCTGTATTTAGGATCATTTATTCTGAACCAGAATATAAATCTGATTTCAGATCAGCTTGAGGCCTCCCAAAATTGTGGAGAAACAGCACCACAGTACAATTTTAAAGCATTCTTTCTATTTGCATGTTTAGCCTAAATATCCACACATACTGGAGGAAAAAAAATGGGATTATGTCCTAAAAAGCGTTGGGTTCTGAAATTAGGTTTATATAATTTGATGGAGTCATATTTGAGGCAAATTAACTGACTATGATTTATAATACGTGTTCTACCCAACTAGACATTTGGGGTTTTTTCCTGCCTTTAATTTAATAAACCATCACCTGAAATCAATAAATATTTATAAAGATGATGTTCAGGAAACATGGAATAGCATTGGCTTGACATGAATTGAAATAGCCTTTTTTAAAAATAAAACCACTGGATTTTATTTAATACCTGTGTAAAATCTGTTAATGGAACAAATACCTTTCTGTTTTTCAGTTTATTCAGATTTATGTGGCTGCTTTCTGGCTTGTTTCACAAAATAATATTTTCTATTTTGTGACTTTCCTTCCAATCTCTGTGTTATTAAGCACTATTTATTTTAAAGTCCCAAGCATTCAACAGCAAAGTAATTTGATTTGGTGGGGATATGTTTTCCTTTAATTTCATCATCAGTTTCTCCTTGTGGTAAAAATCATCCCAGCATTTCCAGGAATAAAGATTTGCAGATATCTAGTGAAATCATGTCTCAGAAAAATCAAAGTGAAAATCACTTCAAAATTAAACTAGAAGAGAATTGATTGTATTCTTCCCTGTGAGGGTGGGGATGCCCTGGCACAGGGTGCCCAGAGAAGCTGTGGCTGCCCCTGGATCCCTGGAAGTGTCCAAGGCCAGGCTGGATGGGGCTTGGAGCAACCTGGGGCACTGGAAGTTGTCCTTGCCCATGGCATAGAGGGGAATGAGATGATCTTTAAGGTCTCTTCCAGCTCAAACCATTCTGTGATCCAGTTTTCACCCACTGAGTCCTGATTTCCCTTTTCCTGGTGGATTAAAGAGCAGTGGAGGAACAGATGTGGTTCAGTTCCCTTTCCCTCTCTTCACAGGCATTGATTATTGCCCATCACGGATGGCAGGATATGTTGGAACAGATCTGCTTGTGTTTTTTCTGCCAGACACTTCCCATAGGATGTGTGAGGTCCCTATCTCAGGGAGGTTTGTTCTGCAGAATTCTTCTGGCCTCTGTGGCACAGTTAAAAGCAACAAAGCTCCAAGGCTGAAGTTTCTTTTTTCACCAAGTAGTTTTTCTGCTGTATTTTCCCTAACCTCGGATGGTCCTGCCACACAGAAGTCTTTCCCAATACAAAAGACTGTGCTTTTACACCTCCTTTATAGAGAACCCTGTAGTGTCTTTGGATTTTTTTTTTCCTTTTTAAAACCCTTCTTCGAACCCTTAAAACTCTTCACATATCACCTCAGTCCCCTCGTCCTACTTGAAGTATTTCTGGATCTCAAGACCCTTTTTTTCAGTCAGGAAGGAAAAATTCAGTATTCCTGACTTGTTTCAGCTGCAGTAAATGCCCAGTTAAGATTTAGTGACCAGCTATTGCCACTAGTTTGACAGTAACTTAGCACAGCCATTACCTGCAGAATTTGGCACTTACTCTCACAGATGTATCCAAGACTGCAATAGCCCCTTATTAACAGCCTCAGAAAACTGACCAGAATTCATTAATGTGCATTCAGAACACTCAGTTCATCATGTGAGGCAGAAATTCAAATTTTCTTCCCTTTTCTATGGCATGTGCTTGGGTGAATATCTCTTGAGATTCTTCCAGAACAGCAGCCATTCTAATTCCCTAATTACATCTGCAGTGACTTGGAGATGTGAGACCTGGAGCCCTGTAAAAAAAGACACTCTGCACTTTGCTCTGGAGGACAGAGTAGAAGAGTTTGACAGAATTTGGTTTATTTTGCTTTAGCAATTGAAGACAAACAAGAGATAATATTGCTGTCCTCAGCTGCCTGGAAGGAGAATATGGAGCCAGACTCTTGGATGAGCATGGAGAAAATACAAGGGACAACAGATATCAATTGAAATGTGGGAAATTTCAATTAAATATGAGGAAAATCTTTTTCTTCATGACATAAAGGCTATAAAATATAAAAATATAAAATATAAAAATATTTGTCCATTGAGATATCTCAAAGCTTGATTGGACAAGTGTTTGTGCAACATTTTGACTTTCTTGCAAGGGAGTTGATTCCATGATAAGCTTTATGTGAATCCAATGTCATTGCTTCCTCTGAATGGCCTTTCTGTGTTGGAAAGTAATTATATCATTTTGAAAAAGGAAACACCTCTGTGGCTGCTTTTGTGGAGAGTGCCGAGTTTACCTCACCCCTCGTGGGCCAGCACATAATTGGATATATTTATTTCATCTGGAATATTACTTAAAAATCTAAATGTAAAATATAATCTGTTTGTATTTCCCATTAGTATGTGCTTTAGTGAAAATGAATTCATCTATTAATGGCAAAACAGCTTTATGGAATTTTGATTTCCTTCCAAGTCTTTTGAAAGACTCCTAATTTTAACTTATTGCTCCAGCCTTCTAAAGAACCAACCAGTAAAATAATGTTTTGACCTTTTCATTCTCTTGGTTAGTATTATGCCAAAATGCTTAGCAGAATATTTTAATCAAATACAGAAACTTGTGTTAAGATTAATAGTTAACAATTTCCAATGCTCTAAGTACCATTATGTTAACAAACATTGAAATGTTAATTACAAGTGTAAATTAGGTGACCTTAGATACATATTTCACTGAATTAAAATTCAGGGGTTGTTTTCAGAATTATGAAACAAGGGACAAATAGAGTGGACAATAAATAACAGGCAACAAAAATCACAAGGAAACATTCAAAAAATATGAATAGATTTTAGGCACAGAAGAGATGGATATCATCTGTTGCCTTGCATCTTAGGAGACTTCAAATTTCACCTTTTGAAATTTTTTGAATAAAATCTAAAACTAGTTGTTCAAATAAGACATAAATATGTTACAAAATGATGCAACAATTTCTTTTCAAAGTCTATTGAAGCATTATTTCAAAGTCTCACATGACAAAAAATCAGCCATATCTCCAGGCAGATTCTTTCAGTGGTTAATTATTTTTACATAAAACTGTAGAGGGTTGTTTTATGCTTGGATGTTTGTAGCTCTCCAGTAAAACACTGCGGGGCTTGTCGTAGGCACTTGTCCCACCGTGGCAAAT
The DNA here is from genome assembly GCF_001522545.3 of Parus major. Taxonomy (NCBI): domain Eukaryota; kingdom Metazoa; phylum Chordata; class Aves; order Passeriformes; family Paridae; genus Parus; species Parus major. The sequence goes on from NC_031771.1 coordinate 64,758,836, forward strand.
GAAGTAATTCTGTCTCACTACCTTGTGCTGCAGAGCCCCATCATTCAGACTCTCATGTAGGAAGGGGGGATCAAGGTTTAATATTCTCATCATGCTGAGAGTGCTTTGTTCATATAGAAAAGCATATTTTATTTAAAGGCACTCGCAGTCTTCCCAGTCAATGCCATTTATTAAGCCACTGTGAGAGAACAAGGGAAAATAACTCCATAAATTAGGGATTAGGAACTAATCTAGAGTGCCAGGATTTGAGACCTAATTCCAGTGAATATGTAAGCACCACGAGAGTAAGTGGAACACTGTCGGTGGGATAACTCCAGAGAAAGGCATAATCAAATATCGCAGGTTAACGGGGATGCACATGTGAGTAATGAGAGATCTACAATTGAATCTCCACAGGTAGAGAAGAAAATTGAATTTCCTTGCCCTAGTTCTTCTTCAAGTGCCTAAAACAGTGGATTATTGACTAAAAAATGGGTGATGTTCCTTCCTTTACTTGTGTCCAGTTGGTGGCCCCAGAATTTAAACCAGGTCAAGATTGCAAATTGGACTCAGAACTCATTGTTTTCTTTTTGCAGGTGGTGAAAGAAAGGGCTACTTTTCATCTTTCTCTGCTGAAATGTGGAAACTCTCAACAAGAAGCTGAAATTACAGTAAACACAACTCTTCAGCTGAAATTTAGACCAGGTTTGATAGAAGGTATTAAAAAGTCATGCAAGGTAGATAAAATTTGATAATAACACAGCCTGAGAATGATTCTCTGCTGTATTATTAGTCAAGTGAGACATAGCAGATTTCAATGTGACTTCATGTTGGTTTTTTTTTTTCTCTCCTTGATTTAATTTTAGCACAGTCCATTCAATTCCAATTTCATACAAGTGTGAGGCAAGAGCTTTCTTTCCCCACAGCCTTGAAAGTGTAGATGTATTAACTGTTGCTGAATTAATAAAGACCTCAAATTTCATATACAAATTGTGCTAATAATTTAAGAGAAGTCCTGTATAAAATGACTATATAGTTCTTATTTATATATGACAACAGAAGAACAACACCTGTTTTTCATATATTTTTCTATTTTCAAGATGTATTTTAACCATAAATTTTTGATCTGAGTTGCACAATTTCTATTTACCAATCTCTCTTTTCTCATTAGGATGAGCCTACATTAGAAGCTCAATATATATTCTTGTATTTCACAATAAAATATGTTTCCAACAGAATTCATATGTCCTGTAGGACATGGGGAATATTTCTTTAATGGGCTGAAACAACAACAAATAGTGAGAATAAATAACACAATCTGCTGTGCCTTGCTGTTATTCAAGCTATTCCAAACTTAACAGAAGTATTATGGACTAAGATTCCAGCAGGGCACTGTGCATGGAATTCATAAACAAGGATTTCAGAGCTGTAGAGAAGCAAAGTAAAATGAATATCTGTGAGCTGTCAAGAGATAGCAGATATTGAAATAACCTAAAATTTGACTTGAAACATATTGATGCACACACAAATACAGTTCTCTCTATCGACACAGATGTATATATGTGTGTATATATATATATTTATATATGTATATATACTGAAGTCCAACTGAATGGAACAAAACAGATTATCAGATTATCTCTCTCTCACCCTAACTACTCTATAGAATATGCTAATGAGAGTTGTAGCTCTGCTCTAGAATTCTGAAAAGGTTTTTTTTTTAAAAAAGAACATTTCACTTGGAGGTTTTCAGAGTACATTTTCAAGATTCTTGTTACCCTCTGGAAGAGGCCAGTTATTTTTTCTGAATAAGGTCCTGCTGTCATCAGTAGAAGGAAAAGACAGACAGCAGGACACAGATTTTTGTATGATGGAAAAACTAAAATGTGGACTTCACTTCAGTTAAAAAAACCCAAAAACCACCAAACCTTGGTTTCCATGTAATTTAAACCAATTACAGTCTTCTCCCAGTACCAGCTGCAATTATTTTTTTCCTCTGACCTTTTCACTGATATGTAGCGACATTATCATTTTGACACATCAGGGTAGGATAATTAGAAAATTAAGTGGATTTTTTACAAGTAGAAACAATCTCAAATTAATTTAGCCAACGCAAGAGAGCTTTTCTCAGAACTGCAGTGGCAGAGACTGACAGGGAAGTATCCTGCCTTGAATGAAGACCCAAACATAACATGTTTTCACATCAAAAAAGGTAGGCAATTAGTTTCAGTGCTTCTAAATTATTGTACAGCCATGAGAGAAATGGGAAAATACACACAGATTTCTTCTGCTGAATTGTTAGGATGTTAGCTCTATCATATTCTCTTCCTATTTGCAAACCAGTGATCATATTCCTCTACACAGATGGAAAAGTTAATGTGATACATTGAAAAAAAATCAAAACAAAACAGCAAAATCAGAACTTTCCCCAAAGATTTTGGGCAAAAGCTTCAGTGAGCTCATATCAGCACATCCATTTTGGTTAAACTTCCAATGTGAGGGATTTCACATTATGGAGGACTGAGAAGTTCTGTCACCTCCCACAAGAAGGTTTTATCTACAGGAAAATGATACAGAAGTTGAGTGAAATAGACCCTCTAGCTCCTATTGTGTCCTTACCTTTGCTTGAGAGAGGCTTAGGGCACATAACTACAGTGAGATAAAAGAACATTACACTGGTTCACCTTACCTAAAGCAAGGTGATGTCAAAGCAGCAGTGACTCTCATTTCTGCGTAATCGAGAAATCATGGAATGGTTTGGGTTGGAAGAGACCTTAAAGCCCATCTTGTTCCACCCCCTGCCATGGACAGGGACACTTCCACTGTCCCAGGTGGCTCCAAGCCCTGTCCAGCCTGGCCTTGGACACTTCCAGGGATCCAGGGGCAGCCACAGCTTCTCTGGGCACCCTGTGCCAGGGCCTGCCCACCCTCACAGGGAACATTTTTTTCTCAATATCCCATCTAACCCCCCTGTCTTTCAATTGGAAGCAATTTTTCCTTTCTTTTCACTACAGTGAACAGGTATTTACAGGCAAAAATGTAGGAACCACAGGTGGATTAATTTCCTACTTATTCCCTTCATAATTCTTTCTTCTTGATATAGATCCAACTTATTTAGTCCAGTGAATTGACGTCTGATTAACATTTAGTAAAGTTTACCATAAGCAATTACTTCAAACATATTTTATTTCAATATCCATATACTCTCATTTTTTACAACATATGCACCTTATGCAATTTACATTCAAATGCTAAAATTGATATAATTCAAAATTCAAAATATCTGATCAGTAAATCAAGTATAACTGCAACTTAAAATACTCTTGCTTGTTTTGTTGATAATAATATTGCACAAATATCCCAATTAATTTCCCTACAGAATCTCTCTTTGTCAATCCCTGCATGGAAAATAATTTCTTTGAAACTGAACAGCACAAATCAACACTAGACTATCATAGTAAAGAAAGCTGTGATGGTCATGAACTGTTACAACATTTAAGATTTTAAAAAATAGGGTTTTAGGGTTTTTTTTTCTTGCGTTTTGAAGCAAGTTCAAAACTTGTTGTTTGCTTTTAAAAATTTTGAAATATGTGTTTAAATATTACTGAAATTGAGTTCTTACTACATCAAGTATCTAAGAACTGTTTTGTAATTTAAAATACGGGATTTTAGTGGGAAAAAATCACGTCCAAATAAAGGTTATTTTTAATTTCCACATTTCATTCCCTGATGTTATTAGCTGCCACTTACCTGTGGTCAAACCCTCAATCCCTACATGGATTTCCTACTCTGGTGCATTTCATTTCCGTGTGTGGGCTCTTTCTAAGGAGATGGGTTGATTTACTCAGGCAGTTATCTGCAGCTGTGCACAGTTTTCAGCAAATCCTGCTGCCTTTTAAATGGTCTGTTGAATTCCTCCTTACCATGCCTTTTTACATTAAATTTACGTGTTAAGTAAAATATAAAAGGCAAAAGTTATATTGTCTCTCTCACGGTGGTTAAGGACACAAATCAATGCCACCACATAACTCCATCCTATAAAGTACTTAATGATGTCCAAGTAGAGACAGAAATTACCAGTTTTTGGGTTGTGTCTAGTGATATTAAGGCTACAAGACTATGAAAATAAATATCACCCTACTGATTGATACACTATTTATATCTATTAGCTCAGAGACCTGTGGAAAGAAAAATAAAGTTGTTAAAACTCTGGGGGAATAATTTATCCTGTTGGTCCATCACCCTGAAATGCTGAAGAGCTGAATTATTTGATCCAGTGTGCTTTACATCAATGTTGAATGGAAAGCTCTTCTGTTCATCTTCTCCTGGGTTTCAGAATGGGCACATGGCTTGCAACACAAGCTGCCTCATAAATAAGGGATCTCAGTCATCACAATCTCCCAGGCATGTCACACCATCTGCCACATCTTGTTGAAAAATCTCAAACCATGGTAAAACATCCACTCCCAGACAAAACTTCAAATGGAAAGGTAGCCAGAACTTACTGTCCTAGTGCTGCTTCATTTTTCCAAGGGTAGTTTTATCATTCTCATGATTTGGCACAACCCTTGAAGAAGAAAATCCCCAAAGAGGTTCACTGCAGCATGATCACACCAAAAACTCCTCCACCCAGCTTTCTTACCTGACAGAAATGCCTGTCAGATTTAGGCAATACTGACCAAATGCCTTAGAAATCAGCAATTTGATTCCCTTGTTTTCATGGACTCTTTGTATTGTCAGGCTGGTGAAAATCTCACAGGTCTCTTTTACATCCTGCTGTGAGGGAGCTGGGATTGTGCAGCCTGAATGAAAGGAGGCTCAGATGAGATCTTCTTGCTCTTTACAAGTCTCTGGAGGGAGGTTGTAGACAGGTAGGGGTTGGGCTTTTCTCACAGGTAACACATCATATGACAAGAGGAAATGGCTTCAAACTACACCAGGGAAGGTTTAGATTAGGTAGTCGGGAAAAATTCACAGAAATGCTTGGCAAGCACTGGAAAAGCTTGCCCAGGGAAGCACTGGAGTCACCACCCCAGGAGGGAATTGAAAGCCATGTGGCTGTGGCACTCAGGGACAGGGTTTAGTGGTGGCCCTGGCAGAGCTGGGGGAAGGGGTGGATTCAATGATCTTAGAGCTGTCTTTTCCAACCTCAGTGATTCCGTGATTCTCTGATTCAAAGGCATTGATCAAACATGAATGCCAAAAGCAGTGATAAATCAGTGGTGGAGCAGGCCACCAGTCTGTATGCCTGGTATGAATATGAAGGTTTCAGTTAAAGTTTGGTATAGTTTATGTAGGTAAATTTTCAAGGTTCTTGTTACCATTTGGAAGAGGTCAGTTATTTTTTCTCAATATGGTTCTGCTGTCATCAGTAGAAGGAAAAGACAGACAGCAGGACACAGATTATTGTACAATGGAAAAACTAAAATGTGGACTTCTCTTCAGTGAAAAAACCCAAAAAAACCCATTTGTTTGCAAATGCCTTCACACAGTCAGATGCTGGAGCCCAGGAGCGATTTTCCAGGTAAGATCTTTCTCCACAAGGAGGGAGCAGAAGGCAGGGCTCCTCATTTTGTGTGAACAGCTCTTCAGAAGGCCCCTCTCTTCAAAAACAGTGGCCAGCAGCAAATTCCAAACAGGACAGGACAGAGTTAAGGTGGGAAATTTACACAGAACCTAAAGGCAACATAAAGCTGCAGAAAATGGCTTGAGCGAAATGCCTGAGAGATGAGGCAGAAACCGTTCAGCAAATTGGAAATTGTGAGTCATTAATGATGCATATTGTTCAATTTACAAATTAAATTAATTGTGTTAAAAGTTCATGGTTGTGAGTCAAGCAATTTTTCAGAGTATGCACGTATTTTGAACCATTAAGGAATTTCTGTGGATGGAAAGTGAGCTGCTTTTTGATGATTATGTCTCTTTCTTAAGAACTCTAAATTAAATTTTTAAAATGTCAGGCAAATTACCCGTGTGAGCATTTCTGAGGCACAAAACCCTTTTAAGGATGTTATTTCTTCATCTGGTAAGACCCACTATGCCTGAACATACACCACACGCTGCAGCATCTGGCCTTTTAAGCATTAAAATCATCTGAAACTTCTCAGAGGCTAAAGACATTATGAGGTGTATTTTTAAATTAATCCAATAAATTAAACAAGAGCTTATTAAATTTAAGTTACATTTATGTTTTTTTGAAGAAAACACTGCTTTTGTTCCCTGTTCACTGACTGCAGCACTGCAATTGTTTAGATGGCAAGTATGTAGCTTACTCTTTTATCAAATTTATTTTTCTAGACATGAATTTGTTTGAGAGTCTATTATTATTATTATTAATATTTTTAATAACTTTTGTTTTCTTTTCTTTTTGAAGAACAGTACAGAAGGAATATATTTTTTGAACATTTTATTATTTTTACTTATGGAATTACATTTTCTGCATGCAGAAAATAAATTACATAATAAAAGGTCTTACCTGAGAGGAAAGAATATTGATTGGTGATCTATTTTTTTTGTTACATTTCACTCTGTGATCCTGGCTCCATTTAGGTGATGTGATGATTTCAGTTTAGAAGGCAGATTAAGAAAGCTTTTTCTCCAAGTTCATAATCTTATTTCTGCTCCTTCCAAAGGAATTTGTGAAATTTCTGGAAGTACTCAGACCAAAACTCACCTTGGGAATTTTGCAGTTGCATGATTGAGGGCAGACATTGGGGAGATGCAGGAAAGTTCCTTTACCAAGATACAGCACATAGGTCACCCCAGCATTTTCTCTGTATTCCCCAAGCTGCAGTCTCTGTGGAAATACTCTCACAGAGAATTTGAAATATGAAATTTGAGGTTTAATGACCTGCAGGCTGATGATTCCTCCTCTTCCCTGGCCCTATAAGGACCAGAAAAAATGTAGGTTTTTATAAGCAACAGGAGTAACATCAAGTTTCAATGATATAAAATAAGAGATACTACAAATATCCCAGTGTGAAGAGTCCTGAGGCAGAGGAAAGTCCTTGCCAGAGGAATGAGGAGGGGTAGGAAGGACGTTTATGATGAATTTTAAACACAGCCAGGATGAATTTGAAACCCATTAAAGCCTTTACAATTGTGGACATTTCCATGAAGCTGATCAAGTTTCCTCAGCCTCCTGGAAATCCTTTGGAAATGATACCCAACTTCCCTGGGCTTATGGGCACTGACAGTGAGCAAAACTATCCTGAAAGAAGTATTTTGATGCCTCTCAGTGGCTTTTCTTTCCTTTAAAAACAGCATCTCTGGCAGCCCTGTGACTGTGAGCAGCACTGGCCCACGAGCCATGAGATGACAACATCCCATCCCTCACTCCCAAACTGGCACTTTTCTCCCTGTGCTGAGGGACTTATTCCAAACCAGAGATTTCTGTTTTGCAGGGGTGACTCACAGCCTAGTGGAAGGCTATAAATATTCATTCCAAAAATGCCAGAATCTGTCTGTCTCACCAGCCTGTTTCAAATTAAAGCCTGCTGCTTGTATTGAAGGAGTCTGGGATGGTGGATGATGAAAGCAAAACAGGAACAGATCTGAGCAGCCACTGCTGCCCTGACATTCTGACATGGAAACATGAAACTAAGATGATTCACCTTAAACACATCTTAGCAATCTTTCATGTAAGAAAATCACAGTAGCATGTGCTAAAATATAGTGGAATAAGCTGTCAGTACATGAATTGAGGGCTAGGGAGATATTTTTGATTAAGTATGACAAGCAAAAAGGACAGATACTGAGTTAATAATCAGTTCCAAAATTAAACACACCTCTCTTTCTTAGCTTCACAGTGGATGGCATGTTCATGTTTTATAAATTCCTACTGTCTTCATCTCAGGAGGTGTGGATTTTATTTTATTTTTTTTTATTTTCACTCAAGTCTGTTTTGAGTAGCTTAAGGGGAAAACAAAACCTATTCTACTTCCAAAAATGATTCATTCAAAAAGCAACAGGTAGACTTTATATGTGACTACTTCCAAAATGGGAATAATAACTACATGGTTTAGCAAGGTGTATGTATTCTGTGAGTGCTATGAAAGTGTGTGACTGTGTTTTACTTGTTGCTCTGGACACGCTCTCAATATCTTGTTTTCCCTGGATCAGCATGAATTTTTCAGAAATCAGGATTTGGGAGCCTACACAATTATTAAAAACTGAACATACCTAACCAAAGAAAAGTGTCACAATGGTTCAGTGAACAGAAATTTAAATTAAAGTGCTTACTGGCATCAGGTGCCACTCCAGAAAGACAGAGGAAACCTCAGACTCCCTGAAAAGTCTTCAATGGCCCAGCCATTAAGTAGGCAACACAATTTGGGACTTGGATTTCTCTTTTATCTTTATGAAATTCAACCAATGGCTGAGAAAAGTCCTATAAAACATCGGTGTCGTATTTGCCAGCTCGTCTTAGATGGGCACAGTGTCACTCAATTGCAGTTAAACCTCTTTTGAGGCAGCAGAGTTGCGTGACAGCTTTACAAAATTTAGTAGCAGGATTCAACTTGATGTTTGAAATGCCTGAATCCAGGAATCTCTGTGTAGGAGCAATGTGTGGGTTGGGTGATTACTACATGTAGTGTCTCCTGGTAGTACTCTCAGAGGGGGTTAGAGAGCTCTTCAGATCACCCTGAAGTAGGTTCTGATATTCATTCAGTCAGAAGAGTTTCTCTTGTCAGTGGGTAAGTCAGCCAGGGGCTTGATAACATTGTGGAAATATCAGCTTCAAGCATTTTGTGATATTTCCCAGACTTCCTGAGGTGTTTTCTCAGGCTGTTAGATGAGATATGAGAAGTTGTTAACGAACACAAATTCATTGCCTTCAGGAATAAGGCTCTGTTAGAGTCCTGGAGAAGAAGAAAAATGGAATTTTTATTCTTCATTATACTTCCATCCATATGGGTAACAATGGAAACAATGGTTCTCAAAGCTGATAGGACCAGAACTTAGCTCCAATGGCTTCAGCTAAAAATCTGCTTTAAGTCAGGTAAACCTTGGAGTGACAAAATGTGGAAAAAATAAATGTCCTTTCCAATCCAGACCATTCTGTGGTTCTGCTGCCAGCCCCACTGTCTCTGCAAATTCCAGTGATAAAAGCTTAACCAGAAACACTCCTACTGCAATACTGTGAAAAATAGACAGCATCCAAATTTCCCTTGTCATTTGATCAGTGTTTTCCTTCAGGTAACAGGTTTCATAGAATTTCTCTCTGAAATGCTGTTCAAAGCATCACAGAACTGTGTGAGATGTCATCCATGGCATTTTATCTTTGCATGTGATCAGGTACATTTCAGACTGCTGCATCATGTCCCTGTGTGGGGCACATTTTGTAGCACTTTATCACACTGTTCAACGTGTGTGTTTTGAGGACATTGATGTAGACATTTTGTCCAGCACAAAGTTTGGCCTTTTAGCAGCAGGTAGAACTCTTCAGGGGAAATATTTCAGAGGGAAAGCTTGAACACATGTGAAAGTACAATACAACAGACCACAAATGAGGCAAGAACCTGAGACCACTAAACCCTCTGCTGCTGACAGCATTTATTTCACATATTTGTCTGTGGGAAAGATGAAGGAAAAAAATGATCCTTGGTTTCTTTTCCAGCACAGAACCATAGAATCATTAAGGCTGGAAAAGATCTCCAAGTTCATCAAATAGATAAGCTATATCCTGGTAGGATCTCATTAGGGACCATTTTGGTAACTGGCAGCCAAAGTAACTTCTAGTTATCTCTTAAAATTCATTAAAAAAAAGGTATTTTTCTTTGTTCCCACTGTTCAGGGATTTCCTCTGCCACCATAAGAAAGGTCTAGACAGTTTTATTTTTCCTCTGCAAGTCCCAGATGCCATTGCCCCAGAAGGCAAATTTAACACTCAGTATGCAAAGCATTTTCTCAGCCCCATTCTGCCCAGTTCCCAGTGGTAGAGATAAAGATTGAGGGAGAGAGAGTAATTTACATTAAATATTAGTACTTTTACTGAAATGTGATCAGTTATGTTCTTATGAATGCTTCAAATAAAGTGTGCTCTACAGGTATATTTCCAAACATAGAAGTGAAATTCTGTAGAGTTAAAAAAAATCATAAAAATAATTATGAAATAGTTCATGAAACACTCAGGAAATATCTTCTTAAATTTTGATGGAATATTACATAAAGATTAGAGAAAGTATTATAACCATAGGTTTAATAAAATATATGATTAAGATCACAAAAATGGTCCCTGTGAAATTATCTTGAATAATGAATTACTTTCTTATATTGCATCGAACATTAATGAAATTTTATTCCTCAGACATTATAATTTTCATGATGTTTCATAGAAATATTATCAAAATGTCAAACAAAGCATAAAGAAGTAATCACAGCCACAAAAAATAAAAAGACATGAAAGTGACTTTTTCATACGTAAAACATGTCCTTTAGGAGCACACTTCTTAAACTCATATATAAATACTAAACCTGGATTTTCAAAGAGCTTTTGAAAACACTTCTCTTCAAAAGAAGCCTCGTTGTCACAGGATAAAAAGAAAAGTTGTCCCATGGAATAACTAGTGATTAGTGAATGGGGGAAAAGGTAGGAAATAATCAAAATTTTCACAATGAAGGGAAGTTGACAGCATAGGTAAGATAGAAAAGATACAGAGAGTGAGCTGAGAAATGTTACTGATTATTCAAATTTACCCAAAGTAGTAAGGAGAGACTTGGCTGAACAGCAGCTGAAGGAGGTCATGGGTGTCAGTGACAGGAAAATAAAAAATTACATTAGATCTTGATAAGAAGACTGGAGAAACATCTCAGAATCACCTGAGATAACTCTGAGAAAATATTAATAAGTGGATGTAAGCCAAAAAGCAAAATGATGTGTGGTTACTGGGAGTGAAATAGAAAATCAAAGAGGAAATACCTTAAAGCCACTGTGTAGCTTCTGAGAGTGGTCACATCTTGAGTACTACCCCTGCTTACATCTGAAACCAGAAGTAAAACGGAAAAAAGTGTAAAAAAGGAAAGAAGCAAAGGGCAAATGCAGCAGTGTCTGTGTGAGAGATCAATATTAGTTCCAGAATTCCAAAGGGAGCGATTGAAGTTGTACAGAGAGGGATCTTACAAATACAGCATGTCTCTCTTGGTCCATTAACTGACTTACATCCAGCAGGTAGGGGTTAAACTTAAATGAAAATAAGGACAAACTCCTCTGCAAATTGATACTTGAGAATTTCCCTGCTCTGCATCAGTGACCCTCATCACTGAATTGCTTGATTATGCTCATTTTTGCAGTGGTAAAACTCCTATTCCCAGTGGAAATTTCTGCATCAGTTCCATGGTCAAATTTGTTGCTGTTTTATTTTCACCTGGAGAACAAAACCCAAACAGATTTTAAGTATTCAACACAAGTTATAGATCCAACATCTGGACTTTATGGAGCCAGTTTGCAGAGCTATAACTTCTGCCCTCCACACAATGTTATAAAAAAAACCAAAACAGGATCATCTTACAAAAAAATCTCTGCTCACCGCTGTTTAGACTTTTCTGAACCTGGAGAAGGCAGAAGGAAGAGTAATTGCTCAGCTGATGCAAAACGAGGCTCAAGGCTACAATTATTTAAACAGTGATGCCTGCTGGCCATGCCTTCAGCTACTGAGCAGCACTGCTCCCTTCCCCTACAGCAAGTAAATTTACAAGGACTGATATATTGTGTACAAAAATGGGTCTTTTCATTCCAAATCCAGTGGTGGCTATGTATCTGATGAAAGAATGGGTTTGTTTGGAAGTCCTGCAAAGGCAGTAGAACATCTACTCATCATGAGGAACAAACCTGAAAGTGATGTTTCAGTCTTTCAGTTTTGGTAGGTTTTTCTGTGTGGTGACATTTAACCATCCTTTAATCATCCTCGAGGAACTTCCTTGGATTCACTGCAGTATGTCCATGTCTCTCTTGTTCTGGGAAGCCCAGCATGGACACAGAAATCCAGGTGCACCTCCCCAGTGCTGAGTGAAGGAGAAAAATTCCCTCCCATCCCCTGCTGGGAAAGCTCTGTCTGAAGTGAATGTATCAATTTTTTAAAGGGTTTTGTGTTGTTTTTGAGGAGTCTTATGAATATAGAATTTATAACCGGTTCTGGTTTGTTATCTAGATAACATAACAAAGTCATCAACACAACAAACATCATCATATCAACAACAAAAAGCACTGTTTTCTTCAAAATACAGCTTCTTGTGAAATGTCTATGCTGTCAAGAAAAAGCACCTAGATCTGAAAATCTATTCTAAAATGTTTTCTTAATTTGTAACTTCTCCTTCCCCCATTCTCTTCTCAGTGAACTTAACATATTTGTGAAAAGCATATCTTTTCAGAAATTCTAAAGCACAGTTTTCCTTCTTTGTAAGGAAGATAAACAACACAGTACTCTATGTGACAATGGGAACAGAATGAAATAAATAGTAGAGTAGGAGTCAACATGGTAACATTTGATTTACAAACCTGAATCAAAATTGCATACATAAGAAACATAAGGCTGGAAGTTTCATACTCTTCAAATGCTGTCATCTGTGCTTATTCTGTGTTCTGGTACCAGCTCAGGGTTCTCATTGTGGAGTATGTAAACTCTTAATATACACAAAATAACTTGGATAACAAAGCCCCTAAATTCTCTTTACTTTTATAATTGCAATCAGTGATTCAATGGCTAGTGAGATACAAAAGGTAGCTAATTCTATATCTTCATAAAATTTAAAGAAGGAAAATGTGCTATCACGATCATATAGACTGACCTTTCTACATTAACTGAATCATTTCTCCCAATGAAAGGATCCTGTAATTGTTCCAAAGACTCAAGGTTAAATGATAAAAGATTATCTCAAAGGCCTGGATTCTGTCTGAATCTGTCAAAAGCCATCTAGTACAAACCACACAATTATGGGCTCCTTACAAACAGGGAAATTCAGTCATTTGGAAACAAATGCCTAGGCTACATGGAAAAAAATATAATCCAAGAAGTAAATATTTTTCTAGATAATAAAATTTCTAAAGTCTAAACTTAGGTCAGCTCTGAAAAATGCATTTTTAAAAACATATATTTAAAAATTAATATTTAAGTTTTGTCCTCTGTATCCACGACAGGTAAATTGATTATCCCCTTCCACTCACTGAAAATGGAAAATGAATTCCCAGGCGTATTGGCTCCTAAGATAAGCTGGATGGAAAGGTTCTCCAGGAGGATATGGTATTCAAAACCATCCTGTGATGGTTTGCTGACTCCACACTGGTGGACTCCAAAGCTGATCACATCATCAGCCAGCAGGTGATACCACATCCACGTGAGGGGAAACATTCAGTGTGTGAGCTTACAAATCCAGGGAGCAAGCAGCTCCCCAAGAAATGCACACAGCCATCAGAGAAATAAAAACTGCAAGCAAAGAAACATCCACAGAACAATGTGGGTTTCCTTCAATAAGTAAGAGAATGGGAGAGTGGAATGACAGGAAAGGAGTCACAGCCAGATCAGGAGAAAGCTACTATTTGACAAACAAATATTTTGAATTACCATAAGATGTATACATATTTATATGTACCTTGACCAAGTTCCATGGTTCTTTTGCTAAATACAAGTTCTACTTAAGTGAGTCTTCAAGCTGAATAAAATATAAGATTTAAATTTTAAGAGTTGTAGGGTAGTGCAGCAAGAGTTAGAGGGTAATGTGCAGAGATGCCTTATTATTAACCCCAAGCTCTATCTGGAGGAATTTCTTCATTTGCACTTCAGCCTTTAGTCCATGGGATTTTTCCTATTATTTTGTTTTCTTACTGCATGAAACTTAAATAGCAATGAAAATATTAAGGAAGCCTGAAGTGAGAAGTGGGTTTATGTATAACCAGTTCCAGTGAGCACCTGTGAACTGTTGAGTTTAACTGGGTTACAACTGGTGCTGTGCTTGAAGAGAGGGAGAAATGTGTGAGGAGGTCTTAAATGATTTATTTGCCATGTATTTACAGTGCAGCAAGGCTGTTTTTAGCCATGCTCTCTGGTACCACCTCCCACTTTCAGAGCAGCAGATCAGACCAGCCTGGGCAGCAGAATAAATCACTTGGAGCAACCTGGGATAGTGGAAGGTGTCCCTGCCCAGGACAGGGGGTTGGAACAAGATGGTCTTTGAGGTTCCTTCTAAGCCAAACCATTCTGTGATTCTGCTCCTGCCTTGGCCTCAACAGCATTTTTATGGTTCAGGTCAGACAACCCAGTTCTGGGCTCTCCAGTAGAAGAAAAAATTTACTTAATTTTGCAAGCATTTTTATAGATAATCTTAGCACTAGAATAACTGTGTGCAAAAATCAGTGCTACACACAATGTGAGCTTTAATAATCAGCACAAGGCTTGCAGATCTGAATGGAACAGGAAGAAAATGCCTGCCAGAGGCTTTCAGTGCATGATCTACATCCAAACCTCCAGGCAATTGACAAAGTCAGTAAGAAAGTACCATCCTGAAAGAATGCTGAGAGGATACACCTATTGTGACCACACATCACAGCTTTCAAAAGACAAACCCCTCCTGTTCCTCAGACAAAAATCCGAGTACCAATATGATGAAATAAGTGCTATTGGATTGCAGCAGAAATGTGCATTTTGTCTATTTAACTCCTTCTGTTCATAACCACGAGAGATTTCATAATGAGCTGATTGCCAATTATCCCATGGCACAGTGAGAAAGGTTCTCTGAAATAGGCAGGCCCTGTGAGAAATTTAGGGAGAAAACTGACATGTGGTTTGCCATAGTTTCAGTTTCTAAAATCATCTGAGGTGTGAGGCAGTGTATGCAGAGCAAAACAGCAGAGTGTCTTTCAAGTACAGGAACATTGTCACAATCTGCCAGTTTTAAAGTGAAAAATAAAGAGATCCTCTGGCAACTAGATGAAGATCTAACATAGATGGAATTTCAATACATGTGGGAGATAATAGTTATTCCTACTTTTGTTCAGAAATAAATTATATCCTCACTTTGTCTTTGACTGTTCCTTCTGATTTGCTGCACTTTTTCCACTTTCTCTGAAATTTGAACTGCCATTCAATTCAGATTCCACCATGTACTGAGATGAAATAGACACAGAACATGTTCTGATTATGTCCTTAAGCTCAATCATCATGGGTTAAAATTACCCATTTTTAGACTTACATCCCATCTTAATCAGGAACTCGATCTTGACAGATTTTGAACAAGCCAATCAAGAGGCAATTGGCTGTGTCTTAAACCATGCATGTTCCTAGAAATTCACTTATCCAAATGAAAATCTGGCATCTCAGGAGGCAGGGTCATTAGAACACATCCTTTTTCAGGGGTGAAGAGAAAGCAAGGAGGGACAAAATAGTAAGGAGGTATTTTTAAACCTTAAAACTGCAAATGCTGAGTTTGAAACATTTTTATTGACTGCAGTGCACTCTGCACCTTTGTATATGATGACTTAGCTGAGCTCTGCCCTTTCTCCACATAGCAAAGCATTCCATAGACAAATGAAAAACACACTCATATTATGGAATAGAATAAATAGAATTATTTAATAGAATAAATTCCTATTTATTTTGTCAGGAAGGGGAATAAGGTAGCTTTGCATTTGGAGATGTATATTCATAGTAGAGACAGCTTAAAGGAAGAAATTAAACTACACTTCAGTGAACTAATTTAATCCAGGTGAACATGACCCTTGTCAAAGCCTCTCATGTCTTTTTCATAAAGGGCACCAGTTTCACTTCCAAGGCCAGCTCTGGCTTTAGGAGAACTTGTGATGGAAGCATCTTGGCTTGCTTCTCTCCCAGGATTCAGGACACACTCATGACGTTTCTTCACACTCAAAGCAATTGACTTGAACTTTATCCCAATGAGAAGGGATTTAGTTATTACTGAAATAGTTATTAATTATAAATTATAATATATTATATAATTATAAAATTAGTGCATAGGACGGCCTATTTGAGAAATAAAACACATGATTTACAAAGAAAATAACAGATAGTGACATTAATTGCTAAGCTCTGTTCTGCCTATTAGAAGTTGGATGTGGCACGTTGACAGGTGATTTTATAACGATACACATGGGATGTTTTTGGTGGTGGTTTTATTTCTAACATACCCAGGATCTGGTTGGTCTCATTTGGTTTGGACCTTTGTAGTGGACAACAAGGTAACCCCCATCAGATGACCACACCCACCACCACTAAACTTTATCAGCTGCCAATAACTAACACTTAAAAAAAAATATAGAAATTACTCTTAACAGCAATGCGATCTCTCTCTGATCTCCCAGTTCTTTTCTCTCATCCTATGATGAATAAAAGCTCTTTAGAGACATGGCTAATTGAGTATGAAAGGAAAAGATTGTATTTAATAACCCAGGGAATCTTTCTCAATACCACATTCCTTCTTTGGTGGTGCACAGGGCAGTTTTCAGCTTCACTTCATGGACCTCCTGAGAAATAGCAAATTTCAGTATTAACATGGCCATAAAGAGATCTTCCCTCTGCCCAGCCATATACAGCATGAAAAAGCCAGATACCAAGGAGTGGAGGAATATGCAGGGTAACCAATGTAAGAATTCTAGTTTTAGAAGCATTATAATGATCTCCTAAATTCTCTGTGCCCATGGTTTCTTTCAGGTCTTGACCAAAACCCCATACTGGTGAATTGTAGTGGTCAGAAAGACTGGACTTGAAACAGTAACCTTGGTTTTGAAATAGTGAAAGCTTCCACTGACAGGAATGGAGCTCCCATCACCCTAATGCAGTCTGCCTCACTCTTCAGCAGAAGCTATTAGAAAGATTTTGATGAAAATCTTGCATTTAAAATACCATGACACCCTTAAAGGAACAAAAAACCAACCAAAACAAAACATACAAATAAAAATCCACAGAGGACAAACACATGGGAAGAGTGTATTTAAAATTAAAAACCTAAAGGATTCTCTATATGGGATGCAGTTAAATTATTTAGATGATAAAAGACACCAATAATATTCCTGTGAAGCTATTTTGATATTAAAATATGGCACTACAAGTGCTGTTTATCAGGAAGAATTTCTAAGTAATGACATGAGGATGTGTTTGCTACACGTTTTATTTCCTGTCTAAAATGCTTTTAAAGATACGGTTTTTAAATGAAATGGGTTGTGGGGGAGAGAAGAAAAACAATTTCTTTGGAAGTGAGTTTGTAAAATATTTATATTTGGTCACTTTTCCCCCCTAATTTTAAGTCACAGAATCACACAGGATCACAGAATGGGTCAGGATGGAAGGGACCACGGTGGGTCAGCTGATCCAACCTCCCTGCCCAAGCAGAGTCATCCTAAATCAGATTGTTACCCTTGTGTAAATCAGTCTTTCACAGCTGCAGGTCTCACACTGCAGAAATATGGAGCTTGAAGTGATCCCACAGCCAAATTAACAATTTTGAGCCTTATCCATTTCTTGTGCTCTTGTTTCACCAAAACAAGAGGTGACCTCCACACAGAAATGACTATACATCAAATATTTATACATGGTTCACTTAATTAGAAAAAAACAAAACAAATCAAAACAAAACAAAACAAAGAAAAACCCCCAAAACCCAAAAACCAAGAAACAAAAGCACCCAAAGAAAAAACAACAACAAAGAGAACCAACCAACCAGAAAACCTAATTTTGGACTGGGACAGGGACCTCAGTTCTCCATCAATTATCCAACTTTTTGCCTGTACAACCTCAACAGTCACAGACAGAGAGGCCCCTCTTTCTGAGTTCTTACTGCTATGTTCTATTAAATGTGTGGATCTAAATAGCAGGTATGGAAGAAATTTATCTAAAATTTGGGCAGGGGTGGCCCATGTAGAGGAAAATGACTTTATCAGAGTTCCTAACATGATGAGGGGTTTCCTGCATATGCCCTCAGTGCAGAAGCTCCAAAATCAGGCACAATGTTCTTGGATAAAAAAGACACAGTGCTCAAAAATCATACTTCCCAGGTTTTCTTCCTGCAGTGTTTTTGATCTTAGCAGATCGTGTTCTATCATGACTGGAAAGGGAATATTTTATCTGAAGGCCATTCCTATGTATGTGATCCTACATGACACTGAACTAAAGAAAAACACAAATTTGCCTCAGCTCTACCACACAGAAAGGGTTCACCTGAGAGATAAATTATGTGAATTCAGGTTGGATGTCTTATTCCCAGCAAGTTCCCAAGTGCAATACCTCAAACAAATTGTGCTCTGCTTCCCTCAGAGCAATATATCCCCGCAGGAAGGGACAGTGTGTTTCTGTCCATCTGTCCCTCAGATGTTTCACCTTCCTGGGGCCAATCATCTAAATCCCATCTTTGAGCCATTCCTCACCAAGAATGATCCAAGCCAATCCTCCATGTGAACACTGCTGCACAACGATGCAATGGGGGAAGAAATTCAGGTGTCTCAGTTCTCCCACAGCTCCTCCAGCCAGTTCCATGCAGATTTCTCATCCACAGAGACATTTAAGTTAAGCTCTAGGCACCTTTGCCCCGCTCTGAACCTCCTCCTTCTGCAGTTACTCATGGCCAGTGTGTCCTGACAAGAGGGAGCATTGGAAAGGGACACGATGACCTTAACTGAGATTTACCAGATTCTCTAAAAAATGACTGGGGAGTTATCTACTGTGCAAGCAAAATGTGTCCAAGCAAAATCTGATGACAAAAAATGCTAAATTCAACCTTTAATCACTGCATTTAGCAAATTGTGAGTCATCTACACATACCACTGCTGGAAACATGGGTTCCATTTGAATTGCCTTCGGTGTTCTCTGGATTTCTGCACTAATAGCACTCGGTATAATTTGTTCTGTCACCACCTGTGGTGTATTAATTTAATTTTGGTCTCATCCAAGCATCCATCTGCTCACAAACATCAGCTGCAACAGCCTGAAGGCTCTTCTGTGGTGTGCCAAGCTCAGGTGTGTATATGAGTGTCCTACAGCAGAAGCAAAGTAACTGATGGAGAATATTTGTCTCTGCTGGGCTGAGATGGTCCCAGCTCCACTCTCTGAAAGAATAAAACCTTTCACATGGAAAGCAATGTGGTTAAGTGACATATAAAATGACATATAAGGTTCTGTTGATCCAAAAGACAAACTGTTGAGTGATACCAGAAGATCTTAGTAAGAACAGTGTGCAAAACCAACTGACTTGCACAGAAAGGCTTATGCTAGATGACAGTGCAAAAGTACAAGTTGGCTTCTTGCTTTAAAAGTAGAATTCAATAAAGTGTACAAGAAGTTCTCTAAGGTCTCTCTACTTTTATAAGACACTCTCCTATGGATGGATAAGTTCTTGAGTTTGCAATTATTCTGTTAGATGCTGCACAACCAAAACAGAAAAGCAGAATACAGTAAGAAAGGTCCCAGATATTAATAGAAAATATGAGGGACATGCTCTGAAATTTAATTTACATTCTGCAGCAGACAAGATAAAAGTAAAGCTATGAAACAAAACTGAGGGATGGAAATTCAGAGGTTGAAAATTACTCTGAAAAAACCTGCTCTTTTTATTTGGTAGTAAATCTGTACCAAGCAGGAGCTTTAACTTTCTGCTAGACACATCAGAAAATTTCTAAATTCGCAGCTATAAGCAGACTACTGTATCAGTATGCACACAATACCTGGTTTTATGTGTTTCTTATGTAAATGTGTTTCTGAATTTATAAACAAAACTGTAATCTTTCCCATTTTTTCAGAAAAACCCTTTTGCTTTGTGCTTTAAGCTTACACAGTCTTTAAAGTGGAGTCAAGTGCATTTCACACTCACAGCACAGCACTTCTGTAAAAACAAAGATTTCAAACAAGTCAGCATAGAAACAATCACTCCGTATCGTGCCTTCGTATCTTAAGAAGAGAGGGATTTTCCCATTAAAGTGAAAGAATCAGTTTGCCCATGGCAACAGGAGAAGGAACACAGAGATACTGCCAGGCATATTTTGTGTCATTTTGGCCAGGGGCAAACCCAGAATGTCTCGGTGAAGATACTCAGGGGAAAATGTAACAGAAATACAAATGGATTATCCTAGGCAAAAAAAGTGCCACCAGTTTTTGAGTATTAACTGAGTTGTCACTTTTTGATACATGCAGAGTTTTCACAGACACCTAGAGAGCTCAGACTTCTGAATTTTGAGTTCCAAGTGTCTTTACCTGCTGCAAATCTGAGCACATTTCACAAACAACTTCCCAAGTGATGGCACTGGTTTATGAATTTGTTTAGTGGGTTAAATTAGTGTTACCCATGTTTTATCTGTCAGCTTCCACTGATGTGAATTCAGTGCTGTGGACTCCAGCATTAGCATTCTCTGTCCAAATCTCCCTGCACGAAGCACTGAGCATCTGTTTAACATGTATCATTTCTCCCTCTTCGGCAAAGCTGAACACACACACTCTTCCCTTGACACCACTAAAATATCTAAATGCAGGACAGATTAGGCTCTGTTAGTTTTGTATTTTCTGAATAGAAGGTGAGTCCTTTTTCTGGGTTTGTTTGTTTGTGCTCAAAGGGACGGACTGTGAAATCCCAGGAGGATATAAGAGGATTTGTGTCTCAGCTATAGAAGCTGACCCCATCATCTCCATTGAATTGCAGAAAGTTTCCAGATTTAGCATGTGAAAACAAGTCAAATTGTAAACAAACAAACAAAAAAAAACCAACAAAAAAAGGAAGTGTATAATAAGCTGTTCACCTTCAAGGTTCTCTTCATGACCAACAGCACCCTTAAATTGTTTGGTTCCTTTGACAGATGACATCCTATGACAGATGACCTGTTCTCACCCAGCCTCATATGCCAAATTGCATTTAATATGATTAATAATTCTGTTCTATCAGAGGTGTGGTGAGCAGTTGAGGAGGTGACATTCAACAGGAATCAACAGGAATTCTCAGTCTTACACGGCATTTTGTGCAGGGTTACAGCCTTGTTAGGAGAAATGTGTCCATTGCTGATTTCAGCATTCATCTCTCCCCTCACATCTCTCAACCCATGAAGCTCAGGGCAGGGACTGGGGGAATGAAGTTATGGAACAGAATATTCCATGTGGAGGGGTCCTGTCCTGATCATCTGCTCCAATGGCCTGAGCAGCTCAGGGCTGACCAAAAGTTTATGTTCTCAAGGGCATTTTCCAGATGCTTCTTAAACACTGACAGTCTTGGGGCACTGATGCCAAGGTTGGTGTTGGGATCAAACTTGGTGCCTGTTGGACCAGGGTCACAACCTGGCCTCTTGTCTAATGGGGATTTCATTAATTTACTCCTAATTTACACCAGAACAAATGATACGTGAATCTGCATTTCCAAAGGGTAATTTAATATTAGAGACTTTTCAATGTTAACATAAATCTGCATTTTCAACACTGGGAGCTTTCAGGTTTTGGCATTGCTATTAAATTAGCATTTGATTGCTGAATTCAGTCAGAGAAGATATAATTTTGGTCAATCTCAGCATTTAAGGCTTTGCTAGGAGACATAGCTATGCTTCCTATTGATGAATTAAATAATAGACAGTATATCTTTCCACTGTTGTATTTTTCCTAACATCAAATTCCTGAGATCATCTGAAATGAGTATTGCACATTACCCCTTGGCTGAAAATGAGGACACACAGATGTCTGTACCTGAACAGTGCTTGTCATTTCCAAATAACCAAAGGCCTTGGGAGCAAAAAACTAAAAAGCTTTTAAGTGTCTAATTCAAATATGACAAACTTTCTGAAAACTTAAATTTCTTGATTAATGTTTCCTGTTGTTACTCACCTAAAAAATTCAGTGTCCAACAAACACCGGTTCCTTTTGATAACAGTGTTACTCTTGCAGTGTTCAGTGCATATTTTCAGATTCCTGCTGGAATACCTTTGAAAGCAGAATTGAGGCATTTGGTGGGTCTGTGCCACAGACTCAGAAAAAGCTGAATTATTTGAGCCAAATAGCACTGCTAAGAGCCAGGTCCCATTCCATGCCACTCAGACCGAGTGCTGCATTAACCAAGGGAAGGACAGTGACAGGACACTGCAGACTACAGGGAGAAATCATGGCAGAAGATATTTCATGGGACTTAAAAAATTTGTTTCTGAAAATGGTCAGGAATGCACTTTAGGAAGCAGTTTTACAGGGTTCAGATGAAAGAACAAGTAGTTTTTCCCTTTTTTATATCTTTGATTTTCTGATATTCTGCCATTCAGAAAAAAACATGTATGACTTTTTTCTTCTTGTATATAAGTTACTATTACATGTATAATGTAAATAAATCCTCATTAATATTTCCTTTTGTTTCCTTGTTTTCATCCAAAACAGGAACACACAGAGTTATTACAGATAAAAAGACAAAAAACACCTGGGCAAACAACACATATCCCCTTTCTTTGCAACTGGCCTCTACATATTCTATTCCTTATCATATATGACCTTGCTTTTTCAATTTACCCTTCACAAATAGAGTTAGTTTGATTTTAAATATGGTAATTTATTCTAGGAGCAGAATTTTTTTTTTTCTTTAGGGCTACATTATTATTATTATTATTATTATTATTATTATTATTATTATTATTATTAGTCCAGTGATAACTCTAAGAAATGACATCTGGTATGAGAAGAATTGTATTTCAAAGATGCATTATTCATGTGTGTCCCCCTTTTAAAAATACCTGGCACAGAGCCAGGAAGATAAGGGTGACTAAAGAGTCGTGCTTTAAGATGATATGTAATTGTAGCCTTTGCTAGTTTTGTAATTAATGTTTTAATTAAAGAGCAGCATCAGGCAAGCCAACAGCTGGACCAGATTGAGCTGTAATTCCTAATTTTCACAATTTGGGATCTTCGGTTCTGAGAGAATTGGAACATCCTCAGCCAATTATCTCTTGCTATTCAGTATTCTGCAAGCACATTGTAAATATAACCTAAATTTTTAAGTATTATTATTTATACATTTAAGTATAAATAATTTATATTTTTAAGTATTATTATATACTAAATTATAAGTATTATTCAGTATTATATAAAGGTATTTATTATTATTATTATTGCCATTGTTATTATTATTTATTATATAAAGGTATTATTTTAAGGTACAGAATTATATAAAAGGGAGAAGGTCTGCTCACTTCAGATTAGACAGCTAACAGTGTCCTTTAAAATAGAAAAAAATGCCAGATTTGTGAAAATAAACTATGAAATAACTAAGTAGAATATGACCTCAAAAAGACCTGTCCTCAGTGGCATCTTGCAGTCTTTTGTCTGCTAAAACACAGAGAGATATTTATTACAGAAAGGTCAATGCTGGCTCCAGGAGGCAAATTTGTTCTGATGTTTTACCTGGAAGAGTTTCACATCCATGTTTGTCTCATTTTATGAGCTTCAAAATTGTGTGGAAAAAATAGGATAGCTGAAACATCCTTTATTCATATTCATTAATAGTAATAGTAATAGTAATAGTAATAGTAATAGTAATAGTAATAGTAATAGTAATAGTAATAGTAATAATAATAATAATAATAATAATAATAATAATAATAATAATAATAATATAGTATAATTGAGGTAAGAATGTTTTCTGATACTTGTACATAACTTAATAAAACTTTATTCTTCCACACCAACCTTTCATAATACCAAGAATTTTAGGGAGAAACCTGGAGCAGAAACCCAGTACTTCAAGTCAAAACTTTGCTGATGATCTGATTTAGACCAACATGACATAAAAATGATTTTACCAAAAGTTATGAGAACAGGTTTGCATGCTTAGAACACAATTTTTTTTACCAGATAAACTCAGGGATGTAATGCAATGTACTACATCATAGCAGCTCAAATCTGCATACTTCAAGAAAGCAAAAACAAGTTTGAATTTATGTCCTACATTCAATAGACCACCTTGAAGTCTCTGGAGCCTGTCAGTTTAACCCTTCAGAAATTTAAGCTTTCACTGGCATTTCTAAACAAAAAGCAACAAGGCTTGTTAGTAATGTAGGTTAAAAGGATGCTCAAAGGGATGCAAGAGAGAAAGAAAGGCTTTATCTCTTTTAATGTGTCTAAAAATCTAAAAAATCCTCTTCCCTGCCCTATCACTTATGTTTTTCTACTGTGTTACCTCAAAGAGCTCAGGGAAAGTGGTCAATTAGTGAAAAAAATCCCTCCAGAAAGGCAAAGTGTGAGAAAAAAAGGGAAGGTGCGGGAAGG
>NC_031771.1:64783342-64793980 GCF_001522545.3 Parus major
GAAGGGAAGGGAAGGGAAGGGAAGGGAAGGGAAGGGAAGGGAAGGGAAGGGAAGGGAAGGGACTTCGCAGTTGTATTACACATCTGTAGGGTATGGGAGTTTCTGCTCTGTGGTTAAGTTAGAATGAGAAAAACAATAACACTGAGAAGTCAAGAGAAAACAGAAACCAGGCTGGAGAAAAGGAGGCTCAGGGGGCCCTTGTGGCTCTGCACAACTCCCTGACAGGAGGGGACAGCCGGGGGGGTCGGGCTCTGCTCCCAGGGAACAGGGACAGGAGGAGAGGGAACAGCTCAGGCTGGGCCAGGGGAGGTTTATGTTGGACATTGGGGAACAATTCCTCACCAAAAGGGTCATCAAGCTCTGGAACAGGCTGCCTGTGGAAACTGTGGAGTCCCCATCCCTGGAGGGATGTAAAAGCCATGTGGATGTGGCACCTGAGGACATGGTTTAATGATGGGGGGTCAGTTGGATTTGATGATCTCAGAGGGCTTTTCCAACCTCAATTATTCTATTTTTCCCTAATAAAACCTCAGACTTTGTGCTCCTACCCTATTGTGTGAATTTTGAATGACTACATGTGCGAGGTTTAGAAACATGCCTGGTGTTCTTCCTACATTGCAATTTATAGAATTAGTAGGCAAATTCTTCTTACCCAGCTCTTAAATTATGCATTTGTTACTAATTTCTAATAGATGTTTATCTCAGGAGTAGCTGCATTTTATATTATCATTAAAATCTCATTGAAAAATATCTCAGGAGACTTTGGGACAGAACAGGAGATATAAATGGAATATCCCATTAATATTCCATTAAGTTAATAATATCTGTCTAAGTGAATCACAGTTTTATTTCCTGCCAGCTTTTAAATACAGATTATTTTATTTTGGTGTTTAAATTCCCATTGTGTACAGCTGTGCTAGTTTTTTTTTGTTTTTTTGTTTTTTTTACTGTTTATCTTGTGTTCTTTTAAATGTGTTATGGATAAATTATTGAGCTGGAGGCAGAGGTATAAGAAACAGTAGAGTTTAAGGCAAAATAATGAATTTGACATTGTGTCCAAAGCATAAGCACACATCTCAGTGAACACCAGACTCTATCTGATTACACATTCACGCACTGCTGGGTGGTTGTTTATTTGCTTTGACAGTGGGTCCAGAGGAGTTTTCAATGAGCCTTAATTGCCTTAATTTATATAGAACAGAGGGCTTTTCTGGGATTACATTTCTCATCAGCTTCCAGCCAGTTCTCTTCACACTGGTCACTTCACATTTGTGCAGAGTATCTGCTGCTTCAGCAGAGACTCCACTGGGTTTGAAGAGGAGAATAATTTTAAAGGTTAATAAGAAGGGATCAAATTGTTTCCTCCTGTAAATAGAATAGAAATAAACATAGTTGTGGTGGAAACTTGGAGAAGGTTGAGCAATTAATGTTACCTCGTTTTTTTTGTGATTTTTTTAAATTACTAACTTTTTAAATACTCTGAGTATTGTTGCTATTAAATGCAGATACTTCTACTCTAGCTTTTCAGTGGGAACTATTCCCTTTTTTGCAGATGTACAAGAAAAAAAATCATATCAGCTAGAGATTTGTCATGGACCTATGGGCTACATGTCTTTGGTTTAGATACCCATGACAGTCTGTAGGTATTTTTTAATGTAAAAATTGGAAGAAAAGAATCCGTGGTAGATTCAATTTGGATCAGATGTACCAGGCTTCTTGCTATGATCTCACTGTTCCCCAGGATTTTTTCCTCATATCAATCTGATTGTAATAAAGTAGGAACAAAATTAACGCTGGCTAGATGAACAAATCAAAGCCTAGAAAAGGAACAGAAATTATGGTGGATGTTCATTGCATGAGTGGACACTGAAAGAGGTGCTGTGTCTATTGTATAAAGCAACACAGTAAAAGAAATGTAAAATGAAAAGCCAGAAGTCCTTCTGGAAGGGGAAAAGGAGGTACAAATTGCTTCAAAAAGAAAAAGAAAATGGTAAGCAGACAGAAAAATTAGGAGTGATGCCAGAACAGAAGTGTTTAAGGAAATAGTGGTTGCTCTTCTTCCTCAAGCAGCTCATCAGTTCTGTGCTGTGGGTGTTTCCATAGACCAGCAATGTCTGTACCATCCATGGATGCCACCAGGTTTTTCATTTTTACTTCAGTCAGTGATCTCCAGCTGGAAACCTTGATGTTAAAAACGCAGAGTATTGTGTAGATATGAGTCACTGAAGTCAGTACAAGCAGGCTGAGCTTCCAAAGGAAACCCAGCACCAACCTGCAGATGGTGAGAGCCGTGCAGGCAGCAGGATCTCGGCTCCCGAGCAGCACTTCCCAGAGAAAGCGTGTTGCTCTGGTGTCTCTGCTAAGTTTCCAGGGAAACTAATGGCTAAACTGAGTGTGTACAGGCTGTTCTCCGAGGTGGAGACACTATTTTCATAGGTTTACAGCTCCAGCAATAATTTCCCAGAGGACAACTGAGCCAGAAGAGAGGAGCTTAAATGCTCACACTGGAATTTCAGTGGCTCATGTTGGTGCAATTACCAGCTTTGCCAGCTCACCTGTGTCACAGCAGAATAATCTAAAGAATTTGGTGTGACACTCTACTATCTGGGTTCTTTAAGAGAACTTTACATATATATATATATATATATATATATATGTATCTATTTTTTTTTATAAAGAGAGTAAAAGTTATGCCTGAGTTTGAAGGGCACTTCAGCATTGTAAAGGACAGAGGAAGTGTTTAATGACAGCATTACTGCCACTTATTCTTCAGTTTTGTTGACAAGTAACGTAAGCTCCAAAGGCAAATGTCTCTGCAAAAAATGAACAAACATCTCTCTTTTCTTCTTGAAATTTGAAATCTTATTTGCATAACCAATATTTAAAAGAGATCATGAAGATCTCGTGCAGAATAATTTGCCAGTGTTGAAGAATTCGTAGGTAATTTCTCAGTCAATAGGTGCTTCCCAGTCAGTAGATTTGTCCTAAAGTCTCATCTTTATCACAGCAATAGAATTGAAAACTTTATTGTATAGCAATCCTGCCACTACACACTGGATAAAATAATTTAGAGGGCATTGCAGCAAAGTTCATCCTTTAATCATCCTTTCCAAGAGAGATACAACTACCATTAGGCTACGCTGGCACAATAAAACCCTTTGCTTGTTAACATAAAGAAACTTCAGTTATTCTGCACAAAATTAAAGTAGTTCATTAAGGGAAATCCAAAGATATTTACCTTCTGAAACACAGGAATAGCTCATTTTCTGTGATTAGAAGGAACCTGAAGCAAGTAGGAGTTATGGCTTTGAAGTCCCTGGGAAGCCAAAAATCATTAAATCCACATCCTGCATTTTGTTCCCATCACTCCTAGCACTAGTGACAGGCATAACAAAGCCCACTTTGTGATTTGGAGGGGAATTAAGCATCTGGCAGATGCAAAAAACAGTTTTATCAAGAATGAGATGGGTTTGGAAATACTCCTTAGGTAATCTGAGACTCCTGGGGAACCTCTGAATCTCAAGACACGTTGCCTGCAGATCTTCAGTTTAGGAGACCCAGGGGAGAAATGTCCAGGGGAGATGTGGTTGGGAGTTTATGTCTTGAATGCAGGAGTCAGTCTTGACACTTTAATTTCCTTTATGGATTCAACCCTAAATAACTTCCTTTTATGATTAAGCTGTGCTGCTCTCAGGAATCTTGTTGCAAAGCAGCAAATTTGACATCACATGCAGGTAGTAATCTACAGATGGGACTGTGTCTCCTTATCAGAAATGCTGAACACATTAGTAAGGAAAAAAGAGACAAAGAGAGAGAATGTTCACTTATAATGAAAAAGATAATTTAGCTTCCTGCCAGAAAGGCCATAACATATGACATGAAATTAATGCCAGCAAAGTAACTTACAGTTGCTTTATGACTGATTTAGAATTAACACTGTCCTTCAAAATTAAAAGAAAACAAACAAACAACAAAAAAGAAACCACCACAAAATCAAACCAAACCCAGTGCACAGAAAACTGTGTGAACCAAAATTTTCCCCCATCTGTAGTTCTCCCACCCTCCAGTCCTGCACTCAGGATTTTTGGACATTTTGGAGAAATATGAGTATTTCTAACACCTTTTTCTTATATTGTTTTTCTGGTGGGGATTTTTTTGTGGGGGGAAGAGGGCAGACATTTTTTGGTTGGTTGCTTGATTGATTTTTTTTTGTTTATTTTTAGGGGTTTTATGTTTTGTTTTTGAGGAGGGTTGTTTGTTTGCTTGTTCTTTGTGGCTACAATACACTATCACTGACCTTGAGTCTGCAAGCCAAAATGTAGATCAGATCAGCAACTCTGTGTTCAGAATATCAATATGATTAAGGTTAAAACACCCACAAAATCCAAACTAGAATGAGACCTTAACTTGCCAAGGGATGCACCATACTTGGCAACATGCTTAATAAAGAAAACACTACATTAATCTGCTCAGAATATAAAATTATCATCAACAGCAATAGTCACTGCTGAAAAGAATTGCTCTGGAGCAGTGAATTTAAGCCAAAGTGACTGAAATCTAGTTCAAATGTGTGACAGAAAGAGAGAGAAGAGATGGATATAATTTAATCACACTGTAAAGTCAATATCTGTCTGCAGGAACATTTGCTGTTTACTGCAATTTCCACAAGCCTCTTACACACTTTTCATTTTTAAATGGAGGCTTGCATAGGTTTTCTTCTGAATAAAGATTGTGAAGTAAATGCTGCAAAGCATCATAGAAGCTCGCAGGATAGCTAAATATAAGGATATACATATGCAGAACAAGTATGAGAATTTATGCTGCTGTTCTAAAAATTATGCAGGGCTGAGATTGGTGAACAGACACAGGAAAACTTTACCACAAGAGAAAGCAATAAAATAGGAAAATAAGGTTTTGGACTTATTACTTTTTAAATTTATGGTCCATAAAATGTATTCAAGAGTTCAAGCCATATCTTCAGGTGATTTAAGCTGGTAAAGGTCTAAGGAAAAGAAGAAATCTGTGCTGAATTCCAGTGTCTCAGGATCCTCCTCACACAGAGGTTCCAAGTTTCCATTTCCACGTTGCAACCACAGGTCACACACAGCAGGAGAAGCTGACTTTCCTGAAAAAATCAGATTATACAAGGAAGCTGATCTGAGCTGACATGATTTGATATGGGTTAGAAGATTAATCCAGACTTCAGCTGCCAAGGGCTTTTAGATAAATAGCACTTAGCCCACTTAGACTGAATGGGTTTTTTTATAAGGAAGGAGTATTAATTAGAACAGCATGGAAGTGTAAGAAATCTGCAAAGACTTAGGATTCCTGTGACAAAGGCTAGGAAATCCTGCTGCCTTCAGAGATTAGAGTGTCCATGTTCAGAAAGGGATGTGTGTTCCTGTGATCTGCTTAGCTGCTGTACTCGTGGCTCATCTGCTGAGGAAAAAAAAAGTGTCTAAAGCACAAAGAAGAAAACAAAATAGCCTGGCCTGCTTCAAAAGGACTGTGAGCAAAAAAAGGTTTGAAATTATTTCAAATACCATTCGTGGCCTGAGGCTGAGCAAAACCTTAATCCAGACAGGACAAACATTGTGACAACTGAACATTGCAGTGCACTGCACGGGTGACATCAGTTCTGTGCTGTCAGCAGTCAGATGTGCTCCCTCCACGTGTGTTTCATCTGGTGTGCACTCTCTGAAGGATTTTTTTCTGGTTTGGACATGAACCTCAGGTTTCTAACATGAAACTCGGGTTCCTTGTTAAAGCTGGTTGTTCCAAATGGGTAGGTTTCCTCTAAATTAAAGCTGTGGCATAACCAGAATTCTGGTTAGCTGGAGCTCAGCAAACAG
The DNA here is from genome assembly GCF_001522545.3 of Parus major. NCBI lineage: Eukaryota > Metazoa > Chordata > Aves > Passeriformes > Paridae > Parus > Parus major. The sequence continues at coordinate 64,789,195 of NC_031771.1, forward strand.
CCCATTCATAAAGTGGTGGGTGGCTAATTAATCTCTGGGGTTTTCAAATGAGGCTGTATTAAAACAATGTTCCAATGGCTGGCAATTTCTGCAAAACTGAGGGCACTGACACTCAGCTTCATGTTCCCCAAATGTCAAGAGTTAAATCTAAAGTACAGCAACTTCCTGTGGGAAATCACTGGAGACAGTGACAAGGACAGGGATCCATCCTAAATGTGTGTGGTAGGTGAGCAGGTGTGGGGGTGTGAAAAATGTCCAGTGGAACTGGCAAACTTCTTTATAGGTATTTTTAAATATCTATATTTATCTATTATTTATTTATATTTTTATTTTAAATTCCTTCTTAATACCTGGAGTTGGACATAGACACTGGGTCACACACACTAAAATGATGCCATTTAACCAAGCTCAGGTAATGCTATGTATAAAGAAGCTTGACATCTATAATAAAGTAAAATATTTCTTTTGAAATTAGAAATACAGAAATCCATATTTAGACAGGCAGAAGAAGAATCCTTTCAATCACAAATTAATCTGAGTTGAAGAATTGAGTCTCACTCTCTACTCCAGGCCTTATAAATTCACACAAACAAGTGTGGTCCAGCTCTTAGGACATCTGGTTCATTTGGGAATTTGAACAGGTCCTATCTCACTTGTTTGTGTTGTCTCCTTTTATTCCTGTAATTGTCATGAACAAAAAAATTTACTTTGTAAATTCAAGTTTTGTAGCTGCACATGCTCCTTTCCCTCTCATACTTAATATTTAATTACTCCTACCACATCCTATAGGAAAAAGGGAAGATTTCAATCTCATTTGAATTATTCAATGGTGTAATTCTAGCAACAAGTTCCTAAAATACTGCCTTATTTCCTCTCAGTTTTTGTTGCAGCATTAAAGTTGTGATCATTCCATCAATTCATTGTTCTACTAACAACTCACTAGCTACTGAAAAGGCAGAAATAAATAGGTTGCACACTAGTTTTTATTAATATCAAAGAAACTATTATCAGTAGAAGTTTCATTTTGTGCAAACACAAAAATTCCCACTTGGAAAAAACAACTGATGACTTAAAGGCAATGCTAAGAATTACCTTAGTTTCTTCTCTTCTCAGTGAAGTTTCTTCATTGAATCACAGAATTGTTTAGGTGGGAAAAGACCTTTAAGATCATCAAGTCCAACCTTTAACCCAGCACTGCCAAGGCCATCACTAAATCATGTCCCCAAGTGCCACTTTTATCTGTTTTTTAAATCCCTTCAGGGGTGGTGCCTCCCTGGGAATCCTGTTCCAAAGCTTGACCACCCTTCCAGTGCCAAAATATTTCCTAATCCCCAATCTAAACCTCCCTCACTGGTGTCTGGTACCTCTAGAACTCATTCCAGAGATGGCTCAGATAAATCCTGGGTGTGTCTGCAGCTATTTGGGGCCAAAAGTAGGGCATGGAAAGTATAGAAAATAATGGAAGTAACAAAAGACAAGAAACTTGTGAATAAAATTTGGAACACTGGGGAGATAGGAGTTTTCAAATGAAAGTTTTCTGAACTTTCAGCTCTTCATCCAATGAGTGAATCCCTTCCCAGAGAGCAAATTACCATGTAATAAACTTGCAAAGCTGAAATGTACTTTGCCTGTGTTATGATGGCATATGGTGGATTCTTCAAAGCTGCTGTGGAAGAATTAATCTTTTTCATACCTTTCAAGTTAAATATTAATTTTGTAGATACATCTCTATCTAAATATACACAAATCTATCTATCTACATATTCACATATACATATATAAAAATATAGACAATATATATTGATAAAAAAATCATGTGTAAGAAATACATTACAGCATTTCCTGTCCATGATTTTATTTTCAGTAGGTTATCCCATTCATACTCATTCTCCTTACAGAATAAAATTTCAGCCATAACATCCCATAGTTGTCTGCTCAACTAAATTGGAATTAGGTGTTCCAATTTTTAATTGGAATTTCCATGTGAAAGAAAAATTTAAAAAAAATGTTTTCCCTTTATTTTCTGGAGAAAAGTTTATTACAGAAAGCATACACTGCATTTATCCCCCTCAAGAACACAGATGTGGAACTAATAGTTAAGTTTTAAAGCACAAATATCTTTAAGGCCAACAAAATTAAGTTTTTGGAAATTGCTTTTAGAATGGCTGCTGAGTTATGACAGGTTCTTTCTGAAAGCTCTGGCAGACAGCCTCACACATTTTCCTTTTAAGATGGTTTATGATTGGAGCTCTGGGTGTAAATCAAGGAAAAGAAGGTGACAATTTTCATTGGCTAGAGACTGAAAATAATCGAGGTTCTCTGTGGTCTGCCAAGGTAAATACATAGGTAAGAAAAGTATTAAACTGCATATTTTCACTATTAACAGTGATTTGACATTTTCAAGCAATAGAAGATAAATGAAAACAGAAATATGAGGTGTTCTTCACCATAAGAATAAGGCAAGAAATAATAAAAGTTTTAGAGATTTCCTGTCTGATGTGTTTATAACAGTATTCAGCTACTACCTGGTGTGCTTTTCATCAGTAAACTTCAAAGTACTCTTCAAAGCATATAATCTTTAGGGAGATTTGGGAAAACTCCAGCTAAAACAAATTTTGATTAGATTTTGCATAAGAAGGAGAAAGAAAACAATTTGATTTCAACAAGCTTTCCAAGGCATCAGGTAAGTTTTTCACAGAAAGTACAAACTACATCTCAGTTTTTTATGGTGCAACACTTTGTGCTGGCACAGTCCCCACAACTGCCTGAAACATTGTCTGGGAAGGAATTTGCATTTGTTTACTCCTTTTCTAAAGCTGCTCTTGATCCTACAAGACTGTATGTAAATAACTTGGTTTTTAATCAACCAAGACATGGGTGTAGGGGCTGTACATGTTTAAGTGTCTCTGACTGCACATCTCAGTCATTAATGTGGGGAAAAGTAGGAGGACCAGTCACAAAACTGCTTAGAGGGGATGAAGAATGGCCACAATCTCATGGGTAAGAGTGGGATAAAACTCCTTCTTGAGGAGGAAAAATCATTTCAGTACTTATTTGTTCAGCTGTGGCTTCCCCATTCCTGGAAGTGTCCAAGGACAGGTTGGACAGGGCTTGGAGCAACCTGGGATAGTGGGAGGTGTCCCTGCCCATGGCAGGAGTTGGAATGGGGTGATCTTTATCCAACCCAAACTGTTCCATGATTCTGTGATATTCAGGTAGCCCCCAATGCATGGACAGTTCTCCTGGCAGGTTTTTCCTGCAAGTTGTGAAATATTGTTTCTTTCTTCAAAGTCTGAATATTTTATTGTTCATGTCAAAAAACTGAAAGGTGAAAAAAAACAAACTAAAGCCTTTCCCTAAGGTCTTTGCCAAAGCATTTTCACTGACCCATGTGATAGCTGGAGAGGATTACTGCCAAGCAAAAAGGAACAAAAAAAATACCCCCTTAAGGGAAAGGCTTTCAGTGCATAGAGAAGATTTTTTTGTGTGTGTGACAGGGATGCAGAATGCAGTGTTTGATGACCCCAGAGGTGCCCTCTTCTCTTAAGATATATGACAGTGTCCCTTAAACTTGTCCTAATGGAGTAAAGGAGTATATTTCTGCTGAGCCCTTGTGCTGCAGAGGAGATGCATTAGTGATGGTGGCTTCAGTGCTGACTCTCTGCTGCAAACAGAAACTCAACCAAAATCTCCATATTCATTTCACAAAGGTCAACGAAAAGACACCATTGCAATACATCTTTAAAGCCTGAGCAATGTGATTTTATGTTGTATCATTTTAAGTTTATGTCAGTTTACTTCTCTGAAATCAGGTCAGCACCGAAATCAGTGGAGTTAGAAATGGCATAAAGCTGGAAGGAAGTAGAGGTGAGTCATGACTTTTATTTTCAAATAAAGGAGCCAAGTGTTTATGGTGGTTTCACCGTGAAACCAGAAAAAAAGGGGAGATTTGGAGTGGGTTTTGATGTCTTGTCTGAACCTGTAGCTCAGCTGGCATGAATCCATGCAAACCAAACCCAAAATGCAACACATGCACACATCCTAGCTAACAAAACCTTCTTTTACATGGCTTTAACTGCCAATATGTTATTTGACATATTTTCCCTTGTAAAGTGTTCACAAAAAAATCTGAAAGTAGTCAAAGAGTGTTAGCAGGGAGGAATGGCTGCACAGAAAGAATGCAATCAGTAAAGATCTGCTGGTCTACACAGCAGGTAAAAAGAGAATGCATCCAAACAAAACACCCTGAAAACAAAAGTAGTATTCCCTTCACCTACTTGTGATTTCACAAATTGATCAGGCAACTGCCCAACTTCAAGCCTGAACTCCTTCTGTGGATTGTTGTCTTTCTGAGTTAGTGCTGGAGTGTCCAGGCTGCAGGCACTGAGTGCAGACATTCAGTGATGTGCAGCCAGGCACGGCAGCTCTCTGCAGGGCAGCCCAAGGCATCGTCCCCTTCTCTGTCACACAGGTGGGGATTTAGGGATGAACACCAGTGAGCACTGAGTCAGTACCCCCCAGTGAGTATTGCAGTGCTACCACATCCTCTGGACAGTGATGGAATTCCAAACCCTTTTTTCACTCTGAAATACAGCTGGGTCCTGACCTCAGAATGCTGCACTAAAGGAGTGCAAGGGTTGGCATCAGGTACCATTCACTCAGCCAATCTGTGAACACTCAGAGTGCTCTAAAGACTGTGCACTGCTTCACACCACAGCAATAGATCTGGGCCAATACAGGGAGAAGCCCTCAATGCTTTGGAGGAAAAAAAAAAAAAAAAGGAAAA